>NC_059393.1:16926250-17280000 GCF_019703515.2 Myxocyprinus asiaticus | reverse complement strand
ATACACTCTAGCATTTCAGACTACAGAAATAAACACTTGATTGGCAATTGTGTTGAGTTGAATTTCCTGTAACAAATGTCTAGATGAATTTGTTTGACTTCATATTCTGAAAATCTGGGAATACATTCGGCTATGGAAGACCAGTCAGCATAAGGAAAGCTTTCATTTTTAGGACATATTATAATAATTAATGGTCACAATCATGTTTTAAAATGTAGGTTATCAAATAGAGATTAAACATATTTTAAATCTGTACAATTTTGTTAAAGTCCAAACTACATTTTTACATACATTTGTATAAGTGAAATCAGCAGGAATCAAAACATTGTAATGTAGGCCATACTTCTAAGCTTAATACAGTACGGTTTAATACTTCTGTAACCTGGCATGGAAAAAGATGTTATGTGCTTCCCATATCGGCCAATTTAGAAGGATGCATATAATTTATACTGTTGTCAGATATAATGTTGATGGATCCTTTATGGACACATCATGTTCATTTTTCCTACTCTTTAGAATTGGTCTTTTACGTGATCTTGTCACTGAACTGTTAGGACATTGTGCAACCAATGTGCAACCAATGTGCAAAAAGAGATAAAACGCATATCGGCCAGTTTAGAACGATGCATATAACTTCAAACAATACTGTCGGCAGATACCAATATAATGTTAGGGCATCATTTATGAACACATTGTGTTTATTTTTCCTTCTCTTTAGAATTTGTTTTTTACTGTATTTTGTTACCGAATTGTGAGGTCATTGTGCAACCAAAATAATCAAAGTGAGCCTCTGCAATGTATGACTGTCTACCTCCATAACCTCTCAAACATGCACTGCTTGTTACTCACAGGGAGGATGGGTTATGTACATTATTTCCAGTTTAATCTCAATCCCTCTGTGCAAAACGCTGTAGGGTACAATGGGGCTACAGGCACCCCTTCTGGAAATGTAGCTTTTTTCTGGTCACAAAATGTATCAAGATCGAAAAATGTGATTTATTTTGATTGAATATTGATGGAGCAACATAACTTGTGTGAAATGAAATAATAACGGAAAGTTGTTTTGATTAAATTTTTTTTTTTTTTTTTTTTTTTTTTTGTTTAAATGGTTAGGGAGACATTTACCCCTCACTTGGGGTAAAAGGCCCCTAGGGGGTTTAAAGTGATATCTTGTAGATACTGGGGCAGTAGTTATAGGGCACAATTTGCAATCTATACAAATAATTTTGAGACAGCAAGATGCTTTTTTGAGTAACAAATTAAGATGATGCTTACTCAAAATAATCACTTCAGAAAAAGTAAACCATTTCCTGTTAATTTCAAACATATTTGACATTTTATTACATCTCAAGTATTGTATAAACAAACTAATCTCTATTATGATTGGATGAGTCAATGTGAGCCCACTTTGAACATTTTTAGCCAATGTATTCACCCCACTTTAAAAAACAATGTGTTTAATAGGGGCCTTTAGCCCCTACAACAGTTTTTATTATTATTATTATTATTATTATTATTATTATTATTATTATTATTAACCTCAAATACCATCATTTCACTGATGGGACAGTTATTGAAAAAAGAAAATTGATTTAATGAAAATAATAAATAAATATTTTGCCTCAAAAGAAATGTGTTAATTTCATGGATTTTCATTAGCTACATAAAATAACAGCATTTTAAAAAATATTACAAATGAGATCAAATTGCCTCAAAATCAGCCTATAGACACCACACACAGAGACCTCATGGATCAGGAACATTTTGCAGTGCATAGTGACAAACAGGTGTTTAGGAAAGTGCTGTGGTCATTTTTGATGCTATTTAGTGTTTTGAGAGAAAATAAAAGCAATGACCCTTCACTTTAGCCCTGCTGCACCCTAATGTGTTAAAACAAACAGCCGCTAATGGGTTGTTTTTTTATCTACTTTTTTACATCCCCAGACAATATCACTAAAAACATGTTACTTTCGGCCGCATAATTAATTTCTGATCGAGCCCTGAAGCAGTTCAACACGACAATTACGCATTGGGTTTTCCCTCAATCTGCGGAGTTATTTTTTTATGCACATCATTCACAATATAAGTCTATATTTTTCTCTTCGCATTTGCCCTCGATAAAAAGCAAAATAATAATGAATCATTTCGTAAATAATGGGTTTAGGGGCTTATCGAGCGCGAAGTGGCCGCCACTGCGCTCTTATCTCGCCTGGCCACATTGCGCCCGTGTTCCGCTCCCCACACTGAGAGGCGCACACTGGACGTGATGTGGAATTATATAGACCTCACTTCCAGTTCCACACAGCACTTCAGTGCATCTAAAACCTCAGACATGGATGACCCTTCACAAAATGGCTCCATGCACACACTAACATCCACCGCAACCCGACGACGGTAAGATGCGAATATAGCTGTTTCTGCGCTGAACTGTTATTAATACGAGACATAATTAGTTTTTCTCGCTATGTAAGACGGTTCGTATGTATGGTGAGTTATGATTAATACATTTTTTGTTTGGTTGTAAGATTGGTCCAATAGCGAATAGGCCCTTGAGCCTGCATAAAGCAGGTATTGATTTGGCATTTGTTTTATAATTAAAGGGCGTTTTAGACATGATGTTATTTTTATCTGTGATTTGGTTATTCGATTCAATTCGATTTTTCATATGCACAAAGGCTCTTGGCTGCTCTTTTCCGTTTTACGACGTGAAGTAAATAAAGGAAAATAATAGCCTCCATAACTCCACCGTAACATTTATGGTTAAAACTTAAATCAAGATTCATTTTTTGGTGGGGTTATCTGTTCCTAAATAGCCTACTGTAATGTAGGCTACTTTTTGTATTTTTTAAGTTAGTTAACCTTCACGTGTGGATTATTAGTCACATTTGAATGTGCGGTATACAAATAAAGGTTTTTTTTTTTTTGCAATATCGATATTCGTATTTCGATGTCAAACATACGATATTAGTGTATTTACGCACAAAATACAAAACTAAGCAAGATATTAAGTGTCAGGTGCAACTGGCTTCTTTGAGCATGAACATAGCACCACATAATAAATAAATAAATAGCCTAAACAAAATAAATAGCCTAAAAATAAATAAATAAATAAATAGCCTAAAAATAAATAAATATATACCCTAAACAAAATAAATAAATGAATAAATAGTCTAAACAAAATAAAGAAATAGCCTACAAAAATAGCCTAAACAAAACAAATAAATAAACAAATAGCCTAAAAATAAATAAATAAATACCCTAAACAAAATAAATAAATGAATAAATAGCCTAAACAAAATAAATAAATAAACAAATAGCCTAAAAATAAGTAAATAAATAGCCTAAAAATAAATACATAAATACCCTAAACGAAATAAATAAATAAATAAATAGCCTATACAAAATAGATAAATAAATAACCTATATATAAATAAATAAATAGCCTAAACGAAATAAATAAATGAATAAATAGCCTAAACAAAATAAAGAAATAGCCTAAAAATAAATAAATAAATATGATTTGTTCTACAGATTTCAACAACGAAATGCCATTATCTACACAAATAGCCAATTAAACTCTCTGTTCTCATACATGAGTTGTAAAAACGGCATACTAATAAAAATGCGAAATGCCTATTTAATATAAAACGAAAAAACGAGAGATTCAGGAAAAAATGTTGGATATAAGTTCAAGACTAATGCCTTAAATAGGTCTAGCTTATATAAAATATGAAATGACTTAAATGGGCAAAAAAATAAAATAAATCAATAAAAAATCAAGTAGTATTTCACATAAATCAAGCCAGTTTTGACAATAACATAACGACACAAAGAACACGTAGCTGTAATATTATAGCCTAATATAGGCTATAGTTGTATAATATATATTATAATATACAATTTTAGTTACTATTATTATAATAACAACAATAATAACGTGTAGATATTTTACATTATTTAAGGTTTAATTCATATGCTCATCTGAGGTGTTAACGAATATGGCCTGTAATTATGTGGTTCATGTTATATTATGTACAACAATGTTTGCCGAAGATAAGCTCTTTCCTAACGAAGACACCGATATGACATGCTTATCTCCAGATACCATGAGCACAATGTTGATATGATAGGCCAAGGTCAGGTCAAACACACACACACACACACACACACACACACACACACACACACACACACACACACACACAAGAACTCAGAACCATTTCATTTGAGTTCTAATGGCCTATACATATTGGTCTTTACATACAGGCTATCTTGTGCTGGTAAAAAAATTGCTGTGCTTTCTTATAGGCTACCTTCATATTCTATCAAACAAACCTGTCTAGAATTGATCCAAATGGAGCAATAAACTACCAAATTATGAGTTTTGTAATTATGTAACCTTTTTGTAAAAGATTGCTATTGCGCGCATGGAAACAACCATAAAAGCTACACTAATCCCTGTGGTTGTCATATGCACAGGCCTGTATGTGATGACTTTGCATACAGCAGTTACACGAGAGACACTAGTGCTGTCATAGAGTTGCATTACTGTACTGTCAGTGTTTCCAGTCACGCGCGCACAGAAAGGATCCGCATAATAACGCTCCATCAAAATATCGTGTCTTTCAATGCCTTTGATCGAATGTGCATAAGAAGAAGTGTACTCTTTTACAGGTGACCTCCAAGGAGAATCGAACTGGGCATTACAACGTCCATTGGATACCGTTTTATATTTGCGCCTGTTCAGGTTTTGGAAAAGTGTTTTTCGGATCCGCAATAAAGGATGATGGAAAAACTGAAATCCGAGCAATTTCCGCACAGTCCGGGCATGGATGCCTTTGAATCCCCCCCGCGCGACACCAACTCGACTTCCTCCTCAGGTTTGGCACACGTGGAGGAGGGAGATGCATGCGTGAAACAGGAAGGCACGACGCCCGAGGAGAACGGAGAGCATCAGCTCCCTGAGCAGCGATGCAACGGGACTCCCATCCTTAATGGCGTTGCCAAGGAAACGGCTTACCACGCCACCGAGCTAAAAAAGGAAGTGCCGGTGATCGAGCTGTCCAGGAGAGGAGGGACCGTGGATATAAAAGGGAGAGAGATCAAGGCAGACGGCAGCCATAAGGTGCAAACCACAGAGCTGTGCAGACCACCGATTCCTCTGCCGCTGCCTCCCAGGGACCCGCTGAGCGAAACTCGAATGGTGCAGTTGAGCCCGCCCGCTTTCCCTCTCCCGGCCCGAGCGATGCTCTACAGCAACATGGCGCAACCGCTCGCCGCTATTAACAGGTATATATTTATATTATTAGGTAGCCTATATATTTCGATTTTCTTTAGACAATATTTAGGATTTATATGACTATTTAAAAATAAGATGCATTTATTTATATTCTTCAACTGAGCAATTATTTTCGAAAAATTGTGCAATATTTGCAAAGATCTTTTAATTATTCTTATTTGCAAAGATTAATCGTTTTATGATTTCTGAGTGATTTATATAGCGTACTTTAATGACATCAGCACCTAAAGTTAACTTTAAATACGTTTATTAATACTTATTGAAAATAAAGCTTTAACATTATTAATGTAAGTTTGAGAATTTTAGAAGTATTGTTACGTAAGAATTTGTTATGCTAAAATTATGATCTTTTCATCTTTTATATAGCTACACCATACCTATTTTTAATTTAAGTATTTACGTTTTTTTATTATTATTATTATTGACAAATATGTGCTAATATGATAAATATAACGCTCGACTTCTTAAACAGATAAATAGGAATAAACTGCATTCATTCATTCATCCATTCATGATCGGATCGAGCGCTTTTTTTAATAATAATAATAATAATAATTTTCCAAATCGCATTTAACGAATAGTCAATATGTTTTTCCTCAGTGGTTTTGCTGGAGAAGCGGATCAGTATGGGATGTATCCTAGCAATCGAGTGAAACGCAGACCTGCGCCATATGAGGTTGAAATCAGCGATGGTAGGAGCATTTTAGATCTTTCCAAGTATGGTAAGCCACTCTTTGGCTGTGTTTTTTCCTTTCTGGTTTTTCTTTTTTGGAATTGGAGTCATAACTAGTCCGATTTGGCAAGATAATTATGTTGTGGCCTATTGCAAAATATCACGTTCCGTAGAACAGAACTTACAAAATGGAAATGAACCATTAAAACAAGCGAAGTATCATGTGACTTTCATTTTGAGGCACTTCGTTATCTGTGCAGTTATTTTGCATCACTTAAAAAGTTGTTTTCAAGGCTAATTAGTAGCCTTATCCAAGGTCTATAAATTCGCATGCACTTTAATATGCTATATCAACTGTATTTATTGGAAAACATATTGTTTTTTCTGGAATGAATGGCACATAGATTATAATTGGAAATGGATCAAAACTAATAATAAAATAAACAGTAGAGTTGGCAATTATACTTTATTCTTTAATCAAAACTCCTTGCAATCCAATAATGTCACTTAGATTTTCGCGTTAGATACTCCAAAATCATCCTGGATTGCATAGAAATGCAATGCATTTCTCTCAAAATAAAATACAACTGGTGACAAAATGATGTTGTGAAACAGAAAGGTGAATACAAGTGAGAAAAAAAGAAAACAGGCATGAAAGAGAGAGATGGGGAAGAGGGTAGTCGCCAGTAGGAACCAGCCCAAAAATCACAGTGTATGCACAGCAGAGATAGCTGCATGGTGCCTATAAAAATGCAAATATGACACAATGTGTTTGGCTGCAAGATGCAGGATTCTAATGAGATGAAGATGCCAAATACACCACAACACAATATGTTCTTATATGATATAGAATTCTCCACAGCATTGTGGCATTTTTGAAGTTCGCTGCCAAAGAGCATCAAAGGTAACATTGCCCTCTCTGCTGTTTTAAGGCGAATTTCTTTAAAAAAAAAAAAAAAAATGCGTTAAATTATTCCTCAACTCAAGAGGTTAGGAATCCATTTAAATAAGTGTAATTATACGAAGTCACTGGTGCATCAGGCAAAGTGAAGCATTGATAGCCACGTTCCAACAGAGCTGTCTAGGATGAGAAATGGCCCTGAGTAATTGAATGTAAAATGCCATAGATAATAGAAAGGTTAATTAATTCTTAGCTAAATAGGGGGAGATAAAGAGCTAATCTATCAGTGAGAAGTGAGTGAACACCTTAGGTGTGTTCACAAGGAACAATCCACTGTTGCACAGTGCATTGAGAACAAATGGAAGCCTAGTGGTTAGTCTGAAATAGACGTTTTGAAAATGCGATATTCCTTGAATATATACTGACTTTATTTCCTCTGCTTTCACAGGCTCGCAGCCCAAAATCGTGCGACGGATTTTCACAAACAGCCGCGAACGTTGGCGGCAGCAGAATGTGAATGGTGCCTTTGCTGAACTCCGCAAACTCATTCCTACCCACCCACCTGACAAGAAGCTAAGCAAGAACGAGATCCTTCGCCTGGCCATGAAGTACATCAACTTCCTGGCCAAGCTCCTCAACGACCAAGACGACATGGTGGGCGGCGAGGCACCCACTCGGGCCACACGAGACGGACGAGATGCAACCCTGGTGCGAGATGACCTCCTTCATGAAATGTTGAGCCCCAACTCCAGCTGTGGAAGCCTGCTGGATGGGGACGCCAGCCCGGAGAGCTTTACCGAGGACCAAGACTCATCCGTAGAGTCCAGGCCTTCCGCAAGGGGACTGCATCATTCCAGCCGACCCCTAGATGGAAATGCTCAGCGATGACTGAGCTAGCATTGATAGAGAATCGTTGGACAGAACTCTGGAGTAGCAACCCAGGTTTGAGATGGTGCAGTGCTCCATGGACCTAAAATATTTTATGTTCATGTTGTGTGCAAGCATATTCTTACTTATGACTTTCTGTTAAGCTGTTTTCTTCGTGCTTTATATGCCGAGATGCCCTCCGTTTTGAAACACACAGTGGTACAGAGGGAAAATGTCAGGTAGCTTTCAGTCCTTGGTTATTTAGGGCAGACAGAAATCGTCGATCACCACCAGTAAGCGTAAAGAAAACAGAAGATTGAAGGGATATTCTGAATGGTACCTTGTCTTGCATTCCAACCTACATCTCATCAGGTACACGACTGGGTAAGGAGGACATGGGAAACAGCTGGATCCTCAAGTTAGTTTGAAACATAAACTGGGTGTAGCAGTTGCAGTCAAAGCCAATGTCAATGACAATTATATTATTCAATTCTGAAAATTGCTTAATTACTGCTCTTCTTGATTATCAGGGGAAAGCCCCAGCTTCATTACTGTGGCTTCGAGCATAGGGGCCAAAAAGCTCCTTCAAGACAAGTGTTGTACACAAGGATATTTTTTATGGTTATGACTTTCAACAAATATTATTCTCATTGGCAATAGCTACAAAATCAATGCTATTTGGGGAAAAAAGTAGTGCCATTTTGTAAATGGTTTTTCAGTATTATGTTTGGGGAAAAACAGGCGAACAAGACAAAGCATTTTGTCGTACCACTGGGCAAATGCTTATGGTGGAGGAGGTACAAGAATGTGTACATAAGCCGGAATAATATCGTGTTTGTAACGAAGATCCCTCTTTGACTGTTCTTTTGCATTGTGATCATGGTACACCATTTAATAGCGTCCATCTGCCTTGTTCATTTCTTTGAATTAAACATGCCCCCCTTGAGCCCCCCCCCCATTTCACAATGACACATTCATTGGTTAAGTGTTTTGTCACTTTATTTGACTTGTATGAACTTGATCTGCTTTTTAGCAGAGGATTGAGTAACCAGTCTTGGTACCTTTAAATATTTTATTGGGTATTAAATGAACAAACAAACAAACAAATTGTTATTTTAATGTGATATTTAGTAGAAAAACCTTTGTTGTAAGGTGAAAATCTATCTATGAATATATGCAATGTTATATCTCACAAAAATTTTATATAAAACCCACAAAAATAAAAACAACAAACCTAAAAATGTGTGTTGTGAATACTTAATTTGAATGTTAAACCCTTATACTGAGGTGAATACAGGAATATTTGGAGACTTGAGTTTAAATATTATGTGTCTATTACTATAAATCAGAATTAAGGGAATGTTCCGGGTTCAAAACAACTTTAGATCAGTTAACAGCATTTGTGCTATAATGTTTATGACCAAAACACAATTTTAACTTGTCGCTAGTTTATATATAAAAAAGAAAAAAGCAAGAATCGCAATTACAGGCACTTACAATGAAAGTGAATGGGTGTGGTCTGTAAACATTAAGACACACTGTTTCAAAAGTATAGCCAGAAGATGTAAACATTATAGATGTTAACATGATTTAGTGTTATAAAATCAGGGATTAACCAGTGTTACTGCGTTTTACCAGATTACAGGGTTTACTGGCATTGCGTCATCATGACAATGAAGTTGTAATATTGGATATAACTGTACACAGATAAGATTAGTTAGAAATTTTACCAGACTAAAAAATCGATATAAATCCAAATTATTCTTTGTGGTAATCAACATTATGCCATAAATTAGGTCGATTGAGATGAACTTGCATTGAACCCAAATATTCCTTTAAATTCATCTTAAACTAGTATGGAATGTCATTAATGTAGCAATTTAGATCAACAACGCCAATGACAAATTACCAGAAAGTGTCCCACTTTACCTGTATTTACTCCATAACCTATATCTGATGAAAAATGTGAAGTATGATAGATAGTTTTATCACTATATTTAACATTGTGTTAAAGATTAGGTAAAACAAATCAGATGTTGAAAACATGCAAACTAATTTTGCTGCTCCCTGAAGGCTTGGACAAAGGCAATACTTGTCTGCTGGACATGACGTTACCATATTTTCAAATGTCTGAACCATAACAGCCTTTTCTGTTGATATTACAACCGTAAAGGTAGAGATGGACAAACTATTTCCAGCAGAGCATTGTAAGAAGTGTCCAAAACACTGCAGACAGAGATTAAAGAAATAAAATTCAGTTACACTCAAGGGAACAAGATATAATATATAGAAATACTGTCAAATCACTCAGGAACTTATCACGCTAGTCAGGACTAGAAAGTAAAAAGTACAATGAATTTGTTTTGTTTTTTGGAGGGACGAAAACTTTAAATCCCAAACATGAAAAATTAAAACATTAGGATGCGATGTAAAATGTCTTGAATGAGATTTAGATTTTTCAGCCTAACCAGACACATATTTCTGGCGTACTGCAGAAAAAGACAAAATCGAGGTACTCTTATTTCAGAAAAAGCAAACAGACTATCTTATTTTAAGATTTAGATGGTATGAGGAGTCAGGGATATAGCAGGTTGTTAGTATGTGTGTCTGAACCCTGGGAATATGAGTCCAAATGGCTGATAAGAATCAACGCCAATGAAAAAGTCATTGGTCGGTCTACTGGCCCCAGGGGGCCTAGAGAGGGACTGTGAAAAACTGATCCAAGGGCAGTTCTCAGACCAATCACTGATCCACACCCACATACATAAATGACATTGCCAAGTCTCCTTTGCAATCTTTTTAAAAAAAAAAAAAAAAGGTTTTTGCCCATTAACCCAGTTTTGCGTTTTGCAGGTAAAAACTAGAGGTAGACCAAAATATTGTTTTTACCGATTAATCAAGCCGATGGTTGCTTTTTGGACCTATCGGTTATCGGCAAAAACTTATGTTTTTTTATCATTTTGAAAATAAGTGTCCCCGGTTTGTTTTTGGGCTTGTTTATATTTAAAAATCCCACATTATGCACCAAATTTTCACTTATTTTTTTCAGGTTATTATTGGGATTTTGTTGAACAATAAACTGCATCTGGGATTTTATTCAACTTGGACTCTTTGTCTGTGCCCATCGTGATACTGAAAGAATAAGTAAAAATTTTTACATTCTCTATAAATCTACTCTAAAAACTATCGGCCGTATAATAGGTTATTGGCCTTTCCCACCACCTTAGTTATCGGTATCTACAAAATCCACTAACGGTTGACCCCTAGTAAAAACCTTAACTGGCATTATTAATGGTTAATAATGTAATGTGCACATTATAGTGTTTTGTGCATGACTATTTATGTTTTGATGTCAAAAAGTAGAGAATAATCTGATGATTTCAAAATCAAATCAAATCCCTTTATTGTCACTCAACCATATACACAAGTGCAACAGTGGGTGAAGTCTTGGGTGCAGTTCCAAGCAACATAGCAGTAGGACAATTACAATAAACATCTGATTTACACATAACACAATTTACACATCTTGTTACACAACACAATATACACCTAATAATATACAATATACAGTATACACAAAATAAGAAGACTGTATACAATAAAAATACACTGTAGTGCCCCCCACCCCCCACCAATAAATATGAAGTGTTGTGTTGACATTCAGCTGTCGGTTGATAGTCAGTTGCCAGTGTGTTATTAAGAGAAGTATAAAATGTGAGTCCATTCTGAGGCTAATACAGTGCAGTGCTGATATATGTATCGTGAGTGATCAAGAGTTCAAAAGTCTGATTGCTTGGGGGAAGAAGCTGTCATGAAGTCGGCTGGTGCGGGTCCTGATGCTGCGATACCGCCTGCCTGATGGTAGCACTGAGAGCAGCCCATGGCTCAGGTGGCTAGAGTCTCTTCAAATCTCAAATAAACATAATTGTTTTGTGTTGTAAGACTTTTAAAATAAGCTGATTTTTGGTAGTTCTCAGCATTTTGGCATGCATGTAAACACACTCATTGACCTCAAATTTCAAATTTTATTGACTGATCTTGACCTTCCATATTTTAATGTAAGAATGCAAAAGAAATTTTAGAAAATCAAATTTCAGCAAATAATTATTTGCATTTCGGTCTGTTCTCCTCACAAAGCTATTATATGTCTATAGAAGACTTGGAATAAAGCTCATGAGTTGAATGTTCTACTGTTAAAAACGTTGTTCTAGTGTAGATAAGAGGTGTAAACATATCGAAATGAATAGGCTTTCAAACAAAAACATATTAGTGACTGGTGAGTAAATGATGACAGAATTTACATTTTTGAATGAACAATTGCTTTAAAACTATCCAGTCCAATCTCTTCTCAAGACTAAATAAGCTATGTTACAGGTCATAATCAAAAGGAACTATTAGATATAACTACTAAAATTCACTACCCTTCATGTCAATGACCGATCTCTATACCTAATTACATCAAACTCACTCCAAACAATTCAATTACGGACTCAACATCATGTTCTATGCTGCTCAATTAGAGTTAAATTTTGTCCATTGAAGATCACTCAGATTTTCAATGCCATCTGCTTCCCATTCCAGCTTTGAATATTGAGCCACATGACTGTGAGTATCCCACCAGAAATTAAAAACCATCAAAACACTCCTCCCACAATCTAATTCTATTAAGTCCATGTATTCATCTCAAATGCCAATACTCTCCTCTTGAAACAGTGGGCTGGTATTATGGATTCAATCAAGGGCTTTTTGACTGGGGTTTGACGGCATCCTTTCCCTTTTTAATTAACTGTGGTGTAGTCTGTATCCACCTTTTTCCCACCGGTGGCCCCAACCGGAGACTCGAAGTACAGGGATACAGAGCTCAATCCTGGATGAATCTCAAAGGAGTCCCATCACAACAAAGGACAGATAAAAAGCACCATTACCCTGAGATAACTAGACAAGGGGGGCAAGGATTCAATTAAGAAGCCCCTCCCTATATGATATGGATGGGCTGAAGCTGTCCTAGTGAACCTGCCAGAGGTCTGGTTCTCAGAGCTAGGATGGGCAGTGGAAAGAGTCTCCAATGGGGTCTCTCATGGCTATCTACCACACCATCAACAGAAGCAGCTCCCTTGGGGAGAGGGTCGGTATTTTATGCGAGGTGTTAATGAGTGGGCAGGGCAGTTTTCTGGTTATAAAGCGGTGCTAATTTTCTGGAGGGACAAAGCTCCTCGGTCTCAGCTTAGAGACGCCCATATGTCCCTCGGGTCCAGAGGGGGCGGATTTTGCTCTTCATCCAACTCTGCCCTATTTCTCTGCTTGGTCTGTTAATCAAGCCCTTCACCTCAAGAGTGGTTTCTGTTTAACACCCATTCTCATGTGCATTCACCTCTTGAGGTTTCATAATGAGAGGACGTAAAAGGCCAACAAAATGGCCAAGTCAGCAATGGCTTCAAGTTCAAGCCATTGCTGGTTACTGTAAACTAGTAAAGACAGTGGTTTAATATCATTGAAAATATCATATGACTTTAGGACAATATTTCTAGATATTTCTAGAAATATATTTTTATATTTTTCCCCCATAGGGACCTCATAAAATTCTCAAAAGGTTTTAAGTTAACCATAACACACTTTGAAGCAAAAGAGTATTTTAAAATTGGACAAAAAGACAAAGGTACAAGACTATGTGATTACGGTCTTTCATGAAGCACAAATTTCACACCCACGACGCATCGTGAATTACATAATTGAGTAAAAAAACTATGGAAAAATATAGAACTATTGATTTAAAGTTGTTGATTGTAAGTATCTAATCAATAAAATATACACTGGCGGCCAAAAGTTTGGAATAATATACAGATTTTGCTGTTTCGGAAGGAAATTGGTACTTTAATTCACCAAAGTGGCATTCAGCTGATCACAAAGTATAATCAGGATATTACTGATGTAAAAAACAGCACCATCACTATTTGAAAAAGTCATTTTTGATCAAATTTAGGCAGGCCCCATTTCCAGCATCCATCACTCCAACACCTTATCCTTTCAGATTAACATTTTTAATTGTTTGCTCCTCAGCATGACACATAACACAACAAAACATTCACGTACAGAGTCAAACATTATCCCCCTTAAACCCCATTATTTCCCTTCCCCCCTCCCAATCCCCAACCCCAACCCCACCCCAACCCCCAACAATACATATATATATATATATATATATATAATAATAATAAATACACACATTTAAAACTTTATGTCCCTCTCCACTGCCCCTTCTCGAAAGCCCTCCAAAAATACCAAGTAACTGCCCCGCTTTTTTTCAAAAAACTGCCGGTTGCCTAGACTTCTATGCGACACCTCCTCAAATGCCGCCACCCTGCCCATCTCTGTGCACCACTCCTGAAATGAGGGCGTTCGAGCTGACTGTCTGCCAATCATAACACCGGCTAGGACCCAATATTTTATGTGCTTATCCCCTATATTAATGACCGCCCCATCGCCTAAAAAAACAGAGTCTGGGGCAAAATGAAATTTGAGTGCCCAAGACATCACACATAAAACTCTGAACCCTCAACCAAAATTCTTGGATCTTAACAGACCACCAAATCTTCTGATTTGGCATTGCAAGCTGGTGGGTGTGTCTTTAAGACCAAGCCTATACAATCTAGAGGGGGTCCAACAGAATCAATGTAAAATCTTAAATTGCATAAGGCTTGCATCTCTAGATGTAGACTTGATGTTTTTTAGAATCCTAGCCCACACTCCTTCCTCCAATACCAAGTTTAAATCTTTCTCCCATAATCTCTTGAGAGAAGTTGACGCTCTGTCCCCCAGACTCTGAATTAGCAGGGAGTAATACACTGATGCCTCATGACCTTTTCCGAAAGCAGTAATCACCACTCCCAGAGTATTTGCTGCTTTAGGGGGTTGTATGCTACTCCCAAGAATAGTACAAAGCAGGTGGCGCAGCTGTGAATACCTAAAGAATTGAGACCTGGGAATCCCAAAATGTTGAACCATATTTTAAAAGGATCTCTCCACTCTCATATAGGCCACCAAGAGTATTAACCTCCCTCACAATCCACTCTGTCCAACAGAAAGGGGACTTATTAATGCATAACTTTGGGTTCAGCCATATGCTCGAAGCAACATTTAAATAAATGTCCAGATTAAACACTCTGGACACTTTTATCCATACAGCGTGCAAATGCAAGATAACGGGTTGAAACTTCTCCGGTTAGTTTGATAGAAAGGCTTTGCAATGGCGAAATAGGGGCAAGAATTTCCTGTTCAATACAAAACCAGGGAGGGGCTCTCTCAGGTGGAAGCGACCAATGAGCCAAATGTCTGAGACCGAATGCATAATAATAAAACAAATTCTTGGGTATGCCTAGCCCACCTATGTCAATTGGCCTATGCAGCTTACTTAAATGTAATCTGGGACATTTACCATTGTTACCAAATGAAGGACTTTGATATGCTATCAAATTGCTTGAAATAAGAGAGGGTGACATCTATAGGGAGAGATTGTAGCAGGTAGTTGAATTTTGGAATACAATTCATTTTAATAACATTAACCTTCCCAATCACAGATAAATGTAATGAAGCCCACCTGCCCACATCCCTCGAAAACATTTTTATTAAAGGTCTAAATTAACCCTATCACACAAATTTGCTGGGAATAAAATACCCAAATACTTAATGCACTGTTTGGGCAGCTGGAAGGCGCCCAGCTGAAAAGCCGTTACCGGGCAGTATGCTGTCAGAGCCAAAGCTTTGGATTTAGACCAATTAGCTCTGTATCCTGAGAACTTAGAAAAGGAATGAATAATTCTGTGGAGGCAAGGCATAGATCTAGTAGGGTCAGAGATGAATAATAAAATATAATCAGCTTAAAGCAAAAGCCTATGCGCCACACCTCCTGCCACCACCCCTGGAAAATCATCTTTCTTTCTTGTAGCGGCTTTCTTATAATGGTCCAAGGGCAAGACAGAACAATAAGGTGGAAAAAGGGCAACCCTGCCGAGTGCTCCTATCCAGAGTAAAATAATCTGAAATTAATAAATTTGTTTGTACCGCCACTAACGGGTGTCTATAAAGTAACTTAATCCATCCAATAAAAGTAATCCCGAACCCATACATTTCCAAAATCTTAAAAAGATAATCCCATTCTACCATATCAAACACCTTTTTGGCGTCAAGAGAGATGGCAGCGACTGGAGTCTGATAATTTGCCACTAATCACATGATATTGATGAAATGCCTAATGTTTTCAGAAGAGCTACAGCCACGAATAAACCCCACCTGATCTATATGTATAAGATATGTCATAACTTTACTTAATCGGTTAGCCCAAATTTTTGACAATATTTTAACATCTAGCTGGATCAGGGAAATTGGACGGTAACTCTTACACTCGCTTGGATCTTTGTCCTTTTTAAAAATCACACTGATTCGAGCTTGTGTCATGGTTGGCAAAAGCTTTCCATTCTTTAATGCTTCCGTATAAACTTCTAACAAAAGTAGAGCCAATTCTGTAGCATAAGATCTAAAAAATTCAGCAGCAAAATCGTCTGACCCCAGAGCCTTGCCTGTATGCAAGGCCGTAATTACCTCGCCAAGCTCCTCCAAGGTTATCTCAGAATCAAGAGAATTTTTTTTGCTCAGTCGTCAGTTTAGGAAGTTCTAATGGTTCCACAAAGTTTCTAATATCTTCATCAGTAGCCAAAGAAGTGGAACTATAGAGATCAAGATAGAATTCTTTAAAATAATTATTAATATCAATGGCCAAGGTAAATATTTCACCACCAGCAGATTTCACGAGGGAATGGTAGAAAAAGAATCTCTCTGTTTTATATATCTAGCCATAATGTAAGAACTGCCTTAAGTGCCTCCCAAGCCATGCCCACAGAGGATACTGAGGACCAGTTGGTCTTCATATAGACATTGATTTCAGCTTTTAGCATTTGTTGGAATTCAGGATTTTGCAAATCATCCAACTGTATGATTTCTTTTTCTCTGTATGTGGCAACACCTCAAAACACACCAGGGCGTGATCTGAGACTAAAATGTTTCCAATTGAGCCATCAACAACAGATGAAATGAGGGACTTTGACATAAAAAATGAATAAATCTATTCTAGAGTAAATCTTATGGACTGATGAAAAAAAATTATAGTCCCTACCAGATGGGTTCAAAAGACCAAGATTTTTACACATCCTGTGAAGCATCACTGTTGCACTAGTGTGCTTGCACACTTTTGCTTCACTATGATCAAGGACTGAGTCCATAAAAAGATTAAAGTTTCCTCTCAGTATTATATCATGAGGGGTGCCAGCAGCTTGCAACATCCCTTCAACATCTATAAAAAAAAGCCCTGATCATCGACGTTAGGTGCATAAATATTAGCCAAAATAAGTCTTTGCCCCTGAATTTCAGCTAAAACAATAATGACTCTTCCTAATTTATCTTTACTCTGTTTGAAACATTTGAATTGTAAATGTTTCCTTATCCATGTAATGAGTCCCCTGCTCTTACTCGAGCCAGCACTATAAAAAAAAATGCTCACCCCATTTCTTTCCAAATTTTCCAGCTTCCTGCAGAGAAAGGTGCGTTTCTTGAAGAACCACTACATATGTCTTACACTTAAGAAGAGAAATAACCTTCCTTCTTTTTATGGGGTGCCCCAGCCCTTTCACATTCCATGTGGAGAGAGACAATCCACTCATACTAACATTTGACATTTTGACATATTAGAAAAAAATAGATTGTGTGTCAAAAATACAATTATAAAGGCCAGCCGACCTCCATCCCCTTAAAATAATTTGCCTGCTAATCATTACACTGGTCAGAACCCAATTTTTTATGTGTTTATTCCCCACATCAATGACCGCCCCATCGCCCAAAACACAGATTCTGGGACAAAACAAAGTTTCTTGCATTCCTTGAATCAATCACGTTTCTCTTTTGTCAAGTTCGCAAAGTCTGGGAACAAGAAAATGCTGTGGTTCTTACAAGAAAGCCTTCCTTTACTCCTCGCCTTGCGTGACACAAGATCTTTATCAGATGATCTCAGAAATTTGGCCAGAATTGATCGGGCCTGTCTCCTTCCGTCGATCGGCGACCCAGAACCCTGTGAGCTCGCTCGTTTTCCATATCCTGACCCTCTTCGGCCTCAGGAATTCCAACAATACGGACGTTATTCCACCGGCTACAGTTCTCCATGTCCTCCAGCTTCTCCCAGACATGCTCCAAATCCACCTTGGTTGCTAGCGGATTAGCAGATAATTCCCTCTCCAATGACTCCAGATAATTGATTAGTTTCTCGACATAACCCACTTTCGTGACCACATCAGTAAACTTTGCCTCCATGGCAGTGATCGATCAACGTATCACAGCAAGATCCTCCAAGTCAGCAACAACCTTCATCAGCATTGCCGACATATTCAGCATTTCCCACACCTCTCCTACCAAATCGACTCCCGGGCCCACGGCCTGCTCAGGGGTGTCAGCCTGAGCACATAAGTGTCTTTTAATGTCTCCAGAGCCTGAGGATTTTGAATTCTTTGACATATTGTCCTCCTAGAACAGTTATGGTACAGAGTGTATCGAATCTCACTGGATTAAATTATAAAAAGCAGATCTAAAACTAGCAAAGTATGCAGATCTCGCCTTTCACACGACCGATCCTCGCACGGCATCACATGACCTGAGCCCAACACCTTATCCTTGAGCTATCATGTTAAATTGCTAATTTGGTACTAGAAAATCACTTGCCATTATATCAAACACAGCTGAAAGCTGTTTGGTCCATTAAATGAAGCTTAACATTGTCTTTGCGTTTATTTTTGAGTTGCCACAGTATGCAATAGACTGACATGTCTTAAGGTCAATATTAGATCAAAAATGGCAAAAAAGAAACAGCTTTCTCTAGAAACTTGTCAGTCAATCATTGTTTTGAGGAATAAAGGCTATACAATGCTTGAAATTGCCAAAAAACTGAAGATTTCATACAAAGGTGTACACTACTGTCTTCAAAGACAAAGGACAACTGGCTCTAACAAGGACATAAAGAGATATGGAAGGCCAGATGTACAACTAAACAAGAGGATAAGTACATCAGAGTCTCTAGTTTGAGAAATAGACGCCTCACATGTCCTCAGCTGACAGCTTCATTGAATTCTACCCGCTCAACACCGGTTTCATGTACAACAGTAAAGAGAAGACTCAGGGGTGCAGGCCTTATGGGAAGAATTGCAAAGCCACTTTTGAAACATAAAAACAAAAAGAAAAGGTTAGAGTGGGCAAAGAAACACAAACATTGGACTACAGATAATTGGAAAAGAGTGTTAAGGATCTTAACCCCATTGAGATTTTGTGGGATCAGCTAGACTATAAGGTGCGTGAGAAGTGCCCAACAAGACAGATACATCTATGGCAAGTGCTACAGGAAGTGTGGGGTGAAATGTCACCTGAGAATCTGGACAAACTGACAGCTGGAATGCCAAGGATCTGCAAAGCTGTCATTGCTGCATGTGGAGGATTGTTTGATGAGAACTCTTTGAAGTAGTTAAATTTTTTCCAAATTGTAATAGTAATTTTTCACGTTATTAATGTCCTGACTATACACTGTGATCAGTTGAATGCCACTTTGGTGAATAAAAGTACCACTTTCTTTCCATAAGAGCAAAATCTGTACATTATTCCAAACTTTTGGCCACCATTTTAAGTAGATTGCAAAATATTCAGATATATATAAATATAAAAGTAGTTTGAGAGTGTAGAGAGACCTCCTCAATGCAGTGCATTGAAAGTGGATGGTCGCTGCACAGCTCTTCTGCCGCACATTGTTTGCTGCAAATCTCTGTTTGGTGTATCTTTCCCTTCATAATCATGGGTAGTGTAGTTTCTCACCAGGAATTCTACTATTTAACATGATTTTGTAAAAAATGCTGAAATAAATGGAGACTGATGGCTTCAACAGGACCAGATATCACAGATTAACAACATCGGAGCAAAAGGTAGGTCTGTTTTTAAAAAGGTTTTTAAGTTCTCGTTAAAAATGAATTAGCCTATGGAGAAAATGAACACAACTTTTTTCTTTTGAAACCAGATTGTGGTGCACCACACCACAGCATTGTTTAATTATTGATTCTGATTGGTTGACAGAGGGTGTTATCATGTTTATTTTCTATAACTACATGGCTATGAAGTAGTTCCTGGTTTGTTGACCGCATTACAGTTCCATATCACTTTGCTTGGTTCTTTCCAAATTAGTAAATGCAGCTTGGGCTGCTTAAAGCGAGATACTTACTCAACGGTGTAAGGTAGAAGTTCTTCACACAGCAGCATTTTAGAGACACAAACCTGAAAAATAGCTCGAGATAAACACATTATATAGACATGTACGGTGGGAACACTTGTATAACTGTCGAATTACTGAAAATTAATGCACACCCGAGGTACAACAGCCACTCCACTGGCCGCATTACTACCTCAGGTGTGTATTTATTTTCAAGAATTAAATTTTAAATCATCAATTATTTCTTAAATGTACCATAATGATCTTTCAGCACTTGTTTTAATCTAGCTAAACTGTAACCTCTTAGGGAGCAAAGTGGCACTGATGGGTTTAATGTGTCTATCAAGCCTTCAGTGATCTATTACTCGTTGAAAACAATGCAATGTTGCTAACCAGCCATATTTCTCGATCCTTGCAGAGATCTCGCTCATGTTAGGCAGCTTATGGAAGCTTAAAGAACATAATTTTTTAAACTGCAAGTTGGAAAACGGCTTCCTCCACTGTAAATGCAACTCTACCATCATCTCTTGAGGACATTCTTTATAACTTTATTTTTATATTTGTGACTTCATATTTGACATCACTGGGATACAAAAATGGATGGATATCAACTGAAAACATTTGAGATGCTTTAGAAAATCAAATCTAAATGGTGTTAAGCTATTATGCCTCTCACCCATCACACCTTATGTTATTCTTCTGTGATGGTTAAATATCATGTGGTGGGTAAATGATTGACCTGATCTGCGCAGATCTACTCTGGTTGTTGTCTTCACATGCATGTTAAGATAACGGTTTCCTGGTTAGGATAACCTAGGGATACAGGTGCTCATATAGTCAACAAGTGATAGCTTAAGGGAATTAATGTGCATTTGAAAAATATGGGAAAATCAATCACTGTGCTTCACTGGCTTTTGCTCACCATGGGACAAGTTGTGGCTCAAGCAGGTATGATTCATTTCAATGCTTTTAGAGGAATAAGCTAGAAACTGCGTGCAATAAGAAAATATAATGACCAAGCATTATAGTATAGTAATATCCTGAGCTCATTTTCAATAGTTTGAGATGGTTGAAATTGCAGTTTTTGTCTTTCACTTTGACATCTGTCTCTCAGATAAGGTAGAGCATGCTTTGCCAAACTGGCTTATGGGAATCATCGCTACTGCCGTCTTCCTCTTCCTCCTCTTTGTCACCTTACTCGTAAACAAAGCCTGGTGTGAAACTCCAAGGTAGTCCATCCTGTTCTATATGATTTAAATTTAATATTAAACCTGAAACAGATCTGTATAATTGATGAGGCATAAAAAAAAAAAAAAATGTGATAACACTTTATTATAACTTTCATTAGTATGTCATTTACAAACATTAACAGATAAGTGGTTATTGTAGAATTTCTGGTAACACTTTACAATGAGGTTCTAGATGTATGCTCATGAACTAACAATGAACAATACTGTATACTTTAACAGCATTCATTAATCATGATTAATTTATGTAAACACAATTGTTAGTTGTTAGTTCATAATGCATTAACTAATGTAATGTAGATACATTATACTAAAAATGTAATGTAAAAATTTATAATTTATGCCAAAAATTCGTAATAACCAAGATTAAGTGCAAAGTTTTGATAAACGTTAAAGTTTTGTTCATTAATAGTTAGTTAAAATATATGAAAAGTTTCATAAAATGTCAAATTACTTGAATATAAACATTATGTAATAATGTCTATTAATGTTTTCAACAAATGTTGATTTAAGCAAATATCATTTCTACGGTTATGTGATATATTGTATTTAGCAAATAGTCTCTGGAATCAGATTTGTGTAAATAAAAGTCTATTGTTGACTAAAGCAAACCAGAAGCAGTGATGCCCAATGAATACACCATGACTAATGGATCACCAACCTATGAAAATAGGCTTGATGCAGTCAGGTAATACCTCAACAATGCAGTTATCAATATTTTATAAAGCATTACAGAACCTTTCAGTGGTTCAATTGTCTAGACAAGTAACTGGGAAAAGAAATACACATATCTGTACAAAACCTGGTCATGAAATACACATAATTTACCCATGATCAAAATCGCCAATGTTTATTTGGCCTGAGAAAAATTAAAACTGGGTGTCTCATCTGAGCTGCGATATGTGGTATATTTATGTTTGTAATACGTTAAAATTATGTTTGATGTGATGTTTTGATGTTAAATTTACACTCGTTTTTCCAAGATTACAAGTAATGTTTAACTTGTTAAAAACAAATCATTTTCGTAAATCAATTTACTTTCATACTGTAAGTCAGAATGAGAAAATCATGCTGAAAATTTGTAAAAATTTCTTTTGAAACATGTTTCTCTTTTAAACAGTGGAACTGCAATGCTTGTTTTTCAGGAGAAGTGAATGTACTCAAGTGAACGAAAACATCACTGTTCACCAAACGGATGAAAACATAACTGTCATGTAACTTTAAGGAAATATCTACACTATAATCAGCTGAATCAGCACCCCATATTAACTCTGATTGCTGCTGTAATCTGTTGAATATACTGTATAATTTTAATTGCTGACACAGCTTAACTTGTACCGAAGGTTTGCTCTGTTTTCTTTTTTGTAGAATAACTTTAACTTTAAACATTAATTGTAGTTGATCGTAGAAGCCATTTATTGTACTGTCTGTTGTATCGTTGTACTTTATGCATATTAACATAATATCAGACACACTGTATTTCAGAAATTTGCTCTCAAGCCTCTATACAATCATAATAATAATAATAAAAACAATATATGCTAATAAGCTAATGCAGACATGGCTAGTATTGGATTTTGTTTCTTGAAATATTCTTCTAAAAATCTTCATTCGTGTTCTGTAGAAGACAGAAAGTCATACACATCTGGGATGGCGTGAGGGTGAGTAAATGATGAGAGAATTTTCCTTTTTGTGTGAACTATTACTTTAAATAGTTCTAAAAATATATTTTTACAAACAAAGAATTATAAATAGGCAAAGATAGAAAAACACACAAACCTAGAAATAAACTAGGTTTGAGGATTTACAACAAACATTATGACAAGCAATGAAAAAAATAATTTTAAGATTTGCATATTTCAATATTGTATTGAGTATTCTAAATATTTTAAGTTTTAATCATTTAATGTTGGTAAATATGACACAATTGATGGAATTTTGTTAAGTATATATAAATCTTAAAAATAGTCTAAAATATATTTTTGAGTGTACAAATGAATAACATTCAATTTTGATTCAACAATATTTTTCTTGACTCTGTAAAAAAGGTCAGATTTCCTTACTTTTTTCAATTCAACTTTTCACTCAAATTGTTATACTGAAAATCAACGATTTCTTTTTTAATTAGAAAAATACAGACTTATGAAGTTGAACCCCACTGTATTTTTTTTTATTTCATAACAACAATTTAGAAGTCAAAAGTAAAAAAAAAAATGTCCCGCACATTGGATAACTGATACTTAATAAATGAATTCACATTCATTTTGTATATGTTGATAAATCAGCTTTATTTCAGGCTTAGCTTTTTGTATTGAATGTATGAACTGTACTAAATGGTTTCTTTGGACTTATTACAGTGATATTCGACGGAAACAATGACTGATAGAAAGGTACTACAAATGTTTTCAAATTCACCAAAAAATGAAAATTCTCTATTTACGTTGTTCCAAGCCAGTATGACTTTCTTTTTTTCTGTGGGTTTGGAACAACATGATGACAGAATTGCCATTTTTTGGCTAAACTAACCCTTTAACGATCAACATGATTCAAGTCAGTTTTGTGGTTCACAGCCTAAATCTAAAGATCTAGCAAAGTTAGAAGGAAGACAGCAGACTGAGTTGCATTAGTTTGAAAGGTGATTCAAGACGGGAAGACAGGCATAAGAGACACAGGCAGGTTTTTTAAAGGGATGCAGGAGTAGACGGGTTATAACACACTGTCCACATGGCATGAGAATTCAAGGCATTGTATGAGAGGACAATGTATGCTTCTATATGCTTACAAAATCCTAGTGGATGAGACGGTCTGGATAGGGTTGCCACATGCTGTCTACAGCCTGGAGACCCAGAAACACTTCCTCTAGAAGACAGACTGACACAGGATATCCTCATATTGTGAGGCACGCATACACTGAGACGAGGTGTCATACTAGACATCTTCACAGAGACAATAGCAATGCAAAATCATGTCCCACAAAGGAAAAACTTTTTTTTTTTTTTTTTACAATTAAACACTAGAAATGTGTGCAACTGAATTAATAGTTATAAAAATGTAAAAAAAAAAAAAAAAAAAATCTATGTTATTCGTAAGAATTTCTGTGCAACAACATACAGTATATCAGTAGAGGTTTGACTATAGCAATTTGAAATCCTGCTACAGCAATATAATTGGAGGAGTTCACCTCAAAATGGAAATTCTGTCATTATTTATTCAACCTCATGAAGCAAAATCATCAAATGAATTTCTGTCCGTTCCTTATGCAAAGCTATCGTATGGCTTCAGAAGACTTGTAATGTAGTGCACAAGCTATACAGACTTCTTTTATGACAGCCTGATCTCATGAAAATTACGTGACTGTGGCGACATTTTTGCTCAATGACATTAAGTGGTTCCTTACGTGTATTGCTGCAGTTCCAATGAGAAATGTCCACAGTGTGGCGCTAAAAGCAAGCAGATAAGGTTTTTAAGGTTAATGCTCTATCGAGTTTTAAATCAACAACCTCCCTACCCTAAACTTTCAATCTAAACCTAACGAATAGTAGGGCTGAACGATTAATCAAAATAAAATCGAAATCACCATATGACCCAGTGCGATTATCAAACCAAGAGGGCTGCATTTTCATTAAATAAATATTCTGAACATGCTTCACACTGTTCTGCATTTATTTGCGCAGCTGTTTGTGTTAACGTGCACTGAGCGCATTATTTTTAAAGTGCTCCAAGTTCACTTTAATTGCACATTTGCGTAATTTCACATATGTTTGGCCACTGAAATATACTTTACAAATCTAAAATAACCCCATGACACTGGGTTTTTGTGGACAGAAAGGGAGATGAGAGCATTTCACTATATTAAAATGCTGTTGACAACTAAGCTACAAACAACCGAAACTTCAGTTCATTCCGTTTCCCGCCATAATAAAAGCTTCCACTAATATAAAGGCTTAAGGCTGCAAAGCAATGCTGCAAGCAATACATTACCAATGAATAGTAATAATTGTAATTATTCTTATTATTATAAAATAAAACTATACTTTTATAATAATTTCAGAACTTATTTTTGTTATACTACAAAAATATGATACTCAAGTTGACTGGGTTTAAAAAAAAATTATGAAAAGGGAGCTGACCCTTTCACAAATTAAATTAGACTCCCCCCCAACAAAAATGTACACAGTGGATAGATGCAATGTGATAATGTTTTTTTTCCACTGTGTTTCACTGTTTTATTTATTTATTTAGTTTGGTTCTTTTTAAGAGGCCTCAAGTTTGAATACCATTTCTAGAACAGTATTTCCGGTCAGCATGGGCAAAACATGGTTTAATGGGCAATGGCATGGGCAAAACATTGGTAAAACATGGGTTAATTTTGGTTAAAATGCTTATCATATCACCAGTTCAAAATGAAATATTTATTCAAAATAATCACAATTTGAGTTTTTTTTTTTGTCCAAATCGTTCATGATTCGTATCCCGGTCCCATGAATTGCAAGTGCAATGCTAGCATGCAATTTGATAATGTTTGAACAAGTTCGTAATTTATCGTCTTACAAGTCATGCGCAATTTTGTGATGAACAGGGCGAAAAGTGTTTACAAACTGAAAATTTGCCGTTTTACTTGTGATTTGTGTGAAAGGTAATAAAAGTAATTGTTGTTGTAGCACATCTAATGTTCATTTTTTTTTAACAGTTCATTTTGCCAAAAAAATATAGTAACCTGATTCTATAAAACCAGGTTGATTTATGATATTTGTACTCGAAATTTAAGCTCGACAGCCCCTGACATCATTTTATGGGGGAAAAAAAATCAGCATCAACATTCTGCAAAACACCTCTTTTTGTGTTCCACTGAGAAAAAAACAACAACAACAACAACAACAACAAAAAACATACACTTTTGGAACAACATGAGGGTGAGTAAATGATTACAGAATTTAAATTGGGTGAACTGTTCTGCGAAATATCCATAAAGCTACCCTGCACAAAGTCTTATTGATATGATCTTAATACATTATCTAATACTGGCTAAAAAAAAAACCCAATAAAACATCCCAATCGAATCTGCCTGTTCCAAGGCACATTTACAACCATTTTCAACTATATATCTGTGTCCCTTTTAATGCATATCCATGAAGTAATCAAACCAACTACATTTATTACGAAAAGTAATCTGATTTCTTGCGAATGTTGTGAGTTAGTCTGTGTATAATGTCTGTTGTGTGTTTGTGTGTACCTCAGTTTGAATCAAGAAATTAGTAGAACTAAAAGTTGTCTTATTTAGACTGAAATCATCATTTCAAATGGAGTTTGAAAAGAAGTGTGTGTGTGTGTGTGTGTGTGTGTGTGTATTAGTGCGTGTCTTATATATGCTACTCCAAATTTATCTCCTGGTCTTGAGTTACCAGCACTCACTCCATTAAAATAATCATCTCTAATATTACCACATAATTCACCTACAAATGGAGCAGCTACAGGTCCAAAGACTAAGACAATACAATGTTGTGCAGACACAATACATGTGTGATTTCCCTTTATGATTTAAAATACCAGGTGCACAAGAGTAAAGAGGTGAAGACGGCATCAAGTGCAAACAGTCTCTCTCCATCAGTCCTCACGACCTCATAACAGACCATATCAGGAGGTAAAGGGTCCAAATGATGGCCATCGCTGATGTGATTTGAGCAAAAAGTCTCTTTAAGACATGTGAATGGAGTGTTTGTGTTTTTCAGTGTTTGTGGTCCTTAAAGGGACAGTTTCAGGTATGAGATAATATGAGAGTGAGTACATGACAGAAATTCATTTTTGGGTGAACTGTCCCTTTAATATGGGTGTTTGTGTGTTAGGAGAGCACAGACAGCGTGACGGATCCTCTCTGTTTCTTCAGTATTGCCACAGCTTGTTCATGTGTGACTCCCTCCAGACTCTCTCCGTTCACCGACAGGAGCTGGTCTCCACGCTTCAGACGCCCGTCCACTGCTGCTGCCCCCTGCAGGCAGAATGTGGAATGTTTAGGAATGAGACTCTAATTACATCAACTGAAAAACACTGATCTTTTTTTATTCATTTACAGTATCAAATGTGGCCACAATTGATGATTAATATAAATCAGGGCTACAGGGACGCCCTATCCAGACACTTTCTAAATTCTAAAGACTCAGGGGTGCAGGCCTTATGGGAAGAATTGCAAACAAAAAGCCACCTTTGAAACAGAAAAACAAAAAGAAAAGGTTAGAGTGGGCAAAGAAACACAGACACTGGATAACAGATAATTGGAAAAGAGTGTTATGGATGAACATGCACCTGTGAAACAGTCGTTAAGACACTTACAGCTTACAGACGGTAGGCAATTAAGGTCACAGTTATAAAAACTTACGACACTAAAGAGACCTTTCTACTGACTCTGAAAAACACCAAAAAAAAAGATGCCCAGGGTCCCTGCTCATCTGCGTGAACATGCCTTAAGCATGCTGCATGGAGGCAGATGTGGCTAGGGCAATAAATTGCAATGTCCGTACTGTGAGACGCCTAAGACAGCGCTACAGGGAGACAGGAAGGACAGCTGATTGTCCTCGCAGTGGCAGACCACATGTAACAACACCTGTACAGGTTCGGTACATCCGAATATCACACCTGCGGGACAGGTACAGGATGGCAATAACAACTGCCTGAGTTACACCAGGAACGCCCAATCCCTCCATCAGTGCTCAGACTGTCCGCAATAGGCTGAGAGAGGCTGGACTGAGGGCTTGTAGGCCTGTTGAAAGGCAAGTCCTTACCAGACATCACCGGCAACAATGTCTCCTATGGGCACAAACCCACCTTCGCTGGACCAGACAGGACTGGCAAAAAGTGCTCTTCACTGACGAGTTGCGGTTTTGTCTCACCAGGGGTGATGGTCGGACTCGCATTTATCGTCAAAGGAATGAGTGTTACACCGAGGCCTGTGCTCTGGAGCGGGATCGATTTGGAGGTAAAGGGTCCGTCATGGTCTGGGGCGGTGTGTCACAGAATCATCGGATTGAGCTTGTTGTCATTGCAGGCAATCTTAATGCTGTGCGTTACAGGGAAAACATCCTCCTCCCTCATGTGGTACCCTTCCTACAGGCTCATCCTGACATGACCCTCCAGCATGACAATGCCACCAGCCATACTGCTCGTTCTGTGCATGATTTCCTTCAAGACAGGAATGTCAGTGTTCTGCCATGGCTAGCGAAGAGCCCGGATCTCAATCCCATTGAGCACGTCTGGGACCTGTTGGATCGGAGGGTGAGGGCTAGGGCCATTCCCCCCAGAAATGTCCGGGAACTTGCAAATGCCTTGGTGGAAGAGTGGGGTAACATCTCACAGCAAGAACTGGCAAATCTGGTGCAATCCATGAGGAGGAGATGCACTGCAGTACTTAATGCAGCTGGTGGCCACACCAGATACTGACTGTTACTTTTGATTTTGACCCCCCCTTTGTTCAGGGACACATTATTCCATTTCTGTTAGTCACATGTCTGTGAAACTTGTCCAGTTTATGTCTTAGTTGTTGAATCTTTTTATGTTCATACAAATATTTACACGTTAAGTTTGCTGAAAATAAAAGCAGTTGAAATTGAGAGGATGTTTCTTTTTTTGCTGAGTTATATATATATATATACACACACACACTACCGGTCAAAAGTTTTGAAACACTTACTCATTCTTTACTATAATTTTTTTCTTCTTCACATTTTAGAATAATAGTAAAGTCATCAAAACTATGGAATAACATAAATGGAACTATGGGAATTATGTTGTGACTAAACAAAATCCAAAATAAATCAAAACTGTGTTATATTTTAGCATCTTCAAAGTAGTCACCCTTTGCCTAGAATTTGCAGACATGAACTCTTGACATTTTCTCAACCAACTTCTTGAGGTATCACCCTGGGATGCTTTTTAAACAGTATTGAAGGAGTTCCCATCTACAGGTGCATCTCAATAAATTAGAATGTCGTGGAAAAGTTCATTTATTTCAGTAATTCAACTCAAATTGTGAAACTCGTGTATTAAATAAATTCAGTGCACACAGACTGAAGTAGTTTAAGTCTTTGGTTCTTTTAATTGTGATGATTTTGGCTCACATTTAACAAAAACCCACCAATTCACTATCTCAAAAAATTAGAATATGGTGACATGCCAATCAGCTAATCAACTCAAAACACCTGCAAAGGTTTCCTGAGCCTTCAAAATGGTCCCTCAGTTTGGTTCACTAGGCTACACAATCATGGGGAAGACTGCTGATCTGACAGTTGTCCAGAAGACAATCATTGACACCCTTCACAAGGAGGGTAAGCCACAAACATTCATTGCCAAAGAAGCTGGCTCTTCACAGAGTGCTGTATCCAAGCATGTTAACAGAAAGTTGAGTGGAAGGAAAAAGTGTGAAAGAAAAAGATGCTCAACCAACAGAGAGAACCGCAGCCTTATGATTGTCAAGCAAAATCGATTCAAGAATTTGGGTGAACTTCACAAGTAATGGACTGAGGCTGGGGTCAAGGCATCAAGAGCCACCACACACAGACGTGTCAAGGAATTTGGCTACAGTTGTCGTATTCCTCTTGTTAAGCCACTCCTGAACCACAGACAACGTCAGAGGCGTCTTACCTGGGCTAAGGAGAAGAAGAACTGGACTGTTGCCCAGTGGTCCAAAGTCCTCTTTTCAGATGAGAGCAAGTTTTGTATTTCATTTGGAAACCAAGGTCCTAGAGTCTGGAGGAAGGGTGGAGAAGCTCATAGCCCAAGTTGCTTGAAGTCCAGTGTTAAGTTTCCACAGTCTGTGATTTGGGGTGCAATGTCATCTGCTGGTGTTGGTCCATTGTGTTTTTTGAAAACCAAAGTCACTGCACCCGTTTACCAAGAAATTTTGGAGCACTTCATGCTTCCTTCTGCTGACCAGCTTTTTAAAGATGCTGATTTCATTTTCCAGCAGGATTTGGCACCTGCCCACACTGCCAAAAGCACCAAAAGTTGGTTAAATGACCATGGTGTTGGTGTGCTTGACTGGCCAGCAAACTCACCAGACCTGAACCTCATAGAGAATCTATGGGGTATTGTCAAGAGGAAAATGAGAAACGAGAGACCAAAAAATGCAGATGAGCTGAAGGCCACTGTCAAAGAAACCTGGGCTTCCATACCACCTCAGCAGTGCCACAAACTGATCACCTCCATGCCACGCCGAATTGAGGCAGTAATTAAAGCAAAAGGAGCCCCTACCAAGTATTGAGTACATATACAGTAAATGAACATACTTTCCAGAAGGCCAACAATTCACTAAAAATGTTTTTTTTTATTGGTCTTATGATGTATTCTAATTTTTTGAGATAGTGAATTGGTGGGTTTTTGTTAAATGTGAGCCAAAATCATCACAATTAAAAGAACCAAAGACTTAAACTACTTCAGTCTGTGTGCACTGAATTTATTTAATACACGAGTTTCACAATTTGAGTTGAATTACTGAAATAAATGAACTTTTCCACGACATTCTAATTTATTGAGATGCACCTGTATGTTGGGCACTTATTGGCTGCTGTTCTTTATTATTTGGTCCAAGTCATCAATTTCAAAAACTTTTCTTTTTTTAATTAAATTTTAGTTTTATAATGAAATAAATTAATATGGTGGCACAATTATATTTTGGTCTACAAAACCAATTTCAAACATTTAAGCATACGCCTTCAGATCAAAAGATTTTTAAGATCATGAGAAATATTACAGTCAAGTGTTTCAAAACTTTTGACCGGTAGTGTAATATATATATATATATATATATATATATATACACACACACACACACATACACTATATTGCCAAAAGTATTCGCTCACCCATCCAAATAATTGAATTCAGGTGTTCCAATCACTTCCATGGCCACAGGTGTATAAAACGAAGCACCTAGGCATGCAGACTGCTTCTACAAACATTTGTGAAAGAATGGGCCGCTCTCAGGAGCTCAGTGAATTCCAACGTGGTACTGTGATAGGATGCCACCTGTGCAACAAGTGCAGTCGTGAAATTTCCTCGCTACTAAATATTCCACAGTCAACTGTCAGTGGTATTATAACAAAGTGGAAGCGATTGGGAATGACAGCAACTCAGCCACGAAGTGGTAGGCCACGTAAAATGAGAGAGTGGGGTCAGCGGATGCTGAGGCGCATAGTGTGCAGAGGTCGCCAACTGTCTGCAGAGTCAATCGCTACAGACCTCCAAAGTTCATGTGGCCTTCAGATTAGCTCAAGAACAGTGCGTAGAGAGCTTCATGGAATGGGTTTCCATGGCCGAGCAGCTGCATCCAAGCCATACATCACCAAGTGCAATGCAAAGCGTCGGATGCAGTGGTGTAAAGCACGCCGCCACTGGACTCTAGAGCAGTGGAGACGCGTTCTCTGGAGTGACGAATCACGCGTCTCCATATGGCAATCAGATGGACGAGTTTGGGTTTGGCGGTTGCCAGGAGAACGGTACTTGTCTGACTGCATTGTGCCAACTGTGAAGTTTGGTGGAGGGGGTTTTATGATGTGGGATTGTTTTTCAAGAGCTGGGCTTGGCCCCTTAGTTCCATTGAAAGGAACTCTGAATGCTTCAGCATACCAAGAGATTTTGGACAATTCCATGCTCCAAACTTTGTGGGAACAGTTTGGGGATGGCCTCTTCCTGTTCCAACATGACTGCGCACCAGTGCACAAAGCAAGGTCCATAAAGACATGGATGAGCGAGTTTGGTGTGGAAGAACTTGACTGGCCTGCACAGAGTCCTGACATCAACCCGATAGAGCACCTTTGGGATGAATTAGAGCGAAGACTGCGAGCCAGGCCTTCTCGTCCAACATCAGTGTCTGACCTCACAAATGCGCTTCTGGAAGAATGGTCAAAAATTCCCATAAACACACTCCTAAACCTTGTGGAAATCCTTCCCAGAAGAGTTGAAGCTGTTATAGCTGCAAAGGGTGGGCTGACGTCATATTAAACCTTATGGATTAAGAATGGGATGTCACTTAAGTTCATATGCATCTAAAGGCAGATGAGCGAATACCTTTGGCAATATAGTGTATATATACACACACTGATGGCAGCCAAAAGTTTGGAATAATACTGTTGAAGTCAGAAGTTTACACACACTTAGGTTGAAGTCATTAAAACTCATTTTTTAACCACTCCACATATTTCATATTAGCAAACTATAGTTTTGGCAAGTCGTTTAGGACATCTACTTTGTGCATAATATGAGTAATTTTTCCAACAATTGTTTATTGACAGATTGTTTCACTTTTAATTGACTATATCACAATCCCAGTGGGTCAGAAGTTTACACACACTAAGTTAACTGTGCCTTTCAGCAGCTTGGAAAAGTCCAGAAACTGATGTCAAGCCCTTAGACAATTAGACAATTAGCGCCTAATAGGAGGTGTACTGAATTGGAGGTGTACCTGTGGATGTATTTTAAGGCCTACCTTCAAACTCTTTGCTTGACATCATGGGAAAATCAAAAGAAATCAGCCAAGACCTCAGAAAAAAATTGTGGACCTCCACAAGTCTGGTTCATCCTTGGGAGCAATTTACAAACACCTGAAGGTACCACATTTATCTGTACAAACAATAGTACGCAAGTATAAACACCACGGGACCACGCAGCCATCATACCAATGAGGAAGGAGACATATTCTGTCTCATAGAGATGAACGTAGTTTGGTGCGAAAAGTGCAAATCAATCCCAGAACAACAGCAAAGGACCTTGTGAAGATGCTGGAGGAAACAGGTAGACAAGTATCTATATCCACAGTAAAACGAGTCCTATATCGACATAACCTGAAAGGCTGCTCAGCAAGGAAGAAGCTACAGGTCCAAAACCGCCATACAAAAGCCAGATTACAGTTTGCAAGTACACATGGGGACAAAGATCTTACTTTTTGGAGAAATGTCCTCTGGTCTAATGAATAAAAAATTGAACTGTTTGGCCATAATGACCACTGTTATGTTTTGAGGAAATAGGGTGAGGCTTGCAAGCCAAAGAACACCAACCCAACCGTGAAGCATGGGGGTGGCAGCATCATGTTGTGGGGGTGCTTTGCTGCAGGAGGGACCAGTGCACTTCACAAAATAGATGGCATCATGAGGAAGGAAAATTATGTGGATATATTGAAGCGACATCAAGACATCAACCAAGAAGTTAAAGATTGGTTGCAAATGGGTCTTCCAAATAGACAATGACCCCAAGTGTACCTCTAAAGTTGTGGCAAAATGGCTTAAGGACAGCAAAGTCAAGGTATTAGAGTGGCCATCACAAAGTTCTGACCTCAATCCGATAGAAAATTTGTGGGCAGAACTGAAAAAGCGTGTGCGAGCAAGGAGGCCTACAAACCTGACTCAGTTACACCAGTTCTGTCTGGAGGAATGGGCCAACATTCCAGCAACTTATTGTGAGAAGCATGTGGAAGGCTACCCAAAACGTTTGACCCAAGTTAAACAATTTAAAGGCAATGCTACCAAATACTAACAAAGTGTATGTAAACTTCTGACCCACTGGGAATGTGATAAAAAAAATAAAAGCTGAAATAAATAATTCTCTCTACTATTATCCTGACATTTCACATTCTTAAAATAGTGATCCTAACTGACCTAAGACAGGGAATGTTTTCTACCATTAAATGTCAGGAATTGTGAAAAACTGAGTTTAAATGTATTTGGCTGAGGTGTATGTAAATTTATATATATATATATACATACATATATATACACTGATCAGCCACAACATTAAAACCACTGACAGGAGAAGTGAACAACATTGAGTATCTCATTACAATAGCACCTGTCAAGTGGTGGGATATATTAGGCAGCAAGTGAACAGTCATTTCTTGAATTTCATGTGTTGGAAGCAGGAAAAATGGGCAAGCGTAAGGATCTGAGGGATTTTGACAAGGACCAAATTGAGATGGCTAGATGACTGGGTCAGAGCATCTCCAAAATGGCAGGTCTTGTGGGGTGTTTCCAGTATGCAGTATTTAGTTCCTACCAAAAGCGGTCCAAGGAAGGACAACCGGTGAACTGGCGACAGGGTCATGGGCACCCAAGGCTCATTGATACGCATGGGGAGCGAAGGATAGCCCGTCTGGTCCGATCCCACAGAAGAGCTACTGTAGCACAAATTGCTTGAAAACTTAATGCTGGCCATGATAGAAAGGTGTCAGAACACACAGTGCATCGCAGCTTGCTGCGTATGGGGCTGCGTAGCTGCAGACCAATCAGAGTGCCCATGCTGACCCCTGTCCACCGCCGAAAGCTCCTACAATGGGCACATGAGCGTCAGAACTGGACCACGGAGGAATGGAAGAAGGTGGCCTGGTCTGATGAATCACGTTTTCTTATAGATCATGTGGATGGCCGGGGGCGTCGTTTACCTGGGGAAGAGATGGCAGCAGGATGCACTATGGGAAGAAGGCCGTCGGAGGCAGTGTGATGTTCTGGGCAATATTCTGGTCCTGGCATTCATGTGGATGTTACTTTGACACGTACCACCTACTTAAAGATTGTTGCAGACCACGTACACCCCTTCATGGCAATGGTATTCCCTGATGGCAGTGGCCTCTTTCAGCAGGATAATGCGCCCTGACACACTGCAAAAAAATGTCAGTAATGGTCTGAGGAACATGACAAAGAGTTCAAGGTATTGACTTGGCCTCCAAATTCCCTAGATCTCATTCTGATTGAGCATCTATGGGATGTGCTGGACCAACAAGTCCGATCCATGGAGGCCCCACCTCGCAACTTACAGGACTTAAAAGATCTATGGCTAACCTCTTGGTGCCAGATACCACAGGACACCTTCAGAGGTCTTGTAGAGTCCATGCCTCGACGGGTCAGAGCTGTTTTGGCAGCACGAGGGGAACCTTCACGATATTAGGAAGGTGGTTTTAATGTTGTGGCTGATCAGTGTAAAAAAATAAATAATAATAATAATATTATATATATATATATATATATATATATATATATATATATACACACATATATATACATATACACACACACACAGTATAAATATATATACATACATTTTATTATTTAATAATTTTGTTATTCACTATTTATTATTTCTAAATTTGAGATATAAAATAAACAAAAAGGGAAAAAAGTATTCGGTTTTGAGACAGTCTTTCTAATCTCTTATTATATCTAAACACTTATCTAAGTTATAAACATATCAGGAGTATCAGAAGAAGCGAATCAGATAAACACAACACATATTGCTTCTAAGAGAATATGAAGTGTTGGACAATAATCTTATCAATTAATCTATTCTTGTGAAAAAGTGCACTGTGCGTCCCCTAGTGGCCAAAGCACAAAAAAAAAAAAAAAAGAAAAGAAAAGAAAAGAAAAAAAGAGCAGTTCAGTCAAAGCTAATGAATTACCTTGCCGAAGACTGTTTTTACATAGATGGGAAGATCTCCATGTGGACTACCAAATCCGCCTACGATACTGAAGCCCAGTCCCTCCGAGCCCTTCTCCAGAGTAATGTTTTTTGGCTTTGGGGCCCTTTAGGTAATACAAAGCATGTATAATATAAATATGAGTGATGACAAAAATTCATACTATAAAAACAACATTTTACATAATTGACTGACATCATTGTTAGGCAATGGTTAAGTTCCAACAATAAACAATAGAGCGCAACCGTGCCTTGTTTCCTTAAGTATTTTCCCCATTGATTGTTCCCATAGAGATTTCTTTAAATCCTTCAAAAAAGCGTTCAAAGCCATGAACCCAACAAATTAGCTCCTCCGAGGTGAATCACAACATTACAAATTTTGATTTGAAGCATAAAAGTATTTGAAAATCAGAAAAAAAAAAAAAAAAAAAAACAATGTGCAAGACTGTGTACTTAATGTCTTTTTTAATGAGGGAATGAACTACAGTCCCATGAAGCATTGCGAATGGTGTTATATATCACAACTGATCTAAAGTTGTTGACTGTTGGTAAATAAAAAATATGTTTTTTTTATATTAACAAATATATAATTAGTTTGAGAAGACAGAGAGACTCGATTGCTTCATTCATTGTGGAAACTGGAGGTCGCAGCAGAGCTCTTTTACTGTGCTTTTCCCCCTGTGATGCTCTGATTGGTGGATATTTCTCTGCAGGATCATGGGTAGTGTGACAAATTCCCCTAAACAATTTAAAAAAAAAGGAAATGGAAATAGCGCAGATTGATGGCTTCAACAGAAGTATATACCATTGATTATCATTCATGAAGCTCACGGTAGGTCTGTATTTAATGGTTTATAAGTTATAATTAAAAATCAGTTCCAATATGGAAAAAATGAACACGATTTTTACTTCTGGGGCCAGACTGTTGTGCTCCATAAACAGAACTCACTCTGGTTCAACTGGCTGGACCTCTGGGCTTGTGCTGGGGGCGGAGCTACTGGACAGACTCTCCACTTGACTGGCTATGGCACTGATGTTGGTGTCGGCGATCACCTGCCAAACATGGACATACAGAGATGAGCACATGAGATGAAATGACAGCTCACTTGTTAACTATGCCATTTACAAACACAAAAACAAAGAATTGTACAACAAAGGCTTACTGTACATACAATTGTACAGGCATTATATACACGTCCAAAAACATTCCTCCACAAATTTAATAAATTTGACATTTTCTTACATTCAAACATGTCTGTTTATGTGCGTTTCCACAGATGACTGTCTGCCTGTAGATAATTGGACTCTGCTCTCTATGTTATATATATGTGTGTGTGTGTGTGTGTGTGTGTGTGCGCGTGTTTGGCACTGAAATGCATCCCAGTAATTGTTTAATGTTCTCCTTGGTGAATTCCTGCGCATGAACGCTCGACAGACGGCTCACGTTCAAACGCATCTATTCACACAAAGTCAATGCTCATCAAACCTCTGTCTGTCCTTCAGTGGAATCAGAAATTCCTGCACGTTCTATTGAAATGTTCTCTATCTATTAAACTCTGCGCTTGCTATGAGGGCAGTGGCATATTCATTTGCATATTTAATTAGTATAAAGGCAATTAAAAGTAAAAAAAAAAAAAAAACACAACAACAAATAAAAGCTAATTTATGAAAGAGTCAAAAACACAGTGAAACACTCCCAAGTCATCACACTCAGTTATCAGAGAGAGAGAGAGAGAGAGAGAGAGAGAGAGATAAAGAGAGAGAAAAGAAAGAAATGAAAGAAAGAGAAAAGAAAGAGAGAAAGGTCCTTGCTATGCGGTTGCTTAACACTGTAAAGCCTGACATTATCCTAAGAATTATCCTAAAATGAACATTTTTTGACATTAAACTGTTTTAGTACATTTGACAAAATATAAAAAGAAAATAATATTTGATACATTATTAGGTTTTAAAGGCCCAGCAATTCATTTTTGTGTAGGACATTTGTTTTTTGTTGTTTTTTTTGTTTTTTTTCTTAGCCCATACATGCTACAGTGGTAAATCCTGGGGTATTATCAGAGGACTCCCTGAGCTTTTCAGAGATACCAAATATTTGACAGTTTGGCCATAACAACTTACAACTTGTAAATGTATTACAGTTCAATTCAGCACATCAAATACAAAATGAAAAAAATATAATTTTTTCAATAAACAATTTTTAATTTTTAATAAACAATGTATTTTATGCACCAAACCCTATATTGACATTTAAAAAAGGAAAATTGTAAAAAACAAAAATTCTCTGGGTCTCAGGAACTTATGGTAAGATGACATCATCATAGCTTGTAATGCAAGATAATGAGATATTTATAATGACAGAGCAGGCTGCATATATGAAAATAAACCGAAACATTAGTTCACAATTTAAACATATCTTATAAGTATATGTCAGAATTTTAAAAGTTCTGATTGTTTTATTATTATTATTTTTTATAGTCATGAATGGAATGGAATGGTGATTGAGAGATATACCTCAAAAGCCTATTGCATCAAATTTGATACATGTAACTTCAACATGTTTTTTCAATAAAATAATATACAAAATTTTAACCAAGAATAAGCTCCTTAAATTCAGCATATAAGTAACAATATAATCATTACTGTCACTTTTACTTTATTAAAATAAGCTGTCATTTATCCCAACATAAGAGTGATTTTTGCAGAAGTCTGCTGTCATTTTGAATAGATTGATATAAACATTGAAAGCAATTTTTTTCACAAATAACCCCTTGATGGTGCCATAAACATGTGAAACTTACGTACAATATGTTTTTTGGCTTTTCAGCTTGAACAGAGAGTGAATAAGGAGCCATCAAATGTTGTGTTTCATATTTGATACATACAGCATTATAGGGTTAAAGGTTCTGACTGATTTTTAGCTTGTTGCTGTGCGGTTGCCAGGTTGTTGCTATATGCGATTGCTAAAGGGTTCTGAATGTTTTTTAGCTTGTTGCTATGCGGTTGCTGGGGCGTCACTATGTGATTGCTACAGGTTTCTGATTTTTTTTAGCTTGTTGCTATGCGGTTGCTAAGCCATTGCTAGGGTGTTCTGGGTGGTTGCTGCTAGGTGGTTACATACTAACCCAAATCAAACGAGTCCACCCTAAAGAGAGAGAGAGAGAGAGAGAGAGAGAGAGAGAGAGAGAGAGAGAGAGACAGAGACAGACAGAAAAAAGAGAGAGAGAATACACGCTTGCACAGGAGAAGAGAGGGAATGAATGAGAGAGTAGGTGAGAAAGAATGAATAAGAGAGAGTGAGAGAGAAAGAGAGAGCACTAAACAATAATTGCTCTCTGAGCGGCTGTAATCAGGGTTTTGCAGGCTGGGCTCCCCTGTTTAAAAGCCCTGTGCATTCCTCCTGGAGCCTAGCAGATAACACCGCATTTGCATAAAGGACTGGGATTATCAGACATCCAGCGCACAACCGCCGCACAGCTGCCCACGGCTGATAACAGCCCAGTGACACAGCACCAACCACTCACACAAACACTTTCCCCTCACACTACCATGACTCCAAACAAACACACATGTGCACACATACACAGCACAGTGTCCTCCAATACACTGACTCCACTAACACACACTGATAACCGTACAAAACATATACACACACAGTGGCACTGCATACCAATAACAGCTCACAATACAAGCCATCTCACACACTTGTGTTTACACATATCATGCAGACCTCACCTATATAAGAAAACACCACAATATACCACTAACAAAAAAGTACCATGGTAATACCATGGTAATTGAGTACAATGTAAATACCTTGGTGTAAGTACATGATAATCATTCAATACCATGGCATATATCAAAGTACCATAGTACCTGATACCATTAATATACCATGGTACTACCACAGTACTTAAATATACCATGGTAATACCATGGTATTCTTTGAAGCACCACATAAATACCATGATGTATATACAATATAATCACTGAATACCATCATATATTTTCAAGTACCATAGTATCTGAAAACATTACAGTACCATGGGACCACCACAGTACTTGTACCATGTTAATACCATGGAAGTAACATGGTATTCTTCGACACATCCTAAAGTACCATGTAAATATCTTGGGAGTATTTATCCCATAATCATTCAGAACAATGGTATATATCAATGTACCATGGTATGGTATCTGATACCTTCATTGTACAATGGTATCACCATAGAACCAAAAAATTCATAAATGTTACCATTTCTTATTTATGAAAACCACATACAAACATACTGTACATGCAGACAAGGGTTGCAGTGAGTGGGCTATAAGCGAGTTCTAGGGATTAAATGGAAACCCACCAATCGACTCTTAAAACACTGGAAATAAATGCAGGGGGATATCGTACACCACGCCAGACGGGACGGAGGATCGATTTAGCGCCAGCAGCTTCTTTAAGCAAATTTAAGTCTCGGGTTCAACCCACGGATTGACTGCTATGATCCTGTTAACTAGTGCTCTGACTTCAAATCATATTACCTCATTTGACTTCGCTAATAAGCTAGCCAGTGAGAGGGAACGCTGTGGCTAATTTGAACTGTGGATCCATGTTTGGCAGCCATTGCACTCGGTTGAGCGAAGTTCATCCAAAAGTGTTTGCCAAAGGAGTAAAGCCCAAAACGTACTCTACGCCATGTGAGCACATATGCTTCCAACTACGCAAGGTTGGTTTTGTAGTTGTCTTCTGAAATGTGTCAAAACGCCAGTCATAACACAACGCAAGTATGCTTTACATTCTCAGCATTGCCACAAGGGGTGCTAACGTCAGTTTTCTCTTTCAATTACTGTCATGACGGAGCAACAGTTTGAAGAGAATCTTGCTGAGCAAGCTTGTTAAATTGTCGTATGTTTAAAGCTGGCTACGTGAATAATAACGGTTTAATGGTAATTCTGTTGCTCCCTTGAGTACTGAGTTTTTTACCTCCACAGTAACGCAAGAATGTACGTTACGTATGCAGAACACTTGGTAGAGCCCTATATCAGCCTGTGCCTCACCAAAAACCCCCAGCTTTTTGTTAAAAGTCAAAAGACTTGTCAACATTCTAATTATTTTTTTCTAATTGGGAATAATATTAGTTCACTGTGTAATATTAGATTTGTAAGTAAGTCGCAGTGTCATCCAGTACAATTAATCTGAAGATGTCAACATGCACAGTGGGTATCATTTGCAAACACATTGTTATAGTATTCTTTATCTGACCTGACAACAGTAAGAGTTTTGATAAGGTGTATTAATGCAACCGTTTAAACAACACACACAGTGGACTCCAGAAAAACTTGAAAGCCACATAAAATTAAACACACTGGATTCTGAACATCCATCAAAAGTCAAACTAAATAAATGCATTAAAAGAATTAGGACTTAAAAATCAGTGCATAGATCAGATGTCACAACGTTTTTATTTTATGTATCACTGCACGCTTGCCGAGCATTCATGTTTGCATTTGCGTTCTTGCGTACAGCATGTTTCTGACCTAAAGGCTCAGTCCCATTAACCTATAAGTGAAAATCTTTTAGAATTTTTTATTCTCTGGATGTTAGGTTTTAAAGGAACTCACCACCAAACAATTTCCTCATCCATTGTAAATATTCAGTGTAACTATGTACAAAGTACCACCCACACAGGTCACTGCCAAACCAAGCAACTTCCTGTTGGTCAATGCTGTGAATTTGCACGTTATTGCTCACTAAACTCAAACCCTGCCCAAAATTTGCGTAGGGAAATATTTACGCCACTGGAAGTCCAGCAGGCGAAATTCCAAATTGCGTGGATTCCAACTGCATTTCACCTGCGGAAATTTGCCATGCACAGGTAAATGTGACCACGCCTTAATGATACTTGCGATTGGTCTAATCATTAACTACATCACTGCAAATAAATGCAAATATTTCAGTAAATCTAATCACACAAGATTTCGAAATTAAAAACGTTGCAAAATTTAAACAAAATCAATGAAAACAATCCATGCAGTGTTTGTAAACTGCAACCTACACTGGTTTCTACAGCATCAAGGCATTGAAAGGGTACCTGGAGAACGATGGTGCCATAAGCATTCTTCAGCATATTTACGACGTCCCCGTGTGTCAAGTCATCCAGAGACTGAGAATTAATGCTAACAATCCTATCACCTACCTTTAATAGAGAGAAAAAGAATAAAATGACTGGAAAATCACTTAAGATTTATTCATATTTATACAAACCCAATCTCCAGCAGTGCCCTTCACACCCAAAAAAGACATAGATGCTTAATCAATCATTTTCAGCCAGTTTTACACAGGAAAAAGTTGAAAATGAAGATCAGAAAACTAAAAGAGAAAGCCAAGGATGAAGTACTTTGAGGCGATGTGTCTTGGCAGCCATGCCGTTGGCCTGGATCATAGCGATGAAGATGGGGATGTCGCCAAGCGGACTGCCCTTACCACCCGCTATACTGACACCAAGAGCATCTGTGGGACCCTGAGAGAAAAAGAGAGGGAGAAAGCCACATATTAATTTATATGCATATATATGAAGTACATTATGTATATATGTTTCATATACTGTATATATAGAGGCGTTTGAAGGTAAGCTTTTTACCCGTGTGATCTCAACTGTGCGGAGGCCTGATTCTGTCCCTGGAGGGGTAAAAAGGTAAGAACTATCATTCACTTTACACAAGGATTTTTCGTAGAGTTTGAAACATTTAATATCAACCTCACTGTTTATATAACTACTTTCTAAATACCACTGCTAGCTGTCGACACATAACAAATGTGTTGTTTTACGGTTGATTTATAGCCCTTTTATAGTTGTTTCCTGGTGCTTAAGTACTATTTTGGTGTGAGAGGTACCTGTGCTTTTGCCGTTGGGTTCAGTGATGGCTCGACTGTTGTTGTTGAGGGTTTGAGAGCGGGGTGGGGCCGCGACAGGGGGCGTGGGAGTGGGGGTGCTGCTTTTGGCGCTCACATGACTCATCTAAAGGAGATACCATAACCGGACAGTGCTGTAACTTCAAACAAGTGATACACACAGATGAAAATACTTTGTATATGTCATTGTACATGCAAAACGTTGCATACATTTTGGTTATTGATACACAAATGCATGCTGACGTGCAAACACACAACCCCTTATGTTTTCAGGCAGTATGGATGAGCAAAACACACTGATGCCCATAGCTGTACACCGCTGGTTATATCGCTAGCATGCCCGTCAGTTAACATGCACTACTGATTGGGTTAGAGTTGCTGGTCATAGTGACTGGGAAGCCGGACGTGGGCTACACACCTGACTTCTCTGGGAAGTGCATCTGGATGAGATCCAAGAAGCAGCCTTCAGTCGGCCCAGTTCCAACAGTACCTTTCCCCTGGCACACTGCAGGATCACAGCATACACATTGACGCACACACACAGTTTGGCATTGTGGGGTGTGATACTGTCATCATGTTAATATGCTCAAGAACACACTTTCACATATTTTTAAGCACCTTTACACCAGGGATATTATCGTAAAGCATGGCCACATCCACACTAACACACACTGATTTCACTCCGTTTAAGACTTTTGTACACACTGGAACGGTATTTTTCTTCCATCAAAAATGGAGACTTTCATGAATACGTTAGGAAACTGACCACATAGTTTTCAAACGAAAACGGATTAGCGTGTATGTGCTCCAAAATGGAACAAAACAACACTAAAAACAGACAAAACTTCACTGTTTGAAAAAATGTCATAAACTGAAATAAATTAACGCAAAGTAAACGAAAAAACAAAGGCCACATCCATACTAACACATTTTCATTTAAAATAAAAAAACAATGATGGTAGGAAGTTTTCAAACGAAAATGGATTAGTGTACAAGTGGCATAAAACAAAACAAAAAATAAAACCTAAAACATAAAATTCTTATTAACAAAATTTATTAATTATTTTAGTAGTCAAAAACAAACTAGAAATGTGTCTATAAAATCTAAAATAAAAACAATAAAAATGTAAACAACTTTAAAAAAAATAGTATTTAAATAAAATCAGATTTAAAAACACAAAATAATTACCTTGCTTTACATGCAAACATCAGATGCAACAACACAACAACCATTCTCATCCAGAGGGCTCGATTCTAGACAATTCCATCAAGCTGAACTCTTTAGGGACATTACAGCCAAATGACATGGGCTCAAATCAACCTTATTCAAGCCAGAACATTTCCCACAATCCCACCTATTGCCACAATTCTGAAGCCTCTTCTCTGTCCTGTTTAGATTAACATGACACACTTGGTAGAGCCCTATATCAGCCTGTGCCTCACCAAATACCACCAGATTTTGTTAAAAGTCAAAAGACTTGTCAACAGTCTAATTATTTTTTTCTTATTGGGAATAATATTAGTTCACTGTGTAATATTAGATTTGTAAGTAAGTCGCAGTGTCATCCAGTACAATTAATCTTATGATGTCAACACACACAGTGGGTATCATTTGCAAACACATTGTTGTAGTATTCTTATAACTATGTAGTAAGAGTTTTGATAAGGTGTATTAATGCAACCGTTTAAACAACACACACAGTGGACTCCAGAAAAACTTGAAAGCCACATAAAATTAAACACAGTGGATACTGAACATGCGTCAAAATTCAAACTAAATAAATGCATTAAAAGACTTGTAAAAATCAGTGCATAGATCTGATGTCACTATGTTTCTATTTTATGTATCACTGCACACAACGTTACTAAAAGGTGACATCTAGTGGCAGCACCCTGCAGTTGCAGCTTCAACTAAAAATCTTGTTTTGGGACGTTCTGTAAGACAAGCTTTAGGTTTCAGGCTTTGGGCGAGGCTCACCTTAAGGATGGCGGCGACGGTCTCCTGTGAGGCCTGTCTCATGTCCTCTCCACCCACAGACATGATCTGATCTCCCTGCATCAGTCTGCCATCCAGATCAGCTGCTCCACCCTTCACCACCTCTGAGATGAACACACCCTTACCGTTTCTGAAGATAGAGATAGTAAGAAAAATCACTCTGACTTGTTTCACCACAATTACATTTATTTCTCGTCCTATAGTTCATAAATCTAAACATTTCTGCATTGGCAAGTGATATTGATGATATTTTGGTTAGCATAGCTAGTAACTTAATTTGTAGCCAATGGGACGCATCATAAGGAAAGGATAAGTTAGTTAGTTAGTTACCCAGATAGCACACGTACATCTCCCAGATGTCTGCTTATATATTTTAATCTGGAAAGTATCACAATCTAATTAACATCTGCTAAACATCTTAAAAAGGTCAAATTTACAAACATAAACATCTCAATGAATGAACCTTACATTTATATAGCACTTTTTCTGACACTACACTCAAAGCACTTTACACAGTGAACAGGGGACTCTTCTCAACCACCATCAGTGTGCAGCATCCACCTGGATGATGCAACAGCAGCCATAGTTTGCCAGTACACTCACCACACACCAGCTATTGGTGGAGAGGAGAGAGTAGAGTTATTGAGCCAATTAATGGATGGGGATTATTAGGAAGCCATGATTGATAAGAGCCATTGGGGGGAATTTGGCCACGACACCAGGGTTACACCCCTACTCATTTCAAGAAGTGTCCTAGGATTTTTAATGACCACAGAGTGTCAGGACCTCAGTTTAACGTCTCATCCGAAGGATGGTGCCTTTTTACAGTATAGTGTCCCCGTCACTATACCAGGGCATTAGGAACCACACAGACCGCAGGGTGAGCACCCCCACTGGCCTTCCTAATACCTCTTCCAGCAGCAACCTTAGTTTCCCCAGGAGGTCTCCCATCCAGGTACTGACCAGGCTCAACCCTGCTTAGCTTCAGTGGGCAACCGGTCTTGAGCTACAGGGTGATATGGCTGCTGAGTATGGCGAAATGATTAAGGGGGCCACCCTATCGGGGTCCGACGAAGAGATAAGCAGTTGCCCACCCTAAAGATCAAAATGCCACCACCAAAGATCGCATCTGCTCAATGTCTTATTCACATCTGAGAGGAAACGTCTTAGACGTATTGCAGGTGAGCAAACAACCTAAAAAATACATCTTCCAGATGTAAACACATAAAATAGATGTCTGGATGATGTACGTGTGCTATCGGTGTAGTTTGTACTCACCTCTTACCAACAATACTCAGGCCCAGCCCGCGGCCGGTTCTTTTCTGGAGCTCCACACGGAACATGTTCAGGTTTTCCTCGTCCCTATACTGGGCTTCATCACGCAGAACCGTCAAACGCACTCTAGACGGTGTTTGCCGCAAAGCAGCTATCGCATCTTCATGACCCACGCTGCGCAGGTCCACTCCATTTACCTGCAAGAGGCACCAAAAAACATTGTTACCTAGCGTATTAAACACTTAAAGGGATAGATCACCCAAATCACATCAAATTCTCTCATCATTTACTCACCATCCTGCCGTCCTAGATGTGCATGAATTTCTTTCTTTGGCAGAACACATATGAAGGTTTTTAGAAGAATATTTCAGCTCTGTAGGTCCATACAATGCAAGTGAATGGTGACCAGAACTCAGAAGGACCAAAAAGCTTCAAAGTCTTTGTTTGTGTTCTGCTGAAGACAGAAAGTCACACATCTGGGATGGCATGAGGGTGAGTAAATTATGAGATCATTTTTGGGTGAACTACCTCTTTAAATTTCACACATAATCACAACAAATAAATTGTTTCTGCAAATGCTGAAAAGATATACCAATTATGATACATAATGATGCTTTAAACATCTAATTTTAATAATTAAAGTGAGATACAGCATACAGTGTTATATACTGCCTAGTAGCCTATACGTATGTGAAAGTATGCAGACTCCTTTTTCTTGCTAAAGCTTATTTAATTGCTAACACTGTATGCATCCTTAATACACACAAATAATATTTAAATAATACTTTTTGCATAATTTAGCAAAATTACAACTTGGTTGGAAAAGATGCAGAATAGTCAAGTGATATTTGCTTTGAATTTTCTTTGTTTTCTTTAAACATGACTTGTCTCATATTTCATCTCAAGCATGCTCTTCACTGACACTTCTGTTGTCTTGGTTAAAAAGTCACTAACTTTTGAAAAAAACTTCACGAGGGGCAAAATTGTTTGGTCTTTTGGAAATGAATCCATAACTTTAGAATTAATTTTCACACAACAAATATTGAAATGGTTTATGCTACTTTTCTGTAGAAAGCACCCATTATATAAAAAATACATAGTGCTATTTTGCATTTTAATTTATTGCACTGTGGGATACATCAACCCTTGAACTGTGCTTCTTTACTGCACATTTCGGTCAAGGTAGCAGATCATTCTAGTATTTCATGCATACAGAAAACTGTGCAAATAGTACATTCTCCATACAACTTTCCTTCAGAAATAGCAAGTAGTCTGCCAATTTGAACACATCAATGCTCTCTGAAAGTGCTCTAAATGAATGTGACTAAGCTTACACTACTCCTTACATGCAGCAGATGGCAGTATTGTCTAGGTTTAGCACAGAGAAAGCCTGCTTTGACCTCATTAGTGAGACCATATGATGCATAGCCTCTCCTCTTCTAATGAGGAAAACAGAGGCCAGATTTTCTCAATAATACAGACCCTCGAACCAACAACTCCACATTTTCCATTTTTCTCCCAGCTGTGCAACTTTCAATGGCTCAACAACCTTCAAAACGCACTCACACACACAAACCTCGAGGATTTGATCACCTGCCCAGAGTCGACCGTCCCGTGCCGCTGCCCCCTCCTCATACACTTCATGAATCACTATGGCATCCTGAATGGAGAGAGAGAAAGCAGTATGTTAGAGAGGAAAACAGATTCTGTTTACACTTTTCAGAGGTATCAAACTACAAATGGCTTACTTATAGCACTCACTGCATAGTAACCTGGAATTGGAGCATTGTAACATTGAAAAAATTACACATGTAACCTTTAAACCCTTTTATAAACACAAAGAGACATCTTTCCTAGCTGAAAACCTGTAGAGCCCGAGGGCTGGTTGTGTTGACTCATGGAAGTCCTTTGACAGCTAAACTTGCCCACAGAGCCAGAGCGCTGCAGCATTATGAAGGCGAGTCAGGCAGTGTGCTGATAAAAGCCTGAAGCGCTGTTCGTCTCTGCAGCCCGGTAGACAAAAAGCTCCCACTGTGATCTGCCTGTTCTGATGCAGCCCTGCGGCCCACCGTAAAGAATGAGACACAACACATCACGCAAGCAGAGAGCTACCGGTGCCCTCTAACTCACACACATACACACTCTCATTATACTAGCTATAACTGGGCCCTCGAGGAATCTGTGACTGCAGAAAGCTCCGCAGATTTCCGCAGAATTCAGGAACACCCATCATTCACAAAGTTCTACAGATCCCCCACACCTTGCTTGTTTGATGATATTTTGTCTAATTTGACAACGCTTTTAGCTAACAAGAAGAGTGTTGTACGCTTAAGCTCTGTTTTCGAAATTAAATACTTTCTCCTATCCTACCTTAATTTGCAGGGACAGCTATAAGTACGCCATTCGTTGGGTAGTTTCTATGTACAGTTGTAAACGCTGTGGCTTTGCAATGTTATCAAAACATTGATCCATTTATTTGAGCATCCTAACCAGCCCGACACGGCAAAATTGGGTCAACCAATGGCGTAGCTGTTCGTCTAGATTTAACGAATATTACTGATAAAAATGTTTGTAGATGGGTTTTTATTTTATCAAGGATAACAAAGACCAGAGAAAAAGGTTGCATAATGACTATAATTATAAGATTTGAATTAAATCGAACTTTTAAGGCCGAAACATACTCTACGCAAGTACTTGAATGCAGATGGATGAACTTGGCCACCACATTGCCATCTTGCAGTCCGATTGAACATGCTTAACGTGCGTTCTTGCGTTACCATGGTGGGAACAAACCTCAGTCCTCAAGAGGGCAATAGAGTTATCTTCAGATGTCTGTGCCATTAAACCAGATGTGTTATTATTCAGGTAAAGCTGGCGCCACACTAGCAGACTCCAAACTACTTGATTTTGGCCGAGGGTTTCACACATGTGGACTGTTTTGCATCTCGCTCTCTTCAGGCGGAGGTATGACACACTTCCCGATTAAGAATGGTGCGTGGGTTGACAAACATACAGAGTACTGCTTGAGCATAAACAACTGTAACAGAGTGATTTATGAATCAATTCATGGAGTAACTTTACCTTGTAAATGTGTGTGATTGTGTATTCATCCCCTCGAGGCTTGCTGTAGAATGCATATGTACATATGCAGCTTTTGGTGAGTAAAGAAGTTCAATAAAAACTGTTGTGCGTCCGCTCTCTGATTTCATCAGTCATTAAAACACTTGGTGACAGAATCACTTTGGATTACAATCAGCGTTTGTGATGAAATGCTGCTTAGTGTAATCAAAGATGAAAACGTACAGACGTCTTATCAGTTCTTCAGTAAAGAAGCTCATTGGTCACTTGAGGAGAACACAAGACCCTGCCACGGCGACAGAATGATTTTTCAAGCAAGCCTGATGTGCTTTTTCAGTTTTTGAAGCCATTAACTTAGGGAGCCCCGACGGTCAAGTGATTAATGACCACCCGCCGGCAGATGCTAATGTGCGCTTCATCTCTCACCTACTAGCCAACAATTATGTAAATGAAGCTCACACCTGAAAATCACTGAAAAAAATCATCTAGTGTGGCAATATACATTTATTGACTTTAACTGACTTGCTCAGTAATATTCTCTACAAACTGTTGCTCCACCATGACAGTAGTTGACTTGAAAGAGAAAACACCACGTTGAAGCAGACAGTTCACACTAATTAGCGCCCCTTGTGGCAACGTTGAGAATGCAATGCATAGTTGCATTGTTATGAATGGCGGTCTTACACGCATGACAAATGAAATCGAGCATGCTTTGCAAGATGTGTCTGTGTTCACATACTTGTGTGTAGTATGTTTCGGCCCTTTAAATGCCTTAAATGCATGCATGCATGCTTAAGTGCATGTAAATGTACTGTCTGATTCTGATTCTAAAAAATGTGCTCCCTTGATTCTTTTGCTGTTTACAGAGCCTGCTTAGCCATGGGCTATCACTACAAAGACAGTAGTGATTTCTCAGGACACCTATTTCAGTGAAATCTGTCAGGAAGTTTTTTTTATGTATGGCATCCCAAAATATAGCTTTCAAAAGAACGTTTTGAGCATTGTACATTTGGTACCATACCAGCTGAGTATCTTTGCCCCCAACAATACTGAGACCAAGTCCAGATCGGCCTTTAGAAATCTCAATAACCGTCTCTTGTCCTGGAACTATGGGACATGTAGCAGGGTCTGAAACAAAGGACAAAAAGTGAGATAAAGAAAGAGAAATATGATTCAACTCTTTCACGTCTGTATTAGACGTTATTCTTTGACTTCAAATATATATTTATAAAATAATAATAATAAAAAAAGCATAAATTCTGATTTCTTAAACTGTGAACGAGCTGTCCGAATGTGCCGCTCCTCTGTTGTTATGGAAAATTTGGTAAAAAAAAAAATTGGGGGTAAAAACTTGGCACACCCATTTTTATTGAGGCCCACCCAAAGTAATTTCCTGGCTATGCCTTTGTTTCACATTCTGTGTTTTTAACACAAAGAGGAAGGAAAGTTAATGCTTGGAAAAACAACAACTGTCAGTGTTCAAAGAGTTAAAGAAAAATCCACACTACACTGCAGCATTGTGTTGTTTTCATTTCAACCTTGATTAAACATGCATATGTGTGCAAGAGATAGCGGCGCACTTCAAAAAAAGTCCAAAAAACCTGAACATTGTTACAAAGGTAATATGTTCGAAACACAGAGTACAGTATGTGATGTTCAGAGTTAAGCACCTTTGCTACAGTACTCGAGGTCAGGGCTGGTGCCAGAGACTGTTGCGGATGATCCCTGGGACGTGACCTCCAGAGAACCTGTCGTGGCCTTAGCAGAATTTCTCTGGTTTTTGGGAAGACTGGTGATCTGAGGACGATCAAGGACAAGGACGAGTCCAGAAGAATACAGAAAAACAGACAGAGGTTAGACTGTTTACTAACAGTGTTCCATAATAGTGCCATGTTTTGTCTGCATTGAGCTTGCATGGTTTGTTTTGTCATCTGTTTGGGTGAAACCAAAATTCCCCCCACTTCAAGCTAGTTCCTCAGTGTTTTACACACACATACAAATACACAAACACACACCTGTTCCACATTAGGTCTGAGTGCCTGTTCACTTGTAGAGACCAGCACTTTGTCTGAAGACTTCAGCTTCTGAAATAATTAATATACTTTCGTTAGTTTTATCAATCAGTATAACAGGCAACACAAGCAAAATCTCAAATTACAAAATTATGAATTGTGAGAGTGAAAAACATTAATAGTGTTCACTTAAAGTGCCATGGTATTTCCATGTTTTTTGGAAATTATTCTATGTTGGACATAATACCAAGGTAATACCATGTTTTTTGGACATAGTACTATGTTAATACCATGTTTTTGGACATTGTACCATTGAAGTAACATGTTTTTTAGAAATAGTACCATGGTAATACCATGTTTTTTAGACAGTACAATGGTAACACCATGTTTTTTGGAAATGATAACATGGTAATACCATGTTTTTTAGACATTTTACAATGGTAGAAGTACCATTTTTTGGTAAATAGTACTGTGGTAATAACAAGTATTTTTAGAAACAGTACCACAGTGGACATAGTACCATGGTAATACTATGTTTCTTGGAAATATTACCATGGTAATACCATGTTTTTCTTGGACACATTACCATAATAGTACCATGTTTTTTTGGAAGAAGTACCATGGAAATACCATGTTTTTTTGTTATTGTTTTTTGGGAAATAGTACCATGGTAATACCATGTATTTTTAGAAACAATACCACAGTGAACATAGTACTATGGTAATACCATGTTTCTAGGAAATATTACCATGGAAATACCATGTTTTTCTTGGACACAGTACCATGATAGTACCATGTTTTTTGGAAGTAGTACCATGGTAATACCATGTTTTTTTGGTAGTAGTACCATGGTAATAACATGTTTTTCTTGGACATAATTCCATGACAGTACCGTGTTTTGTTTGGAAGTAGTACCACAGTGGACATAGTACTAACGTAATACTATGTTTTTTTGGACATAGTACCATGACAATACAGTGTTTTTTAGTAGGAAGTAGTACCATGGTATTACAATTTATTTTGTTAATAGTACCAAGGCAATACCATGTTTTTTTGGACAAAGTACTATGGTAACACCATGTTTTTTGCAAATAGTACCATAATGATATTCTTTTGGACATAGCACCATGGTGGCCATTGTACCATGGGAATAACATGTTTTTGGACATTCCATTCTTTGATGTACCATGGAATACCATGTATATAAATACGATGTTACATGAATAAAGTAATCATTCAGCACCATGGTATAACTAACATTATCACAGTGATACCACCACAGTACTTAATTGTAAGGGTTTTGTTGAGATCTTCTTAGGTGTTTCTCACCTTTAAAGCTGACTCTCCCTCTCTGACACGCTTCTGTGTTGGTTCTATCGGTGTGAGGCTCACAGCTGAAACCACGCTGGGATGCTCCTGAATCAGGAGTCAAACAAACAGGTAAAATAAAGTACAAGGCCTAGATACACCCCTCAGAGCCTCAACTAGGTCAAAACTGCATTCTCTGTCTCCATCTAGGACAAAGTTGTGCTAGATGCAGATGCTGATGAAAATGAGCTGCTGTTCGGAGTCAAGCGCCACAGAGGCAGCTTGTGGCTTCAAATGTTTGTTTACAGAAACAAATCCACATTTAGGTCAGGAACAGCTAGTCCATGCTTAGACTGACAATGAGGGGATGAAAATAAAGCCACCATAAAAGTAGTCAATACGACTTGTGCACTATATTTCAAGTCTTCTGAAGCAATACGATCCCTTTGTGTGATAAACAGATCAAAAAGTTGTCATGTAAGTCATTAATAAGTCATCACTCGCTCTCAAATCAAATTATTGATAAGTTGGAGAAGACTCACCTTGATCAGTGGCGGCTCTGGTGGGCTTCTGCTGAGAGGGAGGCTCTCGGGCAACTGTGGCTTCTCTGGCAAAGCTGGAACCACTGACGTATTGTGATGTGCCTGAAACAACAAATCAGTTCTGTCAGATTCCTCTCCATCTCACTTCTAGAAGTGCAGGAAGGGAAGCTGACCCTTGGTCAGTGCAAAGAGGCAATTCCAGCACTGATGTTGTAGAAGACAAGTCTGCCTGTAGGCAATACCACTTTCTTGGCCTTTAAATTGCAGTTTGCTTGGGCAAAGCAAACTTCAAATGTACAACACATATTACACTCCATACATACTGAGACTTAGGCAAAATTTATTGCTCTTTGATATGAGCTATTTCCGACAGCAAGGCTATCCAATAATCTTAAAACAGATGCTGTTTTAACATGCACTTTCATAAGGAGAATCAAAGGAACAGAAACGTATCTTATTTGTATCCTGCAGCATTAGTGGCACTAAACGGAACTGCAATCTGTTTGTTTGAGTGGCTCGAATGGGCTGGAAAGAAAAACAGAGGCCCAATCAATGGTAGGAGTTTGGAGTGGCACAACCTGTTAATCCATGTGGGAATGTCTGAAACTTGTCTGAATACGTCATTATTTTGAAATCCTGTTTAGTGCCACTAGATACGCAAAATATGCACACTTCACTGTTAAATGTTTATAATAGCATTTACAGAAACAAAATGTTTTTTTTTCTAATTAAAGTACTCCTGGAAGCAGATTTTTTGCATCCTGATGTATTGAATCTAAATAAATGATACAATCAGGGCATAATCCCGTTCCATAAAGGAGCAAACCCCAGCAAGCAAGTAGAAGTGATAATTTGTAATGTATCATACCTCATTAGGGTAGATAGATGAATGCTGAGAAGGAAAGGGAGGGACTGCCATTTGATTGATAGCATCTTTATTCCTATAGAGAAACAGGAACAAAGTAATGAAGATTTGAGGCCTGAGCAAGTCTGATACAATAACAAAACACAATAAAAAATAATCTGATGACTGTTTTTTGCATAAAAACTATTCACAATTCTTAAGTCTTATTCCGAATTTGAATAATTCTCAAAATTGTTTGACATCTGAACACAATTAAACCAAACCAAAAAAGAAAACAGAACACATAGCAAAACCTAAAGCACAAACCAAAACCAAACCAGAAACAAAAGAATAGAAACAAAACTAAACAAAACAAAAATCAAACAAAACCAAACCAAGCAACAAAAACAAAACAAAAACAAAGGAACAGAAACAAAATGAAACAAAAACCAAAATAAAACCAAACCAAAAACAAGAGGAATAAAATGAAAAGAAACAAAAAAGAAACAAAACAGAAAAAAAGATTTTTTTTTAAACCAAACCAAAATAAAAAGTACAGAAACAAAACGAAACAAAAATCAAACAAAACCAAACCAAGCAACAAAACCAAACCAAAATAAAACAAAACAAAATCAAAACAAACAAAACAAAACGAAAAACTAACAGACCAAAATAAAACCAAACCAAAAACAAAAGAACAGAAACAAAACAAAAAACAAAAGAGGAATAAAATAAAAAGAAACAAAGAATAAAAAAAATAAAAAAATAAAAAATTAAAACCAAACCAAAATCAAAAGAACAGCAAAAAAAATACAAAAATTAATAAACAAACCAAACCAAAACCAAACCACACCACATAGGATCATTGCACTATCATAGGAGTTCATAAAGATTTAGACTTGAGAACAGGCCTTAATATATTGTAACCAGCTAAATCAGTTTGATCATGGATCTCTGATAACAGGTGTCTTTCCCCTCAATTCTCTTTATATATGGAAATTCCAGTCCCTCTCTATCTTGCTTAGATTCCATTTTCCATATGTACTGAGCAATCTTCTTCAGACTAGCTGAGTACAGCAACAGATGTTTGAATGCCTGAGTAGGGCCTTTTGTGGATAGTGAAACAAGATGGTGAAAAATAACAATGCGACTACTCTCCGACAAAGCTGTGTCATCCCAGTGGTCGCAAACCACACAACACAAGTGATCAGGCTGCTGCAGAAGGGGGAATATTTCGGAAACAAAACAGACATGCGTCAGTTTAAATGGATTAAAGAGGCTTTAAAAGAGCAACTGGGAAACATGTCTCGAGTAAAGACAACGTGACACAATCATTACGATGTCTGTGTCCTGGGACACGTAAATGTGTAACTAAATAAAAAATGTGTTGATATCTTGAAACTGGAGGGCTATCTCAGAAATTTGTCTGTAAATTTAAAGGGAATGTCTGCAAATTTTTCTGTTAAAATACTTTCTCCTATTCCAGCTTTTGCAAAGATCTTATACGGATTCCGCAGACGGATTCCCATGAAAAGTGTAAACAATGTGGCACTATCAAAACATTGCTCTGTTTGTTTGAGAATCCTGACCTGCCCTACATAGCAACATTAACTCAACCAATGGCATGAATTTGGGGTGAAATTATCTGACTATATGACCAATGGTAGACAGGGAGTAGTTTTCAGGAAACCTGTCATTCTGCGATTCCAATCTGGTGACGCTGGTCGCGCAGAAATTACTTAACCTTTAGCACTGTTTCCAGAAGCAATCACACAGCTGAAACAATGAAGGTGGAAGCATGCTTTTACAGCAAAAGATGAACGCTAACTGCAGAAATTGCTGAACTGCATCTCTTGGATAACTGGGAAAAATTGAACCATTGCAATCTGTTTTCATCCTGCCAACTACACCAATTTGGACCCTCTCACCTTCTCCTTCTCATGTTCCTACATCGCTCTTGGAGAAGCCAGACTGCTCCATTCAGATCAATAAGGACCAATGGGACAAATGAAAATTTTGAATAGAGGTGTTGTGCTGACTCCTCCGAGCCTCTTTCTCTCAAGAGCTTGGGTTGACGAGTAATAGCAAGCAACATCTCTTACTACATCCCTACATTCTGTTCACCCTTGTGTTATTGTCTTTGCACACTAAAAGACCCTTTTCCAATTACTGTTAATATGTTTTTGTTGAGGTAAGGTTTGCGATGACGATCAAAATTTATGAGACAATCAATCCTTAGTTTGCCTCTAAGTAAGCCCTCAGAATAAGGCTGTAGGATCGATAAACCATTAGCTGAGTTTCCATCCACATTTTTATGCAAATTTTGGAATATCGCATAAAAACTTCTAGGGCTGTCAATCGATTAAAAATTGTAATCGAATTAATTACATTATATGCCAATTAATTAATCGAATTAATCGCATACATAATTATTTGCTGAAAGAAGCCCCCCCCCAACAACAATTATTCATATAATTCATGCATAGTTATTCAAATATTTATAAATATAATATGTAGGGCATATAATAAAGATATAATACGGATTATTATGGGATCAGTTTGAAATAAATTGCATTATTGTGGCAGATGAATAAAGCATTGATTAGACAATATAAAAAGTGGCTTAAGAACTCAATATATTGTTTGTTTCATCCTCATATCATTGAACAAGCTGTTTTGCATTGAGTTTGTCAATGTGTCCAGTATGCGTTCTTGTGTTCTGTCTGCTCTATTTTTAATTGTCGCTCTATGTAACTCAAACGGACGCGTTTGGAGCATCTCACTGGTATTCAGCATCATAAACATCCCATTTCATATGCTGTGTCAAGTTAAAAGTAGTGGAAACTTTGGAAATCGCATCTCAGGATTCCTGTATTCTGTTGTGCCTCACCCATCTGTTGTGCTTCCTCCATAATGAGCGCAGTGTTGCCAACTATTTCTCATGGGAAGTCGCCAAAGGCTCGCTAAAAGTAGCTAAACGTCACATTTACATACGTAAAGGAATTTGCGTAAAGAGCTATTGCAATTCCTTAAAGGTTCAGTGTTTAAGAACCATCATATGCTCATTTACTTATTAGTATTTAACTACTAATCATTTAGCTATTACTAATTGAACTAATCAAACATTCAGAAAGTGGTGGTTGTGCAGTGGGATTGATGTTCTTTTTTTTTTTTTTTGCGTGTTTTGTAATAAAACTATTTTACTTAACATTCATGAACAAGCTGGCCCAAATTTGCCTACAAAACTCTGTATAGCAAGCAGTTGGGGATAAGCATTTATTTATTTTAATATATATTATTATTATTTTTATTTTTTTATTGTAATTGAACTGCACAACGACAAGCTGGCCAAAATTACCCTATCAATAGTAACCAGGGTTAGGCAGCGGTGTAGTGTTGGGGATGTTTTTTTTTTACTATTTCTTTTTAAAACATAGATCTATATGTGTAATAATGTCTCACATGGAGGTGTTTTGGAGATAATATGTAATACATCTTATTAATTAATACATTTATAATATATAAATATATTTTTTAGCATATCCGATGTGTGATGCTGAACCATCAGTGTATACTACAGTGTTAATGTGTCACAATTATTTTTGACAGTGACACCTCATCTGTTCATATCACTTATATCTATACTTTATTATAGATCAGGGATTCATATAAATTCTCTCTCTCTCTCTGTCACCCTGCTAGATAATCTCTCAATGCTCTTCTATCACTGTAGGTTGACTTTTCTTCTCTAAATGGAGAGCATTCAAGTGAATTGAGGTTGAGAGACTGTAGCAAAGGATACCAACAACACGAAAGCTTGTCAGTCATTCATTTTATATAGAACATCCGTTTGCATGTAAGTCCAACTGCTGATGGCATGCAGGTCAATCATATTACTTGAAACATAGGGGCTGAGAAAAATTAATGAGATGAGACATCATTCATGATAGAGCTATTCGTTTTTCTGTCGCCAGACGTGGAAGACTGTCACTAAAGCAGACTACAAAAGTCGCTAAAACTGTTGCTAGTCGCTAGGTGGGTCTTTTACGCTAATGGTCAAAAAGTTGCTAAATCTAGCAACAAAGTCACTAAATTGGCAACAGTGAATGAGCGGTTCTTATTCTGTGACTGTGTTGCTTGTGAGGTTTGTTGAGACACGCTGCCACCTATTGACATGGCTTGTAAAAACAGATGTACTTTAAGCTTGAATTGCTCATATGGTAGGAAAATCCATATTTTTATTACGGAATATACTTACGCATCAGGGGCATGATTAATTGCGTAATTGTTTTTAACTTGTTACTTTTTTTTAATTAATCGCACTAAATTAATACGTTAAATCAGCAGCCCTAAAAATTCTGGATTAAAAAACACAAAGATGCAAATAAAGTTTCCAAATGCGCTTAAAAAAAAGAAAATAAAAAAAAAGGCTTGTGGATCAATTTTTTTATTCGGCAAGAAGACATGCACATAAACTACGATGGAAACATATTTACCGAATATATTCCTTTAGAATTTGCACACTCTAAACCGCACATAATTTATGACTTAATAATTTAATAAAATGAGTCACTGTGGCTTTAACTTCCGTTTTCATATCTATTTTGTGCCAGTTTCCCCTAGAAATTATGATTTTATTCTCTTGAACACTGGGTTGAAAATGCGGCTTTATTCGCACATTTTTCAGATTATTTGCATAAATTAGCAAAATGGATGGAAACATATTTAAAGTTTAAGTGTGTTATATTTGTGCAACTAGCGTCACCCCAAAAAAATTGCAAACATAATTAGTGCTTTCAAACAAATTTCCTGAAGACTCCACCAATCTGCAGTATGTTGGACAAACAGACAGCCCCATCCCAAACTCACGGCACAAGCCCGGATCAAACAAACAGCTTAAAAAGCACAATAGTAGAGTATTTACACTTTTTGGGCAAAATAACCAACAAATGGTGTATTAAGGCCAAAGTATATGTCGCTTTTTTGCGTGCTCAGTGTGCGCGATGCAAATTTCAGCCTCAGCACAACTAAGACTTTGCATGTTGTCGGCACGTGCACCTGGCATTGACTGTACAAAAAGAGCATCACAAAGCAGTCATAATGCGCTTTCTGTAAAATCTATTACAGAAATGATACCAAATTCAGCAACCTCCCTGACAAGAATGATGGCAACGCAAAATGCACATCCATCAAAGTGAGTCTATTAATATTTAAAAGCATATCAATGTTTGTTTTGATCGCTATAAACTGAGCTGTCAAACTCCTGGGAATTCTGATGATTAGCTGAAGATGAAGATAATATAAAGGTGTCTTTACAAAGCAGTTATCAGTGAAAACTGTCATTTTGACAAAATAAGCAGTCAAGTAAAGTTCAGGCTAACAAATACTCATATGAAAATACAAGATCAGAAACAGATAAGTCTCATTATGCCTGCACTGACTGAATGCTTTCCTCCAAGATGGAATGAAGGACTGCACAGTTCAAAACTATGTTCTGCATCGCAATAATCGTCTGCTTTAAAGTCCCAGATATTGAGACAGTGGTTTCAGTCCATTGCACCATATCACACCTAAATCTCTTGTGATGGGATAGCAAATGAAAACTTCAAAATTACTAGTTTAAAAAAGCCATCACGTATCACGTCAAATGTATCAATGCATGTTCTTGTTCTCAAAATTCTGTCAGATTTGACATTCTCCAAAATAAAGAGGCCAGCAGTGACTCAGTGCTTTAAAAAACAGGCTCCACTCTTTAAACGACTAGGGAAAGTAAAAAGTGATGAGATATGAAATGTCATATTCAATATTGTCATTACAGTCTAAAATATTGGAATTATTAAACACAGTTCCATATTAAAATACCATTAATCCTACAGATTTAAATGCAGTTAAGCTAAGCGTGCTATCCATTGACTTTAAAAAAAAAAAGACACAATAATGATAAAACTCACTAATTGCATGCTATGTATTTGTAGTGCACACTATTTTGGTAGTGCATACTACTTTTGTAGTGTTCACTGTTAACTGTTATGCAGGCATATTCATAAGTGTGTTTGGGTAACTCTTAAGTAGAAATGTCCGGGTCATATTTCACCCCAAAATCAAAAGAAAAAAATAAGAAATTATATTTTATATAAAGAAAATTATGCTTATATTAAGAACCATTACATTTTATTGCACTGGTACGTTATTTTCACGATAATTAAGCACATTTCCCACCAAAACTCTCACTACTACAATACAATTTTTGTTTAATAGCATCAAAATTAAGTATTATTGCAATACAGCAATTAAATTTCTCCGTAATCTTTCATCAAAATTTTATAAATTGCTCCACCTCTGAAACAACTTTCCTTTTCGGGTCACATCTCCATGCCCTCTTATTTTTCAACCCCTTCCCTCCAACCACTGGAGATTTCGAGAAGTTGGAGAATTTCTAACAAAGCTGATTGATAAACAGATGGTACCGTGTGAAAGCAGAAGTCTGAGCCCCCTGAAGGCCGTTTCTGAAGTCTCTTACCTGACCAGCACGAGTTTGACCTTTGACGCAGCACTTTTTATTATGGCCGACGCATTCTGGTGGCTTCTGCCATACAACACCTGGTTGTTTATCTAAAGATGGCACAAAAAGAAATCCAGTTAGTTCAGTAAAAATGCCATGAGGTCCATGACTTTGTCAAACACCAGTGAAATTATGTTAATATAGTAGGCTTATTATTGACAACAGTGGGGTCGGATATTGTCAGGCACCTCAGTATGCAAAAAAACATAAAATGGTACTACCATGGTGCTTTCGGACAAGCCATTCGGTTTGTTTTAGGAATGTGTATAAGTGCGAGAGAACATGAAGGTATGTGAACTGGTTACAACTAACTGCAACTAAGCTTGTGAACACATATTTGAGTCCAGTTGACTTGTGTGTCCAATTAACTGTGACAGAATCATTAAACGGGAAGCCCTACTTGATCGTGACTAATGCCGCAGCGTGTTCATGTCTAATAGAGACAGATATTAGACAAAGGTCAGCGAGCACTGCTCTGCGCCTCAGCTGTGGCGGGCATCAAATTCCACACCAAAATATGGCATTTGTACATGTCGACCAAACTGCTAAATCTATAAGCAATTCTGAGGCGGAAAAACATAGAAACGTAGAGCCATCCAGATGGGAGAAGATCAGGAAATGTATTATGGGATGCAGCAATACGGGACCAATTGAAGACATAAAAATTGGGAATTTGCATTAGTATGTGCACGCATGCAATAAAACCAATTCGCATAATCAGGTGCACTGAACACTGAACATTTAAAGCGATTTGAAATTCATCTGGCTGTTTGAGGCAAAAACTTGCATAGAATCCCTCTCGTTTGCCCATAATAGCTCAGGCAATGAGATAAATGAGACCGAGATATACAGGAACCAGTGAACCACAAACAGAACATGAAGTCTGGCCTTCAAGTCCCCCAAGATTCAGAGTGATTTTACACGTACTGGACTGACCTAGATTACCCTTGTGTTTCATGTCATTTTACTGGAGCAGATAACATGGTGTAAGATATGTGTGTGTGGGTAAAGTTTTGCTGTCTTTGTGTGAACTAGGGTAGGGTAAAGCAAATACGGTGGTATACATACCAAACATATACATGATGCACACAAGAGAATGAATGAATTTCAGTGAGACAACAATTAATGAAACCAAAATGGCATGTGCAAATGATGCTCGACCATTTTTTTTTAAACTGACTTCACTTCTCTAAACCATTTTTGCAAAAGTTTTCAAAAGTATAGCCACAAGATGTGAGCATTATATATATTAACATGATTTTAGTGTGATAAAATCGCTTCATAAGCTTATATGTGTAAAGTTCTATCCAATATTACAGCTTTGTTGTCATGACAGTTTTTTACCGTTAAACCCTGTAATCTGGTAAAGCACGAGTTTATGTCTTGTAGCTATACTTTTGATACAGTGGGTTTTAATTTGTATTTTTTTTTAGCATGGACTGGCCCTATTCACTTCCATTGTAAATGCCTTATTGTAACCTCAAATTAAGGGACGAGTTTAATTTTTTTTTGTATTAATCAACATTATGCCACAAATGCTTTCAACTGACCAGCATAATTTGTATTGAACCTGGAACATTCCTTTAAGTGGACAATACTTTTGGGGGGCAAAGTATAAGTACCGTACCGTATTTTCCGTAAATAAAGTCGCACCTGACTAAATGTCACACCGGGTCAAAATCGTGTTGTTGAGAGAAAAAAATACATAAGTCGCATCTGTGTATAAGTCGCACTGACAGAGGTTGGCACTAACGCCTCCATAAAGATTACAGTACCTCAGAATCTACACATCGAATCACAGTATTGTTGGGCTTGTTTTAAATGGGAGAATTTGCTTTAAGTAATCATGTAACAGTTTCTAATATTCTTTTCATGTTCATGGAAACCATTTTCCCCTTGGATTACAAGGAGCTCAACAGGAAAGACTATTACCCAGAGAGAGAAAGTGAGTGAGAGAGAGAGAGAGAAAGAGAGACTAAGCCCTGAGCACTGACTCATAGCCAAGGGGGATTCACTTTTTCAAGAATCCTTGTTTATATGAAAACTGATGTTCACATCTCTAACAACTTTCCCACCCCAATATCCATAACCTATTCAAAAACATGACGGCTCATTGTGCTTTTGTTTCACCTCCAACAGCTCATCGCCCACTCTGATGCAGCCGTCGCGGCTGGCTGGTCCTCCAGGTGTGATCCCCACCACAAAAATGCTCATACAGGACCGATCCCTGTTTCCGGCCAGGCTGAGTCCCAAGCCACTCTGATCCTTCTCCAATTCCACGATCAGCAGCTCTCCCGGCAGGTCCGCGTACCTGTGCCTGATCACCTCTAAACATGGACAGAAAACATTTGCATAGTTACAAGGAGCTCACAATGGTGAACTAGTCAACAAGTCATCCAACAATCGACTAGTCGATTAGTGAGGTCGGCTACTTTGTCTACATTTTTACTTAAGGAATTTATGTTAGTTAACATTTTTAGCTGTTGCATTTTAATAAGTGTACTAAAAGCTAGCTGTAAGACAGTTTGCCTGGAAAAAACCCTTTCAGAAGAGTTACGTCTTTAAATAAATCAAATGAGTGTTGCGTTTTTAAGAAGGGATCAAGTTAATAATCGTCCAACTTTAAAAAACGGGTTTTGAGATCCTGCTGTTCTGCACCTTTTCATAGGGCTCTGTCTCATCTTATGTGAACATCCCGCAAAAAAACATTTATACATTATACATTTATACCTAATTTTACAGGGCTTCCTTAAGGGGATTTTTCAGGTTCAATACAAGTTAAGCTCAATCGACAGCATTTGTAGTATAATGTTGATTGCCACAAAAATGAATGTCGACTCATCCCTCCTTTTCTTAAAAAAAAAAGTACAGATTGAGGTTACAGTGAGGCACTACAATGGAAGTGAATGGGGCCAATTTTTGGAGAGTTCAAAGGCAGAAATATGAAGTTTATAATTTTATAAAAATTTATTAATCCTGTAAAAACTTGTGTATAATTTAAGCTGTAAAAGTTGCTTAAACCTTAATTTATTTGGTCATTTTAGTGTTTTAGGGTTTACAGTGTTACTTTGTAATGGCAACAAAGTTGTGAAATTGGATATACGTAACTTCACACAGAAAAGGTAAGTGATTTTATCACACTAAAATCATGTTAATATGCATATTGTTTACATCTTGTGGCTATACTTTTGAAATAATATTAAAGGTGCTATATTTAATATTTTTATTGTACTAAATCATAAAATGACCATAATATGTCATTAGAGAATTAGGAAACATGCTAAGTTGATATACTGGCTTCTCCGATAACAATGCTACATTCAGTATATTCTACTTTGAAGTTTCCATTCCGGGCCAGAATTTCTGTTTCTGTTTTGGCCTTTGTGATCCCGCCCACTGCTCACTCACCAATAGTATTTCGACACCGCCGGGTTGCCAGATTTGAACAAGTTTGCAGGCAAACAACACTGCGTGCTGCAGCCATGGAAGCCATCAAACGAACAGGATCAGAGATTACAGATTCCACCCGACCTAAAAAGCCTCGCCATCCATCTAAAAACCACCATGACCAGAGGCGTAGTAAAACAAGGATAAATAATGGAGACATTTTCAGTTTCGCTCATTCCTGTTGCGTGTCTTCATTCTGGCAACAGCATGAGCTTAGATTCTGGGGCGGGGCAGACAACTCTCCAATATTTTGAATTTGGACTGCAGTACCCATTTCAAATGCTTGTTGTCAATCTTACATATAGCACCTTTATTAGTATTTGAAAGTTTATGGATTGGCCCCATTAGATTCCATTGTATCCTTACTGTAACCTCGATTTTTGCTTTTTTTGTAAAGAAAAGAAGGGTTGAGTCGAAACAATTTTTGTGGTAATCAAGCTTAAGTTGACGGAATATTGCTTTAAGACTGATTAGTCGACTAGTTGTTTAGGCAACCCACTCACTCGACAATTTTGAAAAGATTTAGTTTGTGCCCATCCCTAGCCATTGCACAGGCACAAGACTCAAAACAAATGCAGTGACTCTCCAAGAGAATTGTGTGTAGTTTACATGCATGTCTATACATCAAGCTGAGCACAGTAAACAGTATTGACATGTAATGTCCCAAAGCTCCAGGATCAAAAACAGTTTTGTGACATTTCTCTTTCTAGGGCCTAGCCTGTGCTATTACACATTACTTGCATCACCATATGCGTCACAATGCAGTTTATTTAATTAAACCTATTTAATTTACAATTTCCTTTCTATTGCAATATTGTATGTAGTCAACCATGGCGTGCAGTGCGGTGATCATTTTGAACGTGTGCATGGACGGCGAAAGATAACGTGCATGTCTTTATTACTTGGGCTCAATCAGAAGAGACAAAACAGCACTTCAGGGTGTGCATCAAGTTTTGTGTGAACAGGAATTTCATGAACTCTTTGGATTGCCATCTGGAAATTATAATTGAGAGAGGTCAAGTCTACTCAAATTCTAATTTTCTCTGACGAGTGAAAAAATTAAATGCTGATGTGTTTCAGGAGAGGGAGATTTCCATTGCCAGGTTGAACGAAGAACGGAATTGAATCTTTCACAGTTCATGGCTAAGGTGACATTAAACAAGAGATCATGCAATCGATTCATGTCCACATGCTGGTAAAATTGAGTATGACAAGCCTGAATCATGCAGCATATTAATCCGGACAAAAACGTCCCTGTGTCAGCTAGCTGTCAACATGAGTTGACTAAAGCTTGGTATTGACAACTACCTGTCATTATGATTCACACTGTGATGCATTCTGAATGCCACTATTCAATACATTGCGATACATCATGTATATGAATACTGTATTTTCCGCAGTAAGTTGCTACTTAAAATGCTACTGTGCTTCTCTCGCACACTTATTGCATAAGCATGTGTTTTGGCATGCAGTGTTTGTCTGGCCAATATCAATAATGTTTTATAAGTCGCAGGATCATTTGGATGACAAAAAACACGACTTGCGATGCAAAATGCAGTATATTGGCACGGCCCTATAGTTGACCTAACATTCAAATCAAAACCAGGCCTGGTTCATCCTGTGGCATTTCCAGCAAAAGCCTTTTTTGAAAGGGGGTAAGTGGCTTTATCAGTCTTTTTTTGCTCCACAGTGGACCACAGTATCATCTTCAGTTATGATTCAATGATGGGAAATCATTTAATAATTTTCATTTATGAACCAATATAACAAAACATAGTAATAAACCACAATTAACCAACATCTATTTTTGCTAAAACATTTTAATATATGAAAAATGCCACGCGAGGACCTCCGTGAACATTTTGAGCGATGACGCAAACAAATCATTCAGTAAGTTTTCAATGATATTTAACGTTGTTAATCATTGAGTGTTTTAAACTTACTCACTTAAACATTTTGAACTGATTAATGGAAACAAATCAAACTAACCAACTATAATGCCATTTTTAGTAATGAAGTTCAAATCAGAGACTCTATTAACCTCTTTTAACACTCCTCATACTTGCAGTTGCGATACTGGGAGGTATGGCAAAACTAATTGGATGACACACACTTTCGGAAACATAAATGGCAAAATGATCATGTATCGCAAATATTAGATACATTTGCCCAGTCCTTCTACAGTATATGTAATAAAAGAAAAAAACAGCCAATTTGTGAACTTAAACAAAAAGAGGATTTTGGCAGATAGTTGGTGAAGATGCAAGAACCCAGAGTGGATGTTTCCTTGTTCTTCCTACCCTTTAAAGTTGTTCTCAAATTCAGTAAATCACATGTGACACTTACCATGGCTCTTTAATGCAGCGGGGCAAGTTTTAGTAGCTGTTCTGATTTATAGGTGTCACATGTACGTGAGGGGACATGGACGGAAATGTTTGTATGTGGGAAGGAAGGGCTAGTTGTGACCTTTACCACCATGAAAGACACTGTTTTTATTTCCAATTTCCTTTGACAGCAATGCCGCTCTTTAGGGGCACATTGAGAGAGCACCAGCTGAGATCTAATTAAAAGCCTTTGGACAGTAGGACCGACATAAACCTTTGGCAAATGGATGGAGTGAGAGCATCAAACCTCCTGTATGAGGAGAGAAAAAGAGAGAGATATAGCGTATGTCTGATAACCACCACAGTCCATTAAAAGCTGATTTTATGCCTCATCTGCAACAGGAAAAATGTTGGTGGCTTTACTGTTGTTGGTTTATGCATGCACTTCTAACAGAGGGACAAATAAGAATATAAATATATATATACATATATACAAATTACACAATGCATGCATAGGGATGCAAATGATTGTTTGCTCTGTAGTGTGAGCACTTTTCAAATCAGATTAGTTGAGTTTCTGGGATGAGTCAGAGGTTCAAGCTGTCTTTGGCAACCTAGATTGAATGTAAATTCATTGTGTTTAAGGATAAGCCTGGTCATTTTATTGATCCAATATATTGTTTCCTTCCACTCAGTGTTGATCAGGCATTGACACTTACGCAAGATAAACAGAAACCAAAAAAACAGAAAACCTTGGTGTTGTAATTTGATCAGACTCCAGGAAGGATCAGGAAATGAAAAATCGATGCTAGGGTATTCGAGATCATGAGCGAGAGAGAGCATGTGACTGCTTGGATGCATGGATTTGATAATAGCTATGTTTCCATCCAAGGTGCAAATTGTACTTAGGCCTACAAGAAAAATCTGAATATCGCAACAACAATTTGCGAACAAAGAAGCATTTACATCCCATGTGTTTAAAAGAACAATATAGTCACTTATCCTGAAATTAGTACAAAAAACATATGAAAATGGAAGTTGGAACCACTGTAGCTATTTTATTTTATTTAATGTAATCAATTACTTGTGTTTTACACCAAAAAGGCTCCAAGGACATAAAGGCAGAATAAATTTAATCCACAAGGCTCCAGTGGTTAAATCCATATCTTCTAAAATGATACCATTGGTTTTGGGTGAGAACAGCCCAAAATGTAACTCTTATAAATCTGAAGTGTCTAGGCTTGATCATGATTTCAGCTCGAAAGCGATAGTAAGTGTAATCGAGTTAGAAATCATGATAACCAAGGAGACTGCAGATGGCAAGATTTATAGAGAAAAAGGAGTTACATTTTGGTCTATTCTCACAGCATATGGGTGAGTAAATTATGAGAGAATTTATCATTTTTGGATAAACTTTGGTAGGTAATAGTAGGTAATAGTAGCCAATCATTTTGATGACAGTCTTTGGCCTAAGGCATTTCAGAATAAACGTGTAAGCCTGCTGAATTTATTAACAAAACTTTAAAATTATGCAATGCATCTTTGAAGGTCATCACAACACTCAACTTTTATCCTGATTGAGAAGAACTCATTCTAGATCTGATTATGACTCACGCTGCAACTCAAGCATGCAGCACTGTTAGAGGTTAGAGGTCAGACAGACAATCAGCAGTAATGAATAACTGGCTCAGACAGCCAATCAGCAGGCAGGAACTATTGTCTGAGAAAGCCAATCCAATGACCCATCCAATCACATAGACAGGCGTCTGGAGACTGACTGATCCCCATCAAGGCATCATTCAGAGAAAGGGAGGAAAAGAGGGCACTTTGCCAATGCTGGCCCTTCATCATTGTCTGGAATCTCGCTACAGGTAAAGATCCATCTTAACTTAGAGGAAGTTGGTGTCAGAGAGTTATTGGCATAAGCTCAAGGACTTTCTGTGCCAGACGGTGTGTGTAAACAGTGCCTTTCAACGGTTTTACTCCACTGCACAGATTTATAATAGCACACAGTAACTCAATAGCACAGTTGCTCCCTATAGTGCTATTTCATCAAATAGTACACATTCATAGCAGGACCTCTTTATGGCATAGACACCAGCCTTGCGACTACAATGTGATATTTCTTCACTGTCAAATTTCACTTGTCATAGTCTTTTCTCCATAGTAAAAATTCAATGTGGGGTCTCTCTCTATTGAGGTTCCCAAACAACAGCCTCTTAATAAGTAATGTCTGAACATTCATCTCGTAATAAATTGATCTGTTTGACATAAGCTACTTGAAGTCATACAACGTTAATTGGATTTAAATTTTAATTTGAGCATTACTGAGAGCAACACCAAATTAACGCCTCTCACAATTACAAATTGTTGCATCTGGCAATTATAAAGAAAAACAGTAGCCTTATATTGAGTTACTCAAAAATTGACGACGTAACGAGAGGGTAAGTACTTTGTACTACTGCAAACATGGCTCTCACTGCAGTGGTGTGATACGCCACTGTCTCCACACAAACTACCTTAAAATCTGTCCAAGGCTAGTCCTTCATCAAGGCCTCAGGAGATCAGATCATAGCGTACCTTACCTTCTTCTTTCACGGACTGTGCCTTTAAATCGATCCGCAGCTTTCTATTGCATGGCTACATCCACACAGATCAGACCAGTACTTAACTCTCATCTTACTCTCTCAGGTCCAAGGATGAATTCAGTTTAGCACACACAGGGCAAATAAATCTTCTAGTAGGGATGTGCAAAACTACTGTACATATTTTCAAAATCAACTAGTCACAGTAGGTTGCCTGAACTATTAGTCGACTAAATGATCATAAGATATCCCTGAATAATTAAGCTGTCATCTGGTCCAATTGACTTCAAACAGATTTGTTTCTCAGGTCACATTCAGATGCGTTATTGCATAAAAAAAGCTAGACAGAGCACAACCGAATGAAACAGAATACAGAGAGACATTTTTAACAATAGGACTATATTTAACTTATACCTCTTATAAACGCAATGTGCATGGCGGGCCACGCAGTAAATAGCGTGAGAAGCATTTTAACGTCCGAAAACGTCTGTCTGAATGTGTTCGTCTGAATTTAAATATGCAACATTTCCAAGAGGGTTTCACCATATGAAAAAAAAAAACACAAACTAGGCAATCTCACTGCTTGACTTGTAGGTTACTACAAGTGTTACTGGTTGAATGACTAGTTGGTTGGTCGACAAGTTAGTTGGTTGACTAGTTGACCATTGTGATCTATCCCTAACTTCAAGCACAGTTTACCTGCTTGCTAACTCTGTGGGTTGAAGCTCTCTTTTAAGACACTTATGAGACAAGTTTTGTGGTTGTTGCTACAATGAACAAGAAAAGGCTTCAGGTAAAGGAAGACAACCCAAGTGTGCCATAACAGGATACCCCACACTGTTAAAATACTAACAAGCTCAGAATTCCCAGGATGTGAATTTCAAACCCTAGATGACTGGCATATTATTGATAGCTAAAGATATGTAGAGCAAAGCCAGACACTCTCAAGCACATCTGTAGGTGAGGCTGGCCAGCTGCTGAGGATCTAGGCTGATCAGTACAGTGATGTACCGGTGGAGGCAAGAATATGGATGAGAGGCTTGGGAATTTTGCTTTCCATGTTCAGGCCTCAAACCCCAAAAAGTCTAATCATAAGCCATCACCATTGTGAACTACTGTAATTACTTTGGATGAGCAGTAGTCACTTAACAGACACTGTGATCCAAAACAATAACTACAGAGGCAACCTTATGGTTGTAGTTTCAAACACCAAAACTGGTGATTCAGTAGCTATCACTATTGTGACCTTTGGAAATTGCTGTAAATTGTTTTGGATAAGAATTAGTCACTTAGTAGACACCATAATTCTAAGCACTTACTACAATGAGAAAACCTGAAGGTTGTAGGTTCGAACCCCAAAAAGGTGATTCACTGTTGTTATCTGAGAATAGCTAGATTTACTTCCTTACTAAAAGATTTAGATATTTTATAAAGAAGCAATCCCCCTTGACAAACCTATGATTAAGATTCTTCTTCAAGAACACAATGGTTATAGTTCATGGATTAACGGTTTACTGCTTTTGAACACCCTTTTGGTTTCCAGGCCAGATCTCGACCACTACCCAACAGACAAAGACAAGTCTCCTCACAAAAGACAAGAAAGTCTCTGCTAAATGAATAATAATAGACACCATTTAGCCCTGCAAAAAAAAAAAAAAAAAAAAAAAACAATCTGATATTCATAATTTTTCTAATGATCAGAATCATTATTTTGTCTGATCTGATTGCCGATTCATTTTAAAATGCGCTCCATTGGCTCTGATGCCACTGCCTCTCTCTGAAATGTTACTGCTTGTAGTCTGGCTCAATGTCCCGCCCACAGTATTATTAGATTGGTTATATGTCACAAGTAAATGGCCAATCAACACTGTACTCCATATTCGTGGGGGAGAGGTGGGAAAGAGGAATGCAGCTAGAGAAAGATGCATCACTGTGAGGACAAGCTGTTTTCAAAGGTAAGAATGCAGATACTGAAGTTGCAATAAACATCACAATACTCTATGCCAGTGGTCACAATTAGCAGACTGCAGTCCGGACCCCGGATTTGTTCCATACGGACTGCGAGACATCATGACAACGGTTGCCCCATGTCACCATTTCTACACTTTAGGTTGTGTACACCACAAGCGCTCCAGGGTGTAGATAGCACTGATCTTTCAGTGCTATATCTTTGAATAATATTCTCTATTTTTTTTCTCTTAATGCCCTTTCGCGCTCCGCACACGTTGCCTCTCTTCCCCGGCCTGTGACATGAGGCGCCGCTGATGATGGCATTGACAGTGGTGGCTAGCTAACCAATGTTAGGAGGTTTAGTAAACGTAACGTCAACTTTGCTAGTGTTAAATCTTTCACCTCCATTGTGAATAAAATCCTGTTGCTCTTTTTGCACTTGTCTAAACGGGCTAGCCAGCAAGCTACATGAAGAGTGTCAACTCCAGTAATACTGATTCTCATCTGTTATCACATGTTAATACATAACACTCTGTTATGAGCAGCTTAGTTCATTATTTTTATATATTTAAAGTTTCAGTTCAAATGAAATGCTGCTAGGAGCTCCCTCTACTTTATTTTTGAAAAACAGTATTTTTCAAAAGATAATATTGAAATGTTCTGTTTTGCATTATTTCATTAAACATGTTCATAGGCATTTAAAGGATGTTGTTTGTGTTAGTGTAAATTTTAACAATAAAATTGTCATTTTTACTGCCCCAAATATCAGTTATCGGTCTCCTTGATTAATAATAATCATTATCGGTATCTGCCCTGAAAAAAAACAGACCCCTAGTATGCATTGCTCCCAGCATACATCTTCTACTACACCGTACTGGAGCTTGACTAGAGTACATGATGATTGTCCCTGACATGTCGCCTTGCTCTGAGCACTCTATACCATTCTTTGTCTCTTTCAATTGTACAAACACCAATATATCATATTATTTTTAGATGCACCAAAACTGCCTACAAGAAAAGTGGCTCTGCAATTTACCAATGCGAACACACAGAAGAGGGACAACACCAGCTCACACAATCCATAAACCTTTGGCCTCACAGCCAAGTTCATGCATAAGGAGTTTGGCTCTTGGCAGGTGTGTTAGCACACAAACATGACTGTGGAGAACGTGGCTCGCACTATAAAGACATCATGCTCCATATAAAACATTAAGCACTCCAACAACCTCTGACATACAATAAAGGGTTCTCAAACCACATCAGTACTAGCTCAACTGGCTAGTTACATATTGTGCACCAAGACAAGGGTTTTTCCCCAAGGGATTTTCATTCAGCCTCTGTCAAGGCTGAGTTATGAATGGACACAGATGAATGACAACGCCACTTCAAGGTGATTAAGGAGCGCAAAATTAACAGACATGTGAGCGAGGGGGCGCTGATGCCTTTGAGGTCTAATAGTACATCATCTTAACTTGAAAATTAATAATAATTTATTCCAATTAATTTTTCAAACAGAGAGCCAAATAGGTCTGATAAACAGGTTAGTACAGAAACAGCATCTGTGAGTGTCCGTCTTTCATGTTGATAAGGAAACGGTGTGTACGGAATCAATTTTATGGAAGGGAAGGTTATAATCAAGAGGGACGTGCAGGTGCAGCTTCGGATAATCCAATATTCGTCCCTCAGATTGAATTCTGCTGGAGGAAGGAGGGATAATCTAATGCCCCGTACCTGAGTGGTGGGACATCACGCAGATGCGTATGATGCACACAAATGCTCCATCTGCTCCCTTGTGAGAACAACCATGTCATTGCAACATTCATGTAACATGTTTGGCATATGGTAAAATGTTCTTCTGGAAACTGTGTTCTACTTTTCTTCCTTAAATCGGCATTTAAAGGGATAATTCACTCTCATGTTAATAATAATATATTTTATTTTATATAGCACCTTTAAAGGTTTACACAGTAAAAACAAACATATAAGAATAAAAAACATAAAGATTAATGAAATGTATAAACATGCACATCAAATATACAACTAATAATAAATCAGAAAACAAAACTAAAATAATCAAGTAAAAGCTAACCTGAAGTAGTATGTTTTTAAAAATGCTTAAAGTCTGTGCTTCTCGAATATCAACTGGATGTGAATTCCACAATTTAGGAGCATAAGATGAAAAAGCCCCGTCACCCATGGAACGTAAACGTGTTTGAGGGACAGCCAAAAGACCAGATTGGGAGGAGTGCAGATTACACTTCGGGGTGTATATTGTTAAAAGATCAGATGAATACTGAGGAGCCAGACCATGCAGTGCTTTATATGTAAGCATAAGTATTTTAAAATCAACACGAAACATGACAGGGAGCCAGTGCAAGGATTCCAAAATAGGAGTAATGTGGTCACTTGTTCTGGTCCTAGTCAGGATCCTAGCTGCCGAATTTTGTACATATTGCAAGTTGTTAAGTGTGGATTTAGAGACCTCAACAAGACGTGCATTACAATAGTCAATGAAGGAAAAGACAAAAGTGTTGATCAGCTTTTCAGCCAGAGACAAATATAGCATAGGGCTTAATCTTGTGATATTTCTGAGATAAAAAAGGAAGTCTTACAGTATTCTGCACATGGGAATCAAATGTCAAACTAGCATCAAAAATCACTCCAAGATTCCAAGATGTTGTTCCAAACCATATGAATTTACAGAGCCCCTTAGATCTTCTAAAAAAGTTTTGCATTCCCTCGCCATAGCATTATCCATCCCTTATCCATTAACCATTATCATGGTTAGTTTTACTATAGTACCACCATAGTTAATTTGTGGTACATGTACCATGGTTTTTAAAACACCTGTACACTTACTTATTCATGCAATTATCTAATCAGTCAATCATGTGGCAGCAGTACAATGCATAAAATCATGCAGATACGTGCCAGGAGCTTCAGTTTATGTTCACACCAACCATCAGAATGGGGGAAAAAATTTGATCTCAGTAAATTTTGACTGTCGTATGACTATTGGTGCCAGACGGGCTGGTTTGAGTATTTCTGTTGAACTGTTGATCTCCTGGGATTTTCACACACAAAAGTCTCTAAAGTTTACTCAGAATGGTAAAAAGAAAAAAAAAAAAAGAAAAAACAACATCCAGTGAGCGGCAGTTCTGCAGAAAGAAATGCCTTGTTGATGAGAGAGATCAACGCTATGCTATGCAAATGCTATGGTAACTCAGATAACCACTCTGTACAATTGTAGTGAGCAGAATAGCATCTCAGAATGCAGGCTCACAAAAACTGGACAACAGACGACTGGAAAAACATAGCCTGGTCATTGAATCTCAAATTCTGTTGAGGCACACAGATGGTAGGCCTACTGTAGCCTCAGCTTTCTGTTCTTGGCTGACAGAAGTGGAACCCAACGTGGTCTTCTGCTGTTGTAGCCCATTCGCCTCAAGGTTGGACATGCTGTGAATTCTGAGATGTTATTCTGCTCACTACAATTGTACAGAGGGTTTATCTGAGTTACCGTAGCCTTTCAGTCAGCTCGAAACAGTCTGGCCATTCTCTGCTGACCTCTCTCATCAACAGGGCGTTTCTGTCTGCAGAACTGCCGCTCACTGGATGTTTTTTTGTTTTTGGCACCATTCTGAGTAAACTCTAGAGACTGTTGTATGTGAAAATCCCAGGAGATCAGCAGTTCAACAGAAATACTCAAACCAGCCCATCTGGCACCAACAATCATGCCACTGTCAAAACTTTTCAAAATTTTTTCCCCATTCTGAAGGTTGATCTGACCATTAACTGAAGCTCCTGACCCGTATCTGCATGATTTTATGCATTGCATTGCTGCCACACGATTAGCTGATTAGATAAATGCATGAATAAGTTGGCGTACAGGTGTACCTAATTAAGTGCTCACTGAGTGTATAAGTATGTGCATATAAATATATACTGATATATACTGTATATATATATATATATATATATATATATATATATATATATATATATATATAAAATTTCAGAATGATTATGATTGATTTTATTACCATAGTTTAGTTTTCTTTAGTTTACTTGTCTCATTATGTTTACTACAATTAAAATGGATAAATATGGTTACTGTAGTAAAACCTTGGTAAATGTTTCCTGCTCATCTCATTTATGACAAGACACACACAGAGCGTAGAACAGCAAACAGAAGGCAGTAGAACACACAGCGCCTCAAACTCTGCCACACAAGTGACAATGACAAATTACGGTATTCGCCAGATGTATAGCTATTTTGGAAGTGGGAGAAAAATTGGTCATGTTCTCTAACAGAAGAATAAGAAAGCATGTGATTAGTTAAGCTACATGACATTCATGACTAGCTTATACAGATTTTAATAATCTAGCTCTGGATGCTAAATGAGACACAAATTCTGCACAGTTGATGGTGTCCTACTGCAGTTCTCTTGCAGTGTAACCGTTCCCTTTTCTGCAGTAAAAACACTCCGCTTTATCACAAGCCTGTAAGTGTGATGTCGGGATACAAAGAGTCTCATTTCAAGAAATGTAAAAAAAAAAAAAATTAATTATAATAAAAAAAACATTTATAATAAAACAACGTTCATCTTCAGGCATTTTAATGGCTCATAGTGAGTCAGCAATCATTATAACATTGCCTCCTCTTTGAGTGATTAGCTTCAATTATGAAGGTCTCTTTTCTAAACTTGCGCTAATAGTCCAGTCAAGACTTAACAAATATGCCTTTCTTTTAGCAATAATACTGCAATTCCTGATGTGTTTGAAATATCTGCATTGTGCCTGCAGCACCACCCACACTCACTTTAACACACGCACACACATAATCTGCACTTTCATAAATGGAGCATTTCCATCTGTCAATGCTCACTGTGTGTGTGTGTGTGTGTGTGTGTTATTTACGCAACCTCATTAACTTAAATTGTTTTTGTCCTGCACTAATTATATTTTCTATACCCTAAGGCCAGAAACAAACTTTATGCAAGTACTCAGATTCGAGTGCTTGGCTGACGTATTGCCAATGAACGGTACGTTGAACATGCTTAATGTACATCCTTGCGTTACTCAAGGGGGTGATAGAGTTACCTTCAAAAGTCTGTGCCATTAAACTGGATTTGTTATTTTTCAGATAAGTTGCTGTAAATATATCGACTTTAACGTACTTGCAATTTTCGCACAACCGTTGCCCCGCCACGGCAGTAGTGGACTTGAAAGAGAAAACTCACCATAGAAGCGGACAGTTCACGCTAACGTCCGCTATAGCGCTCCTTGTGGCAATGTTGAGACTGCAACACATCCGTTGTGTTATGAATTGCGGTCTGACTTGCATTTTGAAATGCAACAATGCAAAATATCGAGCTTGAGTAGCTAGAAGTGTCTGTGTTTACATACTTGTGTATAGCATGTTTCGGCCTTAAAGTAATAGTTCACCCAAAAATGAAAATTATCTTATCATTTACTCACCCTCATGCCATCCCAGATGTGTATGACTTTCTTTCTTCAGCAGAATGCAAACGAAGATTTTTAGAAGAATATTTCAGCTCTGTAGGTCCATATAATTCAAGTGAATGGTGATCAGACCTTTGTAGCTCCAAAAATCACATAAAGGAAGTGGTTAAATCCATATCTTTAGTAGCAATATAATAGGTGTGGGTGAGAAACAGAACAATATTCAAGTCCTTTTTTACTCTAAATCTCCAATTTAACTTTCACTTTCAGATGTGAAAGTGAAGCTAAACAGGCATTACAAGTGACATTCAGATGTAAAAGTGGAGATCTAGAGAAAAAAAGGACTTGAATATTGATCTGTTTCTCACCCACACCTATTATATAACTTCTGAAGATATGGATTTAACCTCTGGAGTTTTATGGATTACTACATTTCCTTTATGTGATTTTTGGAGCAACAAAATATGATCACCATTCACTTGCATTGTATGGACCTACAGAGCTGAAATATTCTTTTAAAAATCTTTGTTTGTGTTCTGTAGAAGAAAGAAAGTCATACACATCTGGGATGGCATAAGGGTAAATGATGAGAGAATGTTCATTTTTGGGTGAACTACCCCTTTAACCATTGTCTTATATCTAACCCTCACAGAAAACATGCAATTTTACATTTGGTCCCCACAATGTATGCAAACACACAACAAACCAGGACTCACCTCAATCAAGTCTGAAAACAAGACATCTGACTGTGTCCTTATTGGCCTCTTTTGCTAAATAAACCTTTTATGAGTGTTTAAATAACACTTAACTGGTGAAAAGAGCAAAGCTGTTAAAGATGGCACCTTCAATTAGACAAACATTAATCCCACTCTCTCTCTAAAAGGAAATGTTCACTGTAAAATGAAACATAATTACCCTCATATTGTTCCAAATAGGTATGGCTTTCTTTCTTATGCAAAGGAAACACAAAAGTATGTTTAAAGTATGTTGAATATTTTAATTATGTTGAATTTCGGGGGGCCAGGGTAGCTCAGCAAGTAAAGACACTGACTACCATACCTGGAGTCGCAAGTTCAAATCCAAGGCGTGCTGAGTGACTCCAGTCAGACTTCCTAAGCAACCAATTGGCCCAGTTGCTAGGGTGGCTAGAGTCACGTTGGGTTATCTCCTCATGGTCGCTGTAATGTGGTTCTTGCTCGTGGTGAGTTGTGCGTGGATTCCGTGGAGGATAGCGTGAGCCTCCACACACCCTAGGTCTCCGTGGTAATGCGCTCAACAAGCCATGTGATAAGATGCACGGACTGACGGTCTTAGACGTGGAGGCAAATGAGATTCGTCCTCCGCCACCCGGATTGAGGTGAGTCACAATGCCACCACAAAGACATAGAGCGCATTAAGAATTGGGCATGCCAAATTGGGGAGAAAAAAAAAGTATGTTGAATTTCTTAGTCCGTCTTTTCAACACCATCGCATTGGAAAGTGCCTCACTTTAATGCTTAAAAAGGACCGTGGCTCGTTCATCATATTCCAAGTGTTCTGAAGGCATAGCTCTAGTTCTTGCGTGTTTATGCGAGCCACTGTGTACAAGCGTTCATAAACGCACAACTGAAGTCAAGGTTTTTACTAAAAAATGACTTAATTTTTGTTTGTTTCTCACCTTTATAAAACTTGGAATAGGACGCAGAAGTTGCATGGACTACTTTTAGGATACTTTTGGGTACTTTTTAAGCTTTAAAGTGAGTCACTATCAACTGCCATTGTATTGAAAAAGACAAAAGAATGAAATTTTCTCCTTTATGCGTAAGATCGGTATTATCCTTTCCAAGGAAAATTTTCTAATTTCACCTGTTCTGCATAAAGAAGAAAGCAATATGGGTTTGGAATGACTGAGGTGAGTAAATTATGACACAATTTTCATTTTTGGGTGAACTAATTCTTTAAAAGCAACAGTGACTCTCTTAAGACACGGCAAGGTGTGTATCTACTACTGTGGGAAAGGGCGACACTGTATGTTGCAACTGCGCACTGCTCAGACACAATCAGTTTTAAAACTGCCACATGCTGGGGGGTTATATTTACAGTTTTAAATGATGAAACATATTGAGGTTTACACACACGATGTGCAGTGTGGGTTTGATTCACACACAGCTCTCTCTCTCTCTCTCTCTCTCTCTCTCTCTCTCTCTCTCTCTCTCTCTCTCTCTCTCTCTCACACACACACACACACACACACACACACACACCAGCATGTTGCTTTATTGATTTGATATTACACTTCACTGAAGCTTTAATATCAAACGTTTGCACTTCAAAAGAAGGATTAGATACAGAACAGTCTCGATAGAGATAGATAGATGGGGTAAGGTCAATATTTCAATCATGGCACAGTTGTATTTCAAAATGACACTTTCATGCGAATGCAGCAAGTTACAATAGCCAATAGCATAATGTTTTTTTCTCAAGTCCAGAAAAAAAAAAGGGTTTAGTGAAAAATAAGGGAGAGAGAGAGAGAAGGTGGCAGAGAGAGACCTTAGCTCAAGGTGGTTGCTCTGTGAAAAAGCTTTAGATGCATAAATGTCTGAAACAGATAGGACAGTGTGTTTTACACACTGACACAGGTTACCAGTGCTGCCCTATGCTGCAGAGAGAGAGAGAGAGAGAGAGAAAGAGAGAGAGGGGTAGAGGGAAAGAGAGAGACAGGCAGAGAAACCCCTTAAATTTAAAGAAACAAGGGACATTTATATATACATAGATAGATACATTTCCAAACAGCTTAAATAACTTTACAACAATAACAGAACAAGAAAAAAGATTGCACAATGTTTGTTTTCTTTGTTGCAGACGAAGTAGAACTCAGACAGACAGATGTTTGAATTTAACATACTGTAAAATAACCAGAAACATTGTTCATTGAAAGGGTTATATGCTGCTTAATACAGTTCCTGATGGTGTACAAGAACAAAGTCTAATAACATCAGTATTATTTTAATACCATTAAATGAGTCAGTATTTTTAATCATTTTTCATGTTTTTTTTTTATGAATAAACAAGATATTACTGTGGTAAACATAATATAAAATGATTTAAACATGATGTGATTTGTGAGAGTTTTTGCAGAACTGGAGGTGTCAGAATAAACACCATGGTCTTGGCATGCTACCATACTACTCTTACTTCAGTCATAGACTGACATAGCAGAAGTAGTAAGAGTAGTATGTGAAGTATGCAATTGCGAATACAGCCCATGAAACACACGTCACCACTGACACGTTGTGTATTAAACCACTATCTTCATTGATGTTTAAACGGTAATTTTGGAGTCGACTTGTCAACTAGTCTAAAAAGAAAGAAGCCCTCAGAAAACAGTCAAAAAACATTGTGTGTTCATGCGACCCAATTAAAATACGTAACCTATTCCAACAGCCATATAAGACTTCAGAATTAATACTGCTGAAAGGGGCATTTATCTGTGGCGTGCTTGCCTTGCATTAAAATCATTGTACATTAAATATAGAACATGACACGCATTCACTGAATCAACGTTAGCGAATATAGGCATATTTATTGAAAACAATAGAATGAATAGTACAGAACCAATAGACCAACCCTAATAGCCTGTTGTAAACGGAATTCACCAAGTAAAAGTTACATATTAAAACAACCAGGGCATTGTTGAAAATAGTTAAATGGTAAGCCAAATCTACGAGAGAGAGAAAATGCACTGAAAAGTTGCACGTATTTCATGACGTACATTAGCCTATAATCTAATTTGACAGCTGTTCAGTTAAGAACGTTAACCAAAAAGGGGGAAGAAGAACACGTGTACTGAGGTGAAATAAAAATTTTGTATCTGCTCCAGATAGCCTCTTTTTTAAAATAATTGTATTATTAATTATATTTAAATTGTAACATTAAAGGGGTAGTTCACCCAAAAATGATCTCATCATTAACTCACCCTCCTGGCATTCCAGATGTGTATACTTGACAAAACACAAATGAAGATTTTTAGAAGAATTTCTCAGCTCTGAAGGTCCATTCAATGCAAGCGAATGGGTGTCAAAATTTTGAAGCTCCAAAATCCACATTAAGGGAGTATTAAATGAATCCGTAAGACTCCAGTGGTTAAATCCATGTGTTCAGTCATGATATAATAAGTGTGGGCAGGGTTTGAATTTAACACCTGCCAACCTGCCAAATGCATATAAAAATCGGCAGTGGCAGGTAACTCCATCACTTTTAGTAGCCACTTTGGCGGGTGATGCTTTTAGGGGTTTTCCTACATTGAAATTTCGATGAAATTCGGGCGACTTGGAGACGTGCTGCCGAAGCAAATTTAATGGTATTCATGCCTCTCATAACTTACATGCATCTGTGCGGGGCAAATGAAGCGTGCTTTCGCGCAACCACTGCAGCGCTCATCCACGTGCTCCAGAGGTAAGACCGCCAGAGCTCTGGGACAGTGCAAAGCAAAACTTGCGTGATTCAGTCTTGTTTTTGTGTGTGTGTGTGTGTGTGTGTGTGTTTCTTACTGCAGTTAAACTAACCGGTAATGTGTACAGATTCATATTAAATCACTAAAGGTGAAACAATTATACTTTATTTTTATTACAATTGTGAAAGTTGTAGTTAAAGGTTTCTAAATGTGTATAGTCTATTAGTATTTTTATAGAAAATACTATAGTTTATTTTTTTAGAAAAGACCATCAACATTAACCTAACCAGAGTAACGTGGAGCCATCCATGGTATTACCTGTGTTGGCCTTATCATTACAAATGCCACTGTTAAACAATGCTAGAACAATGGTACATTTTATGAAGGGGTTAAAACTCCCAAGAATTATGGATGAATTATCGACCTGTTCTATCCTACTCTTGTTCTAACTGTCCGTGTTTGCCTTCAGATATCCTAAAGCGGACTTAAATCATTAGGCTTGTGTCCTGCTAAACTAATATAATTCTTATTAAAATAAAAATGTCCAAACAAAGGCATGCAGTTACAGTCTCCAGTTAACTTTATCACTTTTTGCGAGGCAGGGGATTTTGACTAGTGAAAATGCTGAGTGGCTAGTGACCTTGGAAATTACTAGCCACAGTGGCCGGTGAGCCAAAAAGCTCATTTCAAACCCTGGGTGTGGGTGAGAAACAGATAAATATGTAAGTCGTCTGGAGTACTTTTATGTTGCCCTTAAGTGGATTTTGTAGCTTCAAACTTTTGGCACCCATTCACTTGCACTGAATGGACCTACAGAGCTGAAATATTCTTCTAAAAATCTTAATTTGTGTTCTGCAGAAGAAAGAAAGTCATACACATCTGGGATGGCATGAGGGTGAGTAAATGATGAGAGAATTTTCATTTTTGGGTAAACTAACCCTTTAACATGACAGTAATTTAAGCGCAGCCTTTGTGAAAATATAAAGCCAATATAAATATATATATATATATATATATATATATATATATATATATATATATATATATATATATGAGCGACTAGTAATTCCAGCGTCGACTAGCAGCATCAGTACCATTAGTCAGCTAGTCTCGCACATCCCTACAGTCATCATCAGAGCTTGTGCAGCCACTCTGAAGCAACTCCAGAGGTATTTTGATGGCATACGTCACGGAGATGTGGACAACATTTTTAATCGAAATGCACTGCTTCAAGTTCGGCACCGAATGGTCTGCGCTGCATGAAGTCAAACACACCTAATGTCTTTTTTTTACAAATAAAACTGTTTTGTAGCATTGCATTACTGCAAGAAATAATAATAAAAGATTATTCTTCACTGCTCATGCCAACATTTTATTTTTCAAGAATTTCAGCATTTTATGAGACCTGATTATTTTATTTTTTTCAGTCTGATGGTTACACCACATGACATTTTTTACTTTACTCCACAGAAAAAAATTCCTTTGAACTCAGTAAATGTAAACATGCTTATCATAGAAGATGTGTACTTAAGTAATTGTTTTGTGTGAATTGCATTTGTAAAGCATTTTTGAAAAATTTTATGGATATGGCCAAAAAATGGGTGTCAATTAATTGACCCACAAGTAGAAAGAGAAAGACAGATAGGTGGAGAGAGAGACAGGCAGAGAAAAAGACTTGTAGAGAGTGATACAGGAAGAGAGACATTCAAGAAGCGAGAGAGAGAGAGACAGTCAGGAGGAGAGAGACAGAGACAGACAAGTTGAGAGAGTGACAGGTAGAAAGAAAGACAAGTAGAAAGAGAGGCAAGCAGATATAAATACAAGTAGAAAAAGACAAGCAGAGAGAAAGTCTCTTTGGAGAGACAGTTCCGATGGCAGTTGGAAGCAAAAAAATATCAGCTCCTGCTGTAACTTCAATTTTTGCCAGAGAATGTATGTTTTTATGACTTAAACACTACTTAAATTATTGGAAACTAAACTATAAACAAAAGAGGCAGAATATTTTTAAGGTAAGACCTCTAAGAAACTTAGAAAGATAGATCACATAAAAAACATTACATATGTCTTAAACATCAGGCTAACTTGTAGCCAAGCTGACATTCCATGGCAGTTAAATCTGCTGATCACAGCTTGGGCCTGTCTAAGGCAGTAGCATTTTTTCAAAAATGAAGAGGATCTGGAGATAATATATCCAGCAGAAGTTAAATCAAACAAAGATAAGATGATGATGAAAGATGCTGCTGTCTGACTACAGTGGACCAGATCCCAAAAGAGTCCGGTGGAACCTACTCTTCTTCACTGATCAACCATCAGCCTGGCACAGCACTCTCTGCACTGCCATGAACTGCAGCAGAAAAGGTGGCATCAGTAAAGGTAGACAAATCACTCTGGAAGGTGAAAAAGAGATAAAGCTGTCTGTAAACTTGCATCACAATGGTACACTCATGGTTCAGGGGTCAGAAACCAGCCTTGATTAATTCCAGAAGAATTTCATGAATTTTAAAATGGAGGTTCAGAAGTTAAAGAAAGTTCCAGAGGTGAAGAGCAGTGTAGAGTCCTGCACCACAACAGCCACTAACACTGACCTCAGCTCGAGCACCCCTGTAGCATACAGACACCCTGTTTCTCCTGCATCTCCAAAGATCAAGGCCTTGAGAGACAACATCGCTGAGCTGGAGCAGGACTAGTTCCTGTTTAAAGAGGAAACTACCAACAACCTCTGCCGGCTCCAAAACCAGACCAGCCACCTCAGCACAGAACAACTTCATCACCTCTGGTCTGCTGTCAGACAGCTGGAGGAGAACAAACAGGAGCTGCGAGAGGAGCTGAGGAGGGTGAAAGAGGAGCTGATCAAGAGAGATCAACACAGCAACATGCTGGAGAAACAACTGGAGAAGATGAGACAACAGCTACACACAAACACTGAACACATCACAACCACAGAACAACAGCAACATTGTGCCAGCACACAAACACTCAACACCTCACCTCTTGAACATATCAGAAAAACAACACAACACCAGCAGTGTCAACACACAAACACAAACCATCCCATCCTCTGTAACCCCGCAGGTTTCTCAGGTCTCTCAAGCTTCTCAGAACTCCAAAAGAAAAGACATCAACACCAGACAGATATATCCACAGACCACAACAACATCTATCAACTGCAACAGAGAACAGAAGAGATAACACAACATCATCACCCTCTGTGGCTCTAACGGCAACCACCTGGACCAGAGACGACTGTTCCCCATGAGAACTGTGAGGAAACTCTGGTGTCCCACCTCTCACTCTGCTTTGAAGCTCCTGAGAGAGGATGTTTTGGGAACACTATCACACATCATATTACACACTGGGACAAACGACCTCAGCACTAGGAGAGTGGATGTCACCAAAGCTCTCATCAATGTGGTGAAAACAGCTAGAGGATTCTACCCCAGTGCCAGAGTCATCATCTCTACACTGCTGCCTCTCAGAGACATCCACAAATCATCATCAATGCCATTAATGCAGAGATAACTGATGTGTGTGCACTCATGCCGAATGTACACTAGCAAATCATCAGCGTATCACTCATAAGCATCTATATGACCATCTCCACATTCATCGAGAGGGCATGAGAATATTTGCTAAAACAATCAAAGATGTAACACTGAAAAGCTCTGAAAACACAGCCCCTGACCGTGAGGAGAGGGTGAGACAGCATGCCGGCAGACAGACAGAAAGCTACGCTGCTGTTGTGACAGGAAGAGGTAGTGCAGACACAAGCGACCTCAGCCAGATAAAAAACATGCTGAAACTTATATGTTAAAATGTATTAGTTGATTAGCAAGAGCTTAATTTAAGCATATTCATTACTATTTTTTTTATTTTTTATATTTGTTTTACTGTATCTTCTCTTTTTGTTATACAGTTGATATTCTAAGGTTCTTCATTTAATTCAGTATATTTCATACATTCTTATTTCTGGTACAAATCACAATGTCATCACATAAAATCACAAGCTACAACATTCAGGGAATGTTTTCTGCTGCTTTTGGAGAAAAAACAAGAAACCTGATTTTGTAAATATTGTATATAGTTCAGATATAATAATATTACTTGAGACATGGAGTCGATTAGAGTCTAAAACCTACACTCCTTTAAACTACAGAGAATTACATATACCATCAGTGAAACACCCTCATGTTAAAAATGGAAGAGATTCAGGAGCAATTATTGTTTGGTTTAAAGAACATATTTCCCATTACATTCAGCCTGTTAAAAAAGGGAGAACACATATGTGGATTAAAATAAAAAAGGAACTCATTTGTACAGATGAGGACACTTACCTGTGTGCCACCTGCATCCCCCCACATGAGGCACCCTATTATAATGAGAAGATCTTCAACACATTACAATCTGAGATCATTCAGTTTCAGTCTCTTTGCTCAGTCCTGATAATGAGGGATCTGAATGCAAGAACTGGGAAAGAACTGTTTTATATTAGTTCAGTTGGTGATAAATGTATTATTAATAATACAAATATACATCAAAACAACCGTCCTACTAAACCACGTCTGAGCTATGACAACACAATAAATAGAAACGGAAAACAAGTTCTGCAGCTCTGTAAAAGCCTGGGTCTCTATATAGTTAACGGCAGAACACAGGGTGATTCTCTGCGCCTATTTACCTACTGCTCTTCTCTAGGCAGCAGCACAGTGGACTATGCCATCACAGATCTAGACCAAAACAAGATAAATTACTTCACAGTGATGCCACAGCTACCTTTCTCAGACCACTGTCACATTGTCATTAGTCTGAACAAGTCAGCCAGTCATCTACCATCTTCAGATCAGAAGTCTAAACTGTATCCGCTCCCAACCAGATTCTTCTGGAGAAAAGACAGTCCAGCCCAGTATGAAGCTGAACTCCACAGCGCTCAGGTTGAGAACATGATAGATGTGTTTCTCTTCACCACATTTGGAGAAGATGAGAAAAGCATCAATACGGCAACAAAACAATTAAATAAAATCTTTTTCACAATTGCCAGCAAACCACTGAAAAAAATCCAAATGAACAGGAGTAAAAAGAAAATTGTTAAAACTGACTGGTTTGACAAAGAATGTCAAATGTCAAGAAAAGAACTACGACTGTTATCAAATAAAAACACAGAGACCAATCAAACCAACAAACGTGCCACCTATCAACAAACTCTTAAAAAGTACAAGTCACTGCTTAAACGCAAAAGAGCTGAACATATGACAACAAAGCTCAACAAGATTGAGGAAGCAGATGATCAAAATTAATTCTGGGAATTATGGAACAATTTCAAACAAGAAGAACAAATTCCCATCTGTGACCCAAACACCTAGACAGAACATTTTGGAAACCTTTACATACAAAGTGAACTAAACAACCTCCAAAAAAATATGACCTGCCAACTACATCAACTAAAATACACAATAAAGGGTCAATTAAATAATTTGGACACCCCCATATCACTAAAAGAACTCTGTGCAAATCCCTCAAAAATAAAACGTCTAGTGGATCAGATGGAATTTGCAATAAGATGTTGAAACATGGCAGCCCCAAACAGAATGAGGCCATTCTCAAATTATACAATTTGACACTTTCCTGAGAATTGGAAAGAAAATCATATCACCCCAATCTTCAAACAAGGTGACACATTTAACCCAAACAACTATAGGGGCATTTCTTTGAGCAACAACCTTGGCAAACTATTCTGTTGTATAATGAATGACAGATTAGTCCACTATCTCCAAGAACAAAAGACTTTAAACAACTGTCAAATTGGATTCATGCAAAACAGAGAACAACTGATCATATCTACACACTGCAAACACTTGTACACAAACATGCCCACCAAACAAATCATGGAAAAATATTTGGTTGCTTCAGTGATTTAAAAAAAGCCTTTGATTCAGTTTGGCATAACGGACTCTTCCTAAAACTGATTCAGAGTGGAATAGGACGAAAGGTTTATGATTTAAATAAGGACATGTACAAAGACAACAAATGCTGCATTAAAATAAACAACAAAAGAACTGAATATTTCAGCCAGAATAAGGGAATTCGTCAAGGCTGCAGCCTAAGCCCAACTTTATTTAATATGTATATAAATGAATTGGCCACAGTGCTTCAAAACTATTCTAGCCTTGGACTCAATCTAGAGGACAGAGAAATCAAATGTTTTCTATATGCAGACGACCTACTGCTGTTCTCACCTACTGAAGAGGGATTATGTGAAAGCCTCTCAATTGTAGAAATTACCAATAAACATGGACATGTGTTAAGTCATAATTTTTTCAAAAGTGTTTTTACATTTGGGAGAGAAATTCTTAGCCATGTAACCAGTTACAATTATTTAGGTCTGACAATCTCAAAATTAAGATCATATCTGACCAAAATTAAAGACTACCGTCACAGGAAGCTTCTGACGAAGTATCGTGTGAGTGAGCACAGTCTGGCGGTAGAGACGGGTCGGCACAAATAGAACTGGAGACACAGAGAGAACAGACTGTGTTCACACTGTGCTCAAGGAGTCATAGAGGATGAACTTCACTTCCACACTGAGTGCAGTAAATATGAGAGCATTAAAAACACACGCTTTACACATACTGTTACTCATTGTTCTCTGTAGTTACTTTACATTTTGTGCACTTACCTGTATGATTATTATTATTATTATTTTATTATTTGACTTTTTTATGTATGCAATACATGTTTTTTTTTCTTTGTTTTTTGTTAATGAATGCTTTGGCAACATTGTACATTGTATACGGTCATGCCAATAAAGCAAATCTGAATTTAATTGAGACAAGAGAGACAGACAAGACAGACAATAAAAAAAGACAGGAACAGAGAAAGACAAGTGGAGAGAGAGACAGACAAGTAGAGAGAGTGACAGGTAGAAAGACAAGTAGAGAAAGACAAGTAGAAAGAGAGACAGGCAGATATAAAAACAAGTAGAGAAAGACAGGCAGACAGACAGAAATATATATATATATATATATATATATATATATATATATATATATATATATATATATATATATATACACAGTCATGTGAAAAAGAAAGTACACCCTCCTTGAATTCTATGGTTTTACGTATCAGGACATAATAAAAAATCATTTGGTCCTTAGCAGGTCTTAAAATTTGGTAAATACAACCTCAGATGAACAACAACACATGACATACATTACATATTACATGTCATGATTTATTTTACAAAAATAAAGCCAAAATGGAGAAGCCATGTGTGAAAAACTAAGTACACCCTTACTGTTTCCATAGGAATTAAGAGGCTAAGTAGTAGCCAGGTGCTGCTAATCAAATGCCCTTGATTAATTGATCATCAGCAAGTGTGACCAGCTCTATAAAAGCTGAAGTTTTAGCAGTTTGCTGGTCTGGAGCATTCAGGTGTTTGTTAACACAATGCCAAGGAGGAAAGACATCAGCAATGATCTTGAGGAGCAATTGTTGCTGCCCATCAATCTGGGAAGGGTTATAAGGCCATTTACAAACAATTTAAAGTCCATCATTCTACAGTGAGAAAGATTATTCACAAGTGGAAAACATTCAAGACAGTTGCCAATCTTCCCAGGAGTGGATGTACCAGCAAATTCACCCCAAGGTCAGACCGTGCAAAGCTCAGAGAAATTGCAAAAAACCTAAGTGTTACATCTCAGACTCTACAGGCCTCAGTTAACATGTTAAAGTTCATGACAGTACAATTAGAAAAAGACTGAACAAGTATGGTTTATTTGGAAGGGTTGCCATGAGAAAGCCTCTTCTCTCTAAAAAGAACATGGCATCATGGCTTAGGTTTGCAAAGTTGCATCTGAACAAACCACAAGACTTCTGGAACAATGTCCTTTGGACAGACGAGACCAAAGTGGAGATGTTTGACCATAATGCACAGCGCCACGTTTGGCGAAAACCAAACACAGCATATCAGCACAAACACCTCATACTGTCACCTCATACTGTCAAGCACGGTGGTGGAGGGGTGATGATTTGGGCTTGTTTTGCAGCCACAGGACCTGGGCACCTTGAAGTCGAGTCGACCATGAACTCCTCTGTATACCAAAGTATTCTAGAGTCAAATGTGAGGCCATCTGTCTGACAGCTAAAGCTTGGCCGAAATTGGGTCATGCAACAGGACAATGATCCCAAGCACACCAGCAAATCTACAACAGAATGGCTGAAAAAGAAAAGAATGAAGGTGTTACAATGGCTCAGTCAAAGTCCAGACCTCAACCCGATTGAAATGCTGTGGCGGGACCTTAAGAGAGCTGTGCATAAACAAATGCTCACAAACCTCAATGAACTGAAGCAACATTGTAAAGAAGAGTGGGCCAAAATTCCTCCAAAATGATGTGAGAGATTGATAAAGTCATACAGAATACGATTTCTTGAAGTTATTGCTGCTAAAGATGGTTCTACAAGCTATTGAATCATAAGGTGTACTTTTTTTTCACACATGCCTTCTCCATTTTGGCTTTATTTTTGTTAAATAAATCATGACATGGTGTAATATGTCGTGTTGTTGTTCATCTGAGGTTGTATTTACTTAATTTTAAGACCTGCTAAGGACCAGAAGATTTATATTATGTCCTGATACGTAAAACCATAGAATTCAAGGAGGGTGTAATTTCTTTTTCACATAACTGTGTATATATATATATATATATATTTCTGTCTGCCTGTCTTTCTCTACTTGTTTTTATATCTGCCTGCCTCTCTTTCTACTTGTCTTTCTCTACTTGTCTTTCTACCTGTCACTCTCTCTACTTGTCTGTCTTTCTCTCCACTTGTTTTTCTCTCTTCCTGTCTTTTTTCTTGTCTCTCTCTCTCTCTCTCTCTCTCTCTCTCTCTCTATATATATATATATATATATATATATACGCACATGTGTGTGTTTATTTATATATAAATATGTATATATATACACCGATCAGCCACAACATTAAAACCAATTGCCTAATATTGTGAAGTCCCCCTCGTGCTGCCAAAACAGCGCCAACCCGCATCTCAGAATAGCATTCTGAGATGATATTGATAGATGTTTTTTTGTTTTTGGCACCATTCTGTGTAAATTCTAGAGACTGTTGAGCGTGAAAATCCCAGGAGATCAGCAGTTACAGAAATACTCAAACCACCCCGTCTGGCACCAACAATCAATACATGCGATTATCTAATCAGCCAATCATGTGGCAGCAGTGCAGTGCATAAAATCATTCAGTTACATTTCAGGAGCTTCAGTTAATGTTCACATCAACCATCAGAATGGGAAAAAATGTGATCTCAGTGATTTTGAGCATGGCATGATTGTTGGTGCCAGACGGATGTTTCAGCAAATAATCCAGCACTTTGAGAACAATGTTCCCCAATGACAAATTTGAAGGATTTTGGGCATTTCACTCAGTGCACAATATAGTTAAAATTCAAGGAATCTGGTCAAATTTTGGTGTGTAAAGGGCAAGACGAAAACCTTTTCTGAATAAGCGTGATCTCTGATCACTCAGACGTCACTGTCTTAAAAAACATCATTCATCTGTCATGGATATCATGAACATGGGCTTGAGATTACTTTAGTAAACCTTTGTTAGTCAACACCATTTGCTGCTGCATCCACAGATGCAAGTTAAGACTTTGTAACACCTACGTATTTATGTGAAATGTTAGATTGTTAAAAGGTAATAGGTAAATGTATATCCGTTTACATATCATGTAATTACCTCTTGACTATGTAATCGGTGTTTATCTCTTAATACTCCATTTCCCAAAATGCTGTGCTGAGCCTATGTGGTATGTCTAATGATTAATTTCCTGTATCACATAATCTAAACTGGTAGCTGACAAGGTGGTGTATGTGCATATATATGGGATAGGAACCGAAGTTGGGAGGGGGGTTGTCCGCACGGAAAATATTTAATGAAGGAACAGCAACAAACAGTACTGTTTTCCATGTCTGCCCATTTCATTTGTTTTTGCCTCGCTGGCTGGAATTACTGTGTTTAAACTGTGTTTCATTACTGACTGGATTGTTGGAGTACATCTTGGATGCAATCCATGAACTTTGAGATCTCATTGCCAAGATTTTGAAGGATGCATTTGGAGAACTTTATCTGCTCACACATCAACTCTGTAAGAACAATCTTTTGTAAATAATGCCTGGTTGGATTATCGGCTATCTGAGAGACAGAGACTCATTATAATAGACTGTTATTCATTCAAGCGATGACTGAATGTGGAAACGGTGTATGTTGTATTTATTGAGTGTTCACATGTGATGGGGACAATATACTTAGACACTGATATATCTGCAAACTGTGTCTACATCTTTATTTCACTTATTACATGTTTCTCTCACTTTCTTTAAACATTAGTATGTCTGAACCGTGATTATATTTTTGTATCCACTCCGCTGAAAAAGGAGTTTGTTACAACTTTACTATGCAAAGCAGAAGCCCTACATCAACACTGTCCAGAAGTGCTGCTGACTTCTCTGGGCTCAGTCTCATCTTAGATGGACAGTAGAACAGTGGAACTGTGTTTTTAGGTCTGAAGAGTCCACATTTCAAAAAGTTATTGAAAATACAGCCGTTGTGTTATCCGTGCCAAAGAGGAAAAGGACCATCCAAGCTGTTTTTAGTGTCAGGTCCAAAAGCCAGTGTCTGTATGGGCCAGGGGTGTGTCAGTGCCCATGGCATGGGTAACTCGCACATCTGTGAGAACACCATGAATGCAAACAGATATGTAAAAATTTTGGAGCAACATATACAGCCATCCAGCACCGTCTTTTCCAGGGATGTCACTGCATTTTCCTGCAGGACAACTTCAAACAAGATACTGCCCGGATTACAAGTGCATGTTGTAAGCAGAGAGTGTGGGTGCTAGACTGGCCTGCCTGCTGTCCTGATCTGTCTCCAATTGAGAATGTGTGGCGCATTATTAAGCGCATTAGATGGCAACGAAGACCCCGTACAATTGTGCAGCTAAAGACCTACATAATGGATGAATGAGGGAAAATTCCACTTTCTAAACTTAACAAACTTGTGTCTTCAGTGCCCAAATGCTTGAGTGTTATTAGAAGAAATGGTGATGTTTCACAGTGGTAAACACTCGACTGTCCCAATTATTTTGAAGCATGTTGCAATCATCTGATTTGAAATTACTGTACATTTAAATAAATAAATAAAATTCACAGGGTAAAACATCATATAATGTTTAGTTGTAGAGCTTTCAATATAGCAAAGGGTGATTATAATTTACAAATCACCCATTTTTGTTTTTATTAGCATACTGTCCCAACGTTTTTGGAATTGGGGTTGTATATATATATATTTTATGTAAAATATGTAACTATTGTTCTAATTATTGTACTTAGTTTATCAATGCAATATATTGGTGTTTGTCTTGTTTTTGGAACGGCAACGGCAGTAGTAAATGTGTTCATATTCATTGAAAATCTCATGTTGGAATGTTCAGGGCCTTAGGTCCTCAACTTTTGTTATTAAGACTTCAAAAATGAAATTCAAGATTCTGACATTAGAATATTGCAAGAGACATGGAGTAGAGGCGATTTGTCCAATGGCTGTCCAATAGGCTACAGAGAAATAGTTCTTACCATCAACCAAACTAAGAAGAGTAACTCAGGGCATGGATCCCGGGGGGATGCTCATATGGTACAAAACAGAACTGATAAACTCAATTGAAACAATCAAAATAGAAAATTTCTACATTTGGCTGAAGGAAGAAAAAAAAAAAAAAAAAAAGAGATTGTCTCAACGGAGAGTAACATATTCTTGTGTGCTGCCTATATTCCCCCACAGAGTCCCTTTATTATAATGAAGAAACTCCATCCTACTAGATGAAATCAGCCATTTCCAATAAAAGGGAAATGTATTAATATGTGGTGATTTAAATGCCAGGATTGGAACTGAACCAGACCAGATCAACACACAGGGAGACAAATACGTTACAAATGTCATCCACCTCATGCCCTCGCATCTCCTCAGAAATTACTATGACAAAATCACAAACAAAAGTGGTAAAAGTCTACTACAGCTATGTCGGTCACTGGGCCTATATATAGCAAACGGTTGCGTACGTGGAGACTCATTTGGTCGTTACACGTTGTGACAAGGAGGAGGGCGGGACCAGGCCATGACTACACACGCCCGGCCCCCAATCGGGCTAATCAGCAGAGGAGAGGGATAAGTGCAACGAGATGCGGCAGTTCGGAGAGAGAGAGCCACCGGCAGCTGCCCTGTATGCATTTGTGTTTATGTTTTGTCTTTATGTGTTAATGTCTCATTAAACATTACTTTGATGCTTCGTCCGGTTCCCGCCGCCTCCTTTCCATTGAACCCTGTTACACACGTATAACTCTCTTCTGGACAGCAGTACTGTAGATCAGGGGTGTCAAACTCTGTTCCTGGAGGGCCACAGTCCAGCAGAGTTTAGCTCCAACCTGAATTAAACACACCTGAAGCAGCTAATCAAGGTCTTCAGGAGTGCTTGAAGATTACAAGGAGGCATTTTGGAGCAGGGCTGGAACTAAACTCTGCAGGGCTGCGGCCCTCCAGGAACTGAGTTTGACACCCCTGCTGTAGATTATTCCATTACAGACACTGATCCATTTCATATCAGAGCATTCACAATCAGCCCCCAAACACCCTTATCTGACCACTGTAAAATTACAATATACCTAAAAAGAACAGAAACAGATCAACATGCAGCAGCCTACTCAATTAAAAGATACATCAATCCTACAAATGGACAGAAAACAGTAAAAGAAACTACCAAAATGCAATTAAGTGTCAAATTATACAATCACTATTAGACAGATTTCTAATTAACACATATCCAAACAATAAAGAAAGTGTAAATTGGGCAGTGTATGACAATATCTTTCACCAATCAGCAATGTACAAATTGAAGAAAATACTAAAAAGGAACCCAAAAAACAATAATGAAAAGGGGTTTGACAATGACTGTTAAACTATTAGAAAAAACACTTTAAATCTTAAAGAGAACAAACAAACCCTCAGGACAAAAAAGGAACAACATACAGGACAATTATTCAATATAATAGAGCAGTCAATACATACAAATAGCTTCTGGAACAACTGGAACAAACTCTATAGACAAATTGGCTATTCAAAATGGAAATATATGGAGGACACACTTTGAAAACCTTTACAAAGAAACTGAACTAAAAGAAAAACTTGAAAGAAAAAATTTACATAATATATTTAAGATAATCAGAACCCTGGATTTCCCAATCACAGAAGAGGTGCTAACAGGTAGAATACAGACTTTAAAATCCAATAAGGCCTGTGACATTGACAGAATATTAAATGAATGGATAAAATACACAGACAATAAATTCAAAATTACCATACTTAAATTGTTCAACATTGTTATGAATGTGGGGTATTTTCCTGACACCTGGAACCAAGGCCTAATTACACCAAATTTGAGCCCAACAAATATAAAGGCATTTGTGTCAAAAGCAACTTAGGAAAAATGGTTGTTCTATTATCAATGCTAGACTACAAAACTTTCTTAGAGTCCACAACATCCTGGAGAAAAGTCCATTTGGATTCCTGCCCAAACACAGAATATCTGACCACATCTACACCCTCCACACAATCACTGACAAACATGTACAGCAAAACAAAACTAAAGTCTTCTCTTGTTTTGTGGATTTTGAGAAGGCATTCGACTCCATTTGGCATGAAGGACTCTTCCTAAAACTACTAGAAAGTGGAATTGGAGTGAAAACATTTGGCATAATAAAAACCATGTATGAAAACAACAAATGTGCTGTAAAAATAGGAAATAGACAAACAGATTTTTTCCCCAGAAATGAGGCATTAGACAAGGTTGCCTATTGAGTCCCACCTCATTTAATATCTATATAAATTAATTGGCTAAAACACTACACAAATCAACTGCCCCTGGTCTACCCCTGACCCAATCTGAAATTAAGTGTCTTTTCTTTTGCTGATGATTTGGTCATTCTATCAAAAATAAAAGAGGGATTACAGCAGCTCCTTGACATCATAGAAACATTCAGTCAGACCTGGGCTCTGAAAATAAACAGATCCCGGTGTCATGAAAGTAAATACGCTTTTAAATTAGGAACCAACATTCTCCAACACACGCACATACACCTATCTGGGACAAAAAATCAGTTCAACTCTTCATTTCAATCTGCTTTTTTAATTAATTTAATTTTCTTTTAATGGTCAATAAATAAAACTAATAAAACTAATAAAGCTTGTTTGAATTGAATTGAAAGACAGACAAGTAGGGAAAGACAGGTAGAGAGACAGGAAGAGAGAAAGACAAGTGGAGAGAGAGACAGGCAGAGACAAACAAGAAGAGAGAGTTTCAAGTTGAGTGAAAGACAAGTTGAAAGAAAGACAGGTAGATATAAAAACAAGTAGAGAAAGACAGGTAGAGAGTGATACAGGAAGAGAGACAGTTAAGTAGAGAGAGACAGACAGGCAGGCAGGAGATGAGAAACAGAAAGACAGGGAGGGAGAGAGAGACAAGTAGAGACAGTGACAGGTAGAGAGAAAGACAAATAGAGCACGATACAGGAAGAGAGACAGTCAAGTAGAGAAAGAGACAGACAGGTCCTGGAAAGAGACAGAGAGACAGGGAGAGAGACAGGCAAGTAGAGAGAGACAGGCAGAGATAGAGACAAGCATAAAGAGAGACAGGAAAGTAGAGAGAGAGAGACAGGTAGATAGAGACAGGCAGAGGGAGAGAGAGACAGTCACCTCAGCTCAAGGTTTTTGCTGTGTAAAACTGCAGAGCCACTTTTCATAAAACCCAACTGAGAGCACAAAGTGTGCCTGTGTGCAGCAAAACCAGAAAGAGTCCGAACCATCCCATCTCTGCATTGCTCGCTCTGGCTGAAACACTGACTACACTGCTGTGCTTCAGCAAGCATGAAAACACACACAGGTGTACACACAACACAGAGGTTAAACACAGTCACACATACTGCTCATTATCATCTGCGTCCCTTCTCTCATGCAACAGTGCAGGACGAATCGAACACTGACCTGGCACCATGATCCATCCTTTACACTGCCTCCACACCAGAACTTATGGTATCCATACGTCCCTGTGTGTGTGTGTGTCAGCGATGCACTGCTGTTAACCAGTCCAACTGGAGGTGAGAAGTCATTGTGCTGTGAGAGCCGGCGTGGGCGCTCGTTCTGAACACACTGCGCGGTGAGGAGAGCAGCGCCGCACTCTGCGTGCTTGTGTACAGTAAGTGAGCGCGCGCACACAATCTTACACGCTTCAGCGTCTCTAACCCTCCCCTTTCCCTGTTATTTTCTCTTTCTCTCTCAAACCTTTCAAATAAATGTAGGGTACAACGGGGCTAAAGGCTCTGCGGGGTAAAAGGCTCCATTGCTTTTATTTTCTCTCAAAACACTAAATAGCATCAAAAAAATCCACTGTACTTTCCTAAACACCTGTGTCAATATGCACTGCAAAATTCCACGAGGTCTCTGCGTGTGGTGTCTATAGGTTGATTTTGAGGCAATTTGAATTTTTTAATATTTTTTAAAATGTTGAAAATTTATGTAGCTAATGAATTTCCCTGAAATTAACACATTTCTTTTCAGACAAAATATTTATTTATAATTTTCAGTTTTGTTTAAGGTCAATAAATCAAACATTTTTCAATAACTGTCCAGTAAGTGAAAGGATAGCATTTGGGGTAAAAAGCCCCTCTGTTGCAGGGGCTAAAGGCCCTATTAAAGACATTGTTTTTTAAAGTGGGGAGAATAGATTTGTTATGAAAAATATTCAAAGTGGGCTCACATTGACTCATCCAATCATAATAGAGATTAGTTTGCTTTTAGAATACTTGAGATGTAATAAAATGTCAAATATGTTTGAAATTAACAGGAAATGGTTGACTTTTTCTGAAGTGATTAAGCATCATCTTAATCTGTTACTCAAAAAAAGCATCTTGCTGTCCCAAAATTATTTTGCATTTGTTGACAAATTTTGCACTATAACTATTGCCCCGGTATCTACACTACTCTTACGAGCCGGTTATTTTGAATCTACAGCACGAAACATACAGCGTGACCAGTGTAGTCCAGTTACTGAACACATTACTCTTACGAACCGGTTCTTTTGAATCTACAGCACGAAACATACAGCGTGACCAGTGTAGTCCGGTTACTGAACACATTACTCTTATGAACCGGTTCTTTTGAATCTACAGCACGAAACATACAGTGTGACCAGTGTAGTCCGGTTACTGAACACATTACTCTTACGAACCGGTTCTTTTGAATCTATGGCACGAAACATACAGCGTGACCAGTGTAGTCCGGTTACTGAACACATTACTCTTATGAACCGGTTCTTTTGAATCTACGGCACGAAACATACAGCGTGACCAGTGTAGTCCGGTTACTGAACACATTACTCTTATGAACCGATTCTTTTGAATCTACGGCACGAAACATACAGTGTGACCAGTGTAGTCCGGTTACTGAACACATTACTCTTACGAACCGGTTCTTTTGAATCTATGGCACGAAACATACAGCGTGACCAGTGTAGTCCGGTTACTGAACACATTACTCTTATGAACCGGTTCTTTTGAATCTACGGCACGAAAAATACAGCGTGACCAGTGTAGTCCGGTTACTGAACACATTACTCTTATGAACCGATTCTTTTGAATCTACGGCACGAAACATACAGCGTGACCAGTGTAGTCCGGTTACTGAACACATTACTCTTATGAACCGATTCTTTTGAATCTACGGCACGAAACATACAGCGTGACCAGTGTAGTCCGGTTACTGAACACATTACTCTTATGAACCGGTTCTTTTGAATCTACAGCACGAAACATACAGCGTGACCAGTGTAGTCCGGTTACTGAACACATTACTCTTATGAACCGGTTCTTTTGAATCTACAGCACGAAACATACAGTGTGACCAGTGTAGTCCGGTTACTGAACACATTACTCTTACGAACCGGTTCTTTTGAATCTATGGCACGAAACATACAGCGTGACCAGTGTAGTCCGGTTACTGAACACATTACTCTTATGAACCGGTTCTTTTGAATCTATGGCACGAAACATACAGCGTGACCAGTGTAGTCCGGTTACTGAACACATTACTCTTATGAACCGATTCTTTTGAATCTACGGCACGAAACATACAGCGTGACCAGTGTAGTCCGGTTACTGAACACATTACTCTTATGAACCGATTCTTTTGAATCTACGGCACGAAACATACAGCGTGACCAGTGTAGTCCGGTTACTGAACACATTACTCTTATGAACCAGTTCTTTTGAATCTACGGCACGAAACATACAGCGTGACCAGTGTAGTCTGGTTACTGAACACATTACTCTTTTGAAACGGTTCTTTTGAATCTACGGCACGAAACATACAGCGTGACCAATGTAGTCCGGTTACTGAACACATTACTCTTATGAACCGGTTCTTTTGAATCTACGGCACGAAACATACAGCGTGACCAGTGTAGTCCGGTTACTGAACACATTACTCTTATGAACCGGTTCTTTTGAATCTACAGCACGAAACATACAGCGTGACCAGTGTAGTCCGGTTACTGAACACATTACTCTTATGAACCGGTTCTTTTGAATCTACGGCACGAAACATACAGCGTGACCAGTGTAGTCCGGTTACTGAACACATTACTCTTATGAACCGGTTCTTTTGAATCTACGGCACGAAACATACAGCGTGACCAGTGTAGTCCGGTTACTGAACACATTACTCTTATGAACCGGTTCTTTTGAATCTACGGCACGAAACATACAGCGTGACCAGTGTAGTCCGGTTACTGAACACATTACTCTTATGAACCGGTTCTTTTGAATCTACAGCACGAAACATACAGCGTGACCAGTGTAGTCCGGTTACTGAACACATTACTCTTACGAACCGGTTCTTTTGAATCTATGGCACGAAACATACAGCGTGACCAGTGTAGTCCGGTTACTGAACACATTACTCTTATGAACCGGTTCTTTTGAATCTACGGCACGAAACATACAGCGTGACCAGTGTAGTCCGGTTACTGAACACATTACTCTTATGAACCGGTTCTTTTGAATCTACGGCACGAAACATACAGCGTGACCAGTGTAGTCCGGTTACTGAACACATTACTCTTATGAACCGGTTCTTTTGAATCTACAGCACGAAAAATACAGCGTGACCAGTGTAGTCCGGTTACTGAACACATTACTCTTATGAACCGGTTCTTTTGAATCTACAGCACGAAACATACAGCGTGACCAGTGTAGTCCGGTTACTGAACACATTACTCTTATGAACCGGTTCTTTTGAATCTACGGCACGAAAAATACAGCGTGACCAGTGTAGTCCGGTTACTGAACACATTACTCTTATGAACCGGTTCTTTTGAATCAACGGCACGAAAAATACAGCGTGACCAGTGTAGTCCGGTTACTGAACACATTACTCTTTTGAACCGGTTCTTTTGAATCTACGGCACGAAACATACAGCGTGACCAGTGTAGTCCAGTTACTGAACACATTACTCTTATGAACCGATTCTTTTGAATCAGCAAATGACTCTAATCAGCAGGTTCTTTTTAGTGAATAAAAACTTACTGATCTGCAAGTCATTCATTTTGTCATGTCCAACACAAAATAAACCAAGAACTGTTAGTGTTATACAGTAAGTACTTAAAGCTTGTGGGACTTTAATCAGAGTATTACTTGATGGTTGTTGATATGACAATGTGTAATTAAAGATACACATTGAATTTTGTGGTAGTAAATAATAAATGAATTATACAGTAAATCTTAAATATTTTTATTTTTATTTGCAAAAATCCAGTCTGTTACAATATGAAATCTTCTCATCATTTGACAACAGGCTGCTAAGGCTGAAAATCCATTCTTATTTCCAAAAATGTCTTCCTCAAAAGTGCTAAAATAATCATAACTGTAAATGAACCAGTATCATTAAGAGGAACTGGAACTGGAATCGTTAAATTCCAACGATATCCATCCCTATTAATTGTTATTTCATGCTAACTTTTGTGTAGTTATGTTAATCTTATTGTAAAGTGCTACCCAAATAAATCACAAATAAGGACAATAAACTTGTTTAAGGTTAGTAATGACCCTGTTGTCTTTGCTTCCTCCCTGTCATTATCCATCTAATATTTCTTTACGAATGAATTATGCAAAATGTACGTGTGCGTACAGTCTTTAGGAGACAAAACCGATAGTATGTAAACAATTCAGTCTGAGCAAAGTGCTGACTATTTACAAATTCCTGTACGGCATTACTTATTCTCTCTCACAAACATACACACACACACACACACTTGAGGGGGTTGGGAGGCAAGGGTCGATACTCTGCCCTCTTGCATTTTATGTACATAACAGCATATTGATCAAAGTGTCCTCTGCCAAACCACACTTTTTTCCTAATGCTTCTGCCCTTACACACACACACTCTAAGTTAATGTCGCTTCTAGACCATTACAATTCTTTTTCACATGTGAATAACCGGAGGCTTGAGTCAACAGAGGACAGTTTGTCGCAAAATAAGACCTGTCAAATGCCAATTCAACTTCTGAGTGGAAAGTGCCATCTCTCTCTCCTCAAGCGTGTCTAATATCCGTTGCTCTCACTCTCTCTGGGAAAACTGAAATGGTAGAGAGCAGCAGACTTGTTTCTGTGCAACTGGTTGTTCATCCTAATAACAAATTTAGAATTGAGAAAAACTTTCTGTACTTTAAAGATCTGCCAATATTTTCTTTGTTGCATCGGGCAGCTTGTTGTTGTTTTTTTTTTTTTAGAAAGTTCATCCTTGATGAGAGTTGCATTCTACTGTTTCTAGTGCCTGATCGTCTCTGTACTAGAATTAGCCGGGTATTCAGGAGGAAACAGCCGCCTGAATAACCAATCACAGCAGAGCCGTCTGGTTTTCAAGTCCATTACACCTGCATTGAAGCGCAGTTCCAAACAACCAAGAATTTGAATCCTGCATGCCCTGAAAGTACATGAGCTATTTTCTTTCTAGATGCTTCAAATGCAATCACCGTCTAACTGAATGTGAGGAATATTTTCAGACAAAATAACAAATACTAGTGGTAGTCCAGGATTGACCAGGAAAGGACAAGAAAGACAGCAACAATTGTGTTGAGGGGACATCTGAGACCATGGAGATCAATGTAAACATATTTCTCAATCCAAGAGAATAAAGCACAACAATCTAGCTCCGGAAGTAAAAATCCCATACCTTTATTTCAATAGGGGAATTGATTATTAACGATTACTTATAAAACTTTAAAGACAAACCTACCTTGAGCTCTGAGATTGCAAATCTAAGGTATTTGCTCCTGCTGAAGCCATCAGTCCATGTCATTTCAAATCGTAATTTTAAACAAATCGTGTTTAATAGCGGAATTCCTGGTGAAGAACTACACTAACCCATGATCCTGAAAAGAAATCTACCAATCAGAGAATCGGGGCAAAATGCACCAAAAGAGCTCAGCACAGCCACCCACTCCCAGGATGCACTGCAAATGGCACAATCGAGTCGGTCTTCCTACACTCTCAAACTACTAATATAATTGTATATATCTATACTTACAATCAACACCTTAAAATCAATAGTTTTATATATTCCCATAATTTTATTTTGATTACACCATTTGAAATGCTTCATGAGATTGTAATTATTTATGAACCAGATCACACACCACGGGCAATCTGGTTCATAAATAATTGAAAGCAAGCCTGGTGGTCAGAATATTTATCGGCATACTGGTCAATATTACAAATTGCTTGGACTCCACGGGTTTGTCATTTGTTGATGAATGGAAAGGTGGCATAATCATTAAATCTCCTGGAGCTAAGCTTGAGTTCTGGTAGTTAGTGGTAAAGCAAAAAACTAACATCAGCAAAGTCACAGGTTCGATTTCCATAGAACACACAAACTGATAAACCTTGAATGACCTGGAAGTCGCTTTGAATAAAAGCATCTGCCAAAATGTTTAAAAAATCTGGCATGTTGATACCGTTTGGCTATACAAGGACCAGAGATGCATGAAGAACGCATTAGTCCAAGACTGGAGATTCAAAATATCCCTGATGACTCCAAACGGTTACTGTGGAAAAGGCAAGAAATAGATCCAGGCTTTATCCTCAATGGTGCAAAAAATGACAGCAGAGGAAGACGGGAGAGGTAAACAAGTAAATTAAATGGACAGATCACGCTTGAGCGGTAGAGGATAGAGAGTCAGAAACTGAGAGAGCAAGAGTGGGTGTTTAACTGAACGAGTGTGGTTGATTCATTACAACTGAGACAGAGACAGCTCACTCAACTCTGTGTGTAGCTCCTTCTTACCAGATGAGATTGGAGCAAAAAGGTACACTCACACACACTTAAATGCCAATTAATGTAACCTCGGTTGTAGCCACAGTGGTCAAAAACAGCATGACCTACTGAAGAGTGCCTTTGATCAACCAATGTCAAATTTGACGCCCACCTATTTGGTGCAGTTGGTGGGATTGCAGGAAGACAAACAGAGAAGCAGAACAATGCTTTGCGAAGTGCTCACAGCAACTCCTTACTGCGCGAAAAGAGTTTGAACTGTACAGTTCAGGCTATTAAATGGTGTTTTAAAGAATATAGAAGGTTTCTTTACATTAGGATACTGAAGAGGAGAGAACAATGTTCTTTTACTCAAGGACAATCAAATCACCAGTAGCTGTTTAATGTTGTGTACGGAATTTATTTTAAGCGTTAGCAAAGAGAACACAGTTGTAGTCGAAAGTGTGTGCTTCAGGCATCCTTACACAACCATTTCAGAAAAAAATTTGTTTTGGTGCCAGAAATGCATGTTTGCTCAGGTAAGAGCATGTTTGTAGTAAGACGAAAGTTGAGGAAACTGGGATAAAGCCAGAGACAGCTCTAATAACCAGAGCTGAGGATTCACTTCAAAAACTGGAATAACTGACCTTGACCCATTAGTTTAGAGGAAAGTGTCCTAAATATACAGCGCTGGCCATAAACCAACAACACAAGAGGGAGAGAGAGATCAAGACTATTCTTGGTTTTTCCACAGTGAAAAGGCTAAAATCAGCAAAGACGAAGAAACATGTGATGCAGATACAAAACATGGGGGTGTAAATAAGTAACTTATTTGGAGCTTTAGCTCCTTATTTTATAACAGAAATTACGGTAAAAAGAAGGGACCGGAAATCACGAGGAAAGTACGAGCGAATGGAGTCGAGACAAAATGAGAGCTGGAATCGAACCTGCCACTCTTTCCCACCGACATTGAGCCAGTGCCCAATCTGGTCCTGTTCCATGTGTTTCCACCAAAGAGGAGGCGTTTCTGCGCTGGAAAAATTGCCACTGCACTGGCCTCTTAATCCTACTGATCTTGAACCAGGAACCACCAAGTAAGTAGCCAGGTGGCTGGCGTCATGTAACATTCAGTTGGGTAGCTGTTTGTAGCGCCTGATAAGAAGTGTCTGTTACTACTTCTTGTTGTAGCTGAACATGTACATACAGTCAGTAAAAACAGTATCACCACACCCATTTAACATATAGCATGAAATGCAATGTTTTAATATAATTATGAGAAGTATTTGTGCTGAACATGGTAGCATAGTAGGACAGTTTATTGGCTTGCTAACTGTAGGGAATTCAAGATGAAATGTTAGCTTAGCAGGCTAATTGGTTGGCATGCTAACTGAAAACACAAAGGGTGTTTCTTAATGCCAGGAATGCAAGAATGGACTTACATTCGTGTGAAAATCCATCTTGCTTAGCTATCTTGAAAAATCAAACTTGGAAGGACAGGCATCACTTCTATGTGAGTTGAGATGTGCTGCATTTGTAGATTTAACTACCTCAAATCTATTTTATTTTGAGGTAGATGATTATGTTGAACGGGTCCACAGGAAAGTAAAAACACACAAGAATGCACATTGAGAAACAGTCAAAGAGAAGTGTTTAATTTGAACATTTGTTGTTTTTACCATGTGATTTGTCACTTATAGCTTACACAACATAATTTGATGTATTTTCATGATTAAGGCTACTTTCACACTAATATGTTTTTGTTTGAAAATGCAAAAATGTTAAATATAGAACATGACACACTCACTGAATCAACGTTAGTAAATACAGGTATATTTATTGAAAACAATTGTACGAACAGTGCAACTGTATCATCAGCGGATGAACTGATGACAACTCCATCCATAAGACATGGGATATTTCATATGTTATTGCCTGAACCTTGGACTTAGGACAGACCTCACCGAAATGACCAGCCGGTTGAACTGCAAAGCACCTCATTGATCTCGGCCAGCATCACCTTGTGCTAATGATGGACTTCACTCTTAAAATGGAATACAAAGACTACAATAAACTGCCAACAAAAGCTTTCATCAGCCAACTAACAAAGGACAATACATCTATATTAACTTCTGCAGTTAATCCAGGATGAACTTCAAAGACATTAGACATTAACCTTACGGTTCAAACTAAATATTTGTTTAAACACTGACCCTTAACACTTACTTAGTTTAATAATTTTAAACCATGACTTGCACTGCACATAATTAAGTAATATTGGCATTATATTTATGATGTTAGCCAGAGGGGAACTGGCCCCCACAGCGAGCCTGGTTTCTCCCAAGGTTATTTTTCTCCATTAACCAACATCTAATGGAGTTTTGTGTTCCTTGCCACAGTCGCCTTCAGCTTGCTTACTGGGTTTCTATATACAATCATATTTAATCAAACTACACAATGATGACTCTAAGACTTTATAGATATTACGGTTTCATTTTCTGTTAATGCATGATCTTCTGTAAAGCTGCTTTGAAACGATGTGTGTTGTGAAAGGTGCTATACAAATAAAAATGACTTGACTTGACTTGACATGACAGGTCCAATAGAGAAACCCCAATAGCCTATTCTAAATGGAATTTACCAAGTACAAATTACTACTAAAACAGTCAGGACATTGTTGAAAATAATTAACAGGTAACAGGTACGAGAGAGGAAAATAAATGCACTGAAAAGTTACGCATATTTCACAACATGCAGTCGTGCATTAGCCATTGATCTAATATGACAGCTGTTCTGTAAAGAACATTAACAATTACGACAGTTACGATGTAAAAAAAAAAAAGCTATAGGATAGAAAAAATAGGCCTGTGATGTAGCCTACAATAAACCTAATGTATTCTAAACATGACGTGCACACGGAATAAAATATAGTTTAACCCATTAAGCAGTTGGCACAATGTTGAAAATAGCCTTCTTAATCAGCAAGGTAAAAAAAAAAATGGCATACCTAGCCTAAAACAGTAATTTTCTAGGCTACTTACTCAAAAGCATACATTTTTTGATAAGCAAAATGAACACATAAACATGGTCCGGGAAAGATGGGACTTCATCTGATGCGACAATCCTGCACTTGAAAAAGCCTCCTCAGCAGTAAACTAACTTACAAGCCGCACATATTTAAAGAAGACTCAAATGTGAAATCATTCATAGGGACTTCCAAGCCACCGTTTCTAAAATCCACTTCCCGCACCACCTCAGAAGTGATTTCATAGCTACTTTGCTGTGTTTGCTTGTCTAGTACCGCAAGTGAAAGAGGGAAGAAGCATGCACTGTCTGAGGTAAAATGAAACTTTGTATTGCTCCAGAATATCCTCTTTTTTTAAATAATATTTGAATTATTAATTATATTTAAAATGTGTAACATTAGTATGATAGTGATTTTAGCGCAGCCTCTTTAAAAATATAAAGCCAAACGCAAATGTGTAAAAATGTTGAACAGTTTAATGAGGAAAAATATTAACCGATACTAGTATTTCCAGTGTCGACTAGCAGCATCAGAACCATTTAGTCGACTAGTCTCGCACATCCCTACTACATAAATATTCAAACAAATCTGTAGGATTTCCAATCAGTCAATGAATAGAATACCCAAAACAACTTCTTTAAGCCAATGAAATCACTTTGAGGTAAGAGGAACAGGGTAAGCTAGCTAAGCTAACATTGCAGAACACATTCCCTACAGTTAGTGAGTGACTAAAATGCCTTCTAAGAAACTTATTCAGTGCAAGTACTTCATGTAATTATATCAAAGCTTTGAATTGCATTCTGTGTTGTAAAATAATACTGGATTAACTGACTGGAAAAAGTGCTCACCAGGTAAAATTTTAAAAACAACCATAGACTGACTGAAGTATTCTCTTTTGACTGCAAACCTTATAGGTGCGTTTCGATCCATGCACACTACGACTGCTTTGTGATACTCTTTTAGCACAGTCAATGGCAGGCGTATGCGGCAATGATGCACTAAGATGTGGACTGTCCACATGACTGGCAAAACCAGACTGCACATGCACAATTCACACGTACCTCGCTGATAACGAAATTTGCTCTCCGGAACGCGGAAAACTGAAGTATACTTTGGCCTTCAGGTTTACAGTATATGTTTACATTTGGCCCATCTGCATGACACAGTAAAAATTTTGCGTAACTGGGACAGAACCAGGACTGTCAGGGATGGTATTCACACTGCTGGCAGCTGTGTGGTGTTGAGTGCCACACTGAAGGGTGTGTATATGTGTGTGTGTGTCTGAGACATTAATGGCTGAGTAGAGAAGGCTCATCACTCTGGCATTAGGAAAGAGGTAATTATAGCCCTATCTCTGGTCCCGGATCAGTATGTCCCACTCCAGATAAACGAGGGCCAGCTCTGAGCCAGCGCTGATGGATGGTGGAGCTTTTTCTTCTCTGAATGTAGCTGGGAATGGCAAAGTATCACAAAGGTGTTTTTAACACATCTTTTTCAGTGCCATTCTGAAGAAAGCACTCGATCTACAAGACAAAGGTTGTGTGGTCACAATTTATTTTTAGTTTGCGGGAGCATTGTTTGCACACGATTCCTTCTGCTTCTATGCAGAAAATCTAAAGAGCAACCAAATTGTATTCAGACCAGAGTGTCTATGTAAACGTATACTGTAGGAGATCCAGTTTCAAAATAAGTTGAAGGGATAGTTAACACAAAGATGAAATTTCAAAACATGAGGGTGAATAAATGATGACCGAATTTTCATTTTTAGGTGAACTTACCCTTTAACTTGCAGTGTATTGAAACTGGAACATTCCTTAAACGATTTGAATGTTTTGACCATCTGACTGTAGACTAATAAAGTGAAGCCTTTTCACAGCTCCTCAAACCTTTATCTACTGATAAATTCACCACCTTCTGAAAATGAATCCGTTATCTTTCGTATTTCTAAGCAACAATGTTTTGTATAAATGGTGGATGGTCTCCATTGATTGACAGGGCCTTTGTGTGAGAGAGTCCCTTGTGTAAACTCCATCACATTGAGAGCCGCTTCACATGTGGGACTCTTTGGAGATTTCTGCCAGTCCTCTTTCTATCACAGCTTACTGCTAAACGCATTTGGAGGAGGCCTGTCACTTATACGTCTCCTTAAAGGGAAAGGTATAGTAGTGTGGTTTGAATTCCCAAGCAGCTGCTCAGCAAATAGGGTGACTTGAAAACTGTAAAGCCTAATTTTTACATTTGAAGTAGCTGACATTTTTTTCTACGGAACTAACTGAAGCACCCCAGGCGAACAAAGCCTGCGTTTATACTACGTATGGTGTAGATTTAAAGTTAGTCTGTTGAGGGTGGCATCACAGAAGGTTGCCAATCCTCTGGCAAAAGACACATCAGTCGGTAAAGCTGTCTCATATTAACGAAAGTGTATTTTTGAGAGCCGGGCTTTGAAGTTATCCATTTGTAACATTAAGATATGCAACGTAATGTAATGTAGCCAAATACAATCTCCTTAGCTGGCATGTGCAATTGTAAATAAAGAAAGTCACGTTCAAAACACATCCACGATTAGTTTTAAACAGTCATCAATGCTCTTCGATATTGGTCGATTTCTTCATATTGGTTTCGAGTTCTTATATGCCAAGAATTTAAGGGATGAACGCAAACAGCAGAAATATCACCAAACGAACACCTTAGCAGAACAAAAACATCAGTGCATTTAGTCATAATTTTAGGCAAACTAGAAGCCTGTTTGCCCAGTAAATACAAATTAGCCTTTAGTTGGACTTTCTTTTTGGATTTTGCCCCTTTTTCACCCAATTTGGAATGCCCAATTCCCAATGTGCTTTTTAAGTCCTCGTGGTTGCGTAGTGATTAGCCTCAATCTGGGTGGCGGAGGACGAATCCCAGCTGCCTCCGCATCTGAGACCACCAACCCGCGCATCTTATCACGTAGCTTGTTGAGCGTATTGCCACGGAGACATAGCGCGTGTGGAGGCTTCACGCCATCCACCGCGGCATCCATGCTCAACTCATCATGCGCCCCACTGAGAACGAACCACATTATAGCAACCACGAGGAGGTTACCCCATGTGACTCTACCCTCCCTAGCAACTGAGCCAATTTGGTTGCTTAGGAGGCCTGGCTGGAGTCACTCAGCACGCCCTGGGATTCGAACTAGCGAACTCCAGGGGTGGTAGCCAGCGTCTTTTACCACATGTTGGACTTTCTTCATTTCTGAAATGATGAAAGCAAACATTGTCTGAGTGAGTCAAAAATCTAAATCTGTTTCCATTTCCACAAAGAACACAGTAGTTGAGAATAGGCAGAGACCACTGGCCAGTGTATAACTTTTAACTTCAAGAGAAACGGCAAAGCTCAGAATGCAATCAGGAGACCTAGCAGAGCCACATTTGAGCCAAAGAAGCCAGCAAGACACCATAAAGACCAAAGAAGCAACACCAAGAAACACTTAACAGAGAAAAGATCCCAATAAAGAGATCACCCAAAAATAATATAAATAATAATCAATAATTCTGGCATCATTTACTCAACCTCATTTTGTTTCAAACCTGTATGATTTTCTATCTTCTGTGGAATATAAAAATAGATGTTAAGCAAAATGCTAGCATCAGTGACCGTTCACATTCATTGTGAATAGTGAGGCTTATATCTGACCTAACAAATCTTTCTGTGTTCCATGGAAGATTGAAAGGTGTTATACAGGTTTGGAATGACATTGACGGTGAGTAAATTATGACAGAATTTTAATTTTTGGGTGAACTATCCCTTAATGCTCAATCCAAACCAATATAAACATGGCGCAACCAACCTTCATCACCAAGTAAGCAAGAGTATTACTACCTTGAGACCGTGCTACACCCCTCAGCCTCTCTGCCAATGAAAGACATAGCACCTCTTACCAACTCCCACAGAACAGAAGCAACGAGGAAATAAAAGAAAAAAGAGTCCTTGACATTTTTTTGTATTCCTCAGCTCTTGTGATGAGAATACAGACTACAATTGGGGAATCCCTGTCCATACAAGTCAGCTTCTCTAGCCTGCAAAAGAGAAACAGACACATTATTTTCACTTTCTCAATACATAACTGCACTAATGATGAGTAAATTAAAGATTGCACAGTGGTCCCCACCAGTGCCTTTTCTACAAAATCGACCAATATCAGTTTATGAATGATAAAATATCTGATTGGCTGATGGCCAATAAGATGCAGATATATACACATACAATTTAATTACAGCTAATGAACACTTATTTTACACAATATTTACTTTTCAAAAGGTTCACTATACACTGGCAAAGCTTTTGGCTACATTTTGGAACTGACATAAGAGGGAAATACTGTTAATTGGGCCAACAGTATCAGGTATATCAGGGCTGATCACATATTGATACCTCGCAATTGTTTTCCTTACAATATTGTATCTTTTATTTTTAGCATCGAAAAAAAATCTGAAAGTGGCAGTTCTCAGTGTGGTCTGAGAAGCTTCTTTGAGACACTGTACTGGACAATCCTCAAAAGTGCATTTGATGCAGTTTTACTCGCAATCCAGTTATTATAACGTGATGCATTGCGATCATACCGTGTATCATATCATGAAGTAGTTAATGATACCAAGAAATATCCTGGCTAAGACAGATCCTGGTCATCAAACAGCTTCAGATCATTATCTTCTGATAAAATATGGCCATTGCAGACAAAAAGCTGCTGAGGCAAGGCATTTTTGGCTGAAATATATGCACACAAGCTGTCATGGAATCAGTGCCTGATGAATGCTAATATTCAGTGCATCACTAGTCACAGGGCCAAAGAAGCTCACAGCCTGGTACCAGAAGATGCAAGAAACAAGAGAAAATTGATTGATAAAGAGGAAAAAAGAACTACAGTCATTGATCATTTAGAACAAGAGAACAATGATAAACACTTCACCTGGTACAACGTAAGGTTTCCTTGATGACCCCGTACTTTTTCCTTTCTCTATCCATAAATGAAGCGATAAAATCGACACCAGCACTGCAGAGAGTACTTCTCATTAGCTGTGCTTCATTTAGCTCTTAATTAAGGCCTGTCTGAAGAAGATGGAGGCAGGCGGCTCACCAATTTGTAAGAGCGATGAGTCACGTTGCGTGGAGAAAACCAGAAGAGAAGATGAGGGAAGAAGTGAAGCTGAAGTGAACATTCTGCTCTTACAAAGCCTTTCATTTGCCACCAGAAGAAATGATGTCTGCTCAGGAACAGCACCTCAAAACTATGGTATTTGTTAAAGGGAAAACTACAACAAGGTCATCACTTCCACTCAAAAAGTTTCAATTACTGTAGTGATTGGATTATTCAGTGGCAAATGGGTCAATGACGTGATGCTAAATTTGTTTTTCCGGATCTATTAAGTTATTCAAAAATACATAAAACATACAATTCACACAAAACATTGAATACACTTCTACTATGAAAGTGTTGTAACTGTTTGAGACAGTAAAGAAAATAAAAGTCTCATTAAAAGCTGAAATTATTGAAAACATAAATGTTGGCATAAGCAGTTTGGAATATTTTAGTATTATTTCTTGAAATAAATAAGCAGTGAAACAATTTATTTTTTAAAATATAATAAAAATGTAAAAACATTGTGCAACGAAACAAAAGCAGGTGTTGAAACATAGCCACCATTTTGTGTCATGTGAATTTGTGTCAATGTTGGTAGAATTTGGAACTGACATAAGGGAGATTGTTAAAGGAATAGTTCACCCAAAAATGAAAACTGTCTCATCATTTACTCACCCTCATGCCATCCCAGATGTGTATGACTTTCTTTCATTTGCTGAACTCAGATTAAGATTTTTAGAATAATTTCTCAGCTCAGCAAGTGAATGGGTGCCAAAATTTTGAATCTTCAAAAATCACATAAATCAGCATAAAAGTAATCCATACGACTCCAGTGGTTAAATCAATGTCTTCAGGAGCGATATGATAGGTGTGGGTGAGAAAGATCAATATTTTAGTCCTCCCTGCACAAACTCCACTTTAACTTTCACTTTCTTCTTGTGTTTTTGTTGATTCACATTATTCATGCTTATCGTCCCCTACTGGGCAGGGAGAAGAATTTCAAGCAAAAAAGGACTTAAATATTGATCTGTTTGTCACCCACACCTATAACATCACATCCGAAGATAAAGATTTAAACACTGGAGTCGTATGGATTACCTTTATGATGCCTTCAAGTGATTTCTGGAGCGTCAAAATTTCTGCACCCATACACTTGCATTGTATGGACCTACAGATCTGAAATATTCTTCTAAAAATCATAATTTGTGTTCTGCAAAAGAAAATAAGTCATATACATTTGGGATGGCATGAGGGTGAGTAAATGATGAGAGAATTTTCATTTGTGGGTGAACTAACACAGGCACAGTTATCGGACAATGCAGATAATCTCAAAATTGCCAGTATCATCCGATTAATCGGCCTGGCCAATAGTGTCTATCACTAGTGTCAACATGCAAAAACAGCAAAGCTCTTTCCAGATATACTAATTGTTCTGTCTGTCTATTAAGGTTTGAGGCTCACCAACGGCTGTTACTGATCTGAAAGCTTCTAGCTGTGGTGTTGAAAATGTTTCTGATTAGCTTTGAGAAATTAAGCCCACAAGCAAAACTCAACTGCCATTCCAAATTTCTCAAAGAGGATTTATAGATTTGGTAAAATGTTCAGTGATACTTCAACTTCAGAGGCTGGGTGAATTTCTCCTGGATGAGAAAACTGGAGCAGCCATTGAAATATTAAGGACAGCCTTAGCAACACTGTGAAATTTGAGGAAGTGATACTGAAACCCATATTTCAGGGCTCATAATTGTATAGAACTAATAAACAGCACCAAACAAACAGAGGTATGTGGTCAAGACCACAAAATATAATATTCCTATCAGGGAATATTTTGGAAAATACTTGTTGTAAAAAACGAATCGGGAAAGCTGCTTTAGTCATTTCTTTGTGAATAAAGTTCCAAAAAGTCCCAAGATACTAATATGTTTTTTGTACAGTACATACACCATGGTAGTACCACGGTATTCTTGAAGTACCTTGGAGTACCATGTAAACATCATGGTTTTTCGAATATGGTAATCATTCAGTACCATGGTCTACAGTATCTCACCGTATAGTACCACGGTATTACCACGTGGAAGCATTACAGTACCATGGTATCGCCTTTTGTGTAAGGGCATGGTCTGAGACCAGCAAAAACCAGTTTGCAAGCACTTTAAAAGTTCGATTTTAGTCAGACAAAAACAATAAGTCTGCTTAAAATGTAATAGAAATGTCTGGAAGAAACCACACCAGTCCCTTTTTTTTGCAAAGTCGGACTAACAGACCTACAGTAGATAATGCAATTGTAGCTCGGCTTCATTGTGTACATGTTAATCGAATCACAATTGGCATCTGCATTTTGTGCAAGTTCCGAAAGACAGAAGTGATGTACACCATGTGTTTAACCTGGCGTATTTGACACAATTGCTTTAAATATTTGATTACTCACTGTGTCATGCATACTTGGACAGACAGATGAAGACTGTAGCTTGACTACGCAAAACCCACTATTGCTCGATTATAACTGCGCATGTACTGTAAACGTACTGACTGTTAGCGTCATCAACAGCAACAGTCAGTGATGTCTTCAAACAAAACAAGGCAAATGCCTCTCCTGTCAATGTACTGTGAGAACCAGTGAACAGGAAATGGAAGGACCGAACCTAAAGGGGGTGCACAGGGAGGAAAAGGGCTCTGACAGTGATGCTTGCACAGTTAGCTGCTATTTGGCAGGTGTCCATTAGAGTCCAGTACAGCACTAACATGCCACCCCAGGGCACACACGGCAAAGGCTTGACACAACACACAGACTCAATTGCGCATGCGTAAGAACATACACGCAGCAGGAGAACCAAACAGCCTGCCAAATGCCTGGAATCACTGGAGTTATTAATCATGCAGCAGTAATTGCAGTGGGCAGTGTGAGGAAGTGAATTCAGAAATGTAGTGGCACCTCAGACTTACACGCAAGCACACTAGAAAAGCTGGAATGTTCAGAGATGATGAAGAACATGTCAGATTCTTGAGGTTTTCGATAGCCGAGGTCCAGCATGAGGTTGAGAAGACCATTAACAACTTGTGCTCCACATTGCATAAGTAGTTACACGTAGCAGACAGCTAATCAGATAGGAACTGGTGATTTCTGCCCACCATTTTTGTGTGCAATATTGGTTAGACATATTTAGAATGGTCTATGGGTGTCGAGGCTAAGACATTTTCGTTTGAAAACACATCGATTTAGATATGTTTATGCCTCTCATTTACACTGGAACAGTGTTTTTTTTTCACTGAAAACGTAGACATTCGAAAAAACTCTTCATTACTGCATACTTCGGAAACGATGACATTAAAAAACTGAAACCAGTGTAAAGGTAGTAAATTTAGTTAGGGCAGATGCCATATAAATTTTTTTGCAAATCAAAATGAGGTTTAGGCTGAGAGATAAATCAATAGTCTGTTTATATAATTTAGGTTGAATAGGTCAAACTATCTAAATGTCCAAAAACAGATCTAATTAGGCCTGCACAACTCAAAAAAACAATCAAGATTACAATTACACAATTAACTAATCGTGTCAATTAAAGAATTTCCTTTAGGTGTACTGAAGGCATGTCTAAGATTTCTATTTACATTGAGCATTGTAACCAATCAGAGATATGTCCATTGTGCACATCAATGCAATGATGAATTAGAGCGCTTAGATTAGTCTAGGTCCAGACAGAATATCACTTATGGTATTGTCTGTGCTGATTTTGTTGGAAAATTGAAGACATTTTGAATATTGGATTTAAACATGGTAAAATGTGTAAAGTTGAGAGTACTACTACACAATACGTTTTTTTAATGTTAATTCTAAAAATTTGAAATAATAATAGGGATTACAATATCAAGAGAAATTATGGACAATTACGATTTGCCTTAATTGTGCAGCCCTACACCAAATCATCACAACCAATCGTTCCGGGAATTTTATGTCCAGTGGAATTTTCCTTGTTTCGTCAGCTGAACAATCAACATCAAGGTACTTAACAGGCTATTCAACTGAATCAACTGTACATTTTCCCCATGCAGCCTTATTTTCAAACGCAAAAAAAAATAATGCCGTCCACGTCGTCTAAGGTCAATAGTTGCCAATTAACGATTGTGTTAGTCAAACTGTTCGTTCCATACCACAATCATAGTGGGTTTAGATTTTGCCCCCTTTAGATCTCCTTTGAGCCCCCACAGAAACTTCTGATGTCCCGGCCCTGTATGACAGCTTACCGATTAAGGGGCACTCTGCCCCCCAGACTGATGGCGAAACGATACACGACACATCTTAGTTCCAGCTCTGACCACAATACTGATTATTAAACAATGGTTGTTTTTGCAAGTCTAAAGGGAGATGCAGGTTATTCAGGTCTGCAATGCAAAATGTACACCACATAGACTGGAATCGTTCCCAGACCACAAAACAGCAGTTCCTTCAGAACTGCTTTTAAACAAATTCAGGTAACCCTGCCAAAGATGGATCTGTAGGGAGAATGGGTCTTTCGGCTGCACTGGGAGTCCTGGCGTTTGCCATGGACCATCTTGCGAGTCTTTTATAATTCATAAGGCTGACTGATGCCTCAGATTTGAGATGAATATCTGCTTCAAGGTCTCTATTCCGACCTCAAACTATAAACGGCCTTCTCTCCTGCCTTCATCACAGATGCTAACAGATGGTGGCATTCACTCATTCTTAAGCAAATATAAATCTGGCACAGAAACAGTCGAGACCAGTGCAACGCTCAGCATGCAAGAATATTCTAACAGAATTTAGATTTTGGAAATGGTATTTTAGGTTATAAAAGAATTGCCAAAATATAAAACAGGTACAGTACAAATCCTACAAATGAGTGTTTCTTTAACTATGGGCACTTTCAGACCTCTATATTAAACACTTAAACACTTTTCACACTCTTACTATTTTTTATTTTATTTGTCCACTCACAATGTCCAACAGTGCAAACACATGCATTACAGGAGCATTTCTGCCCCAGTGTCATTTCCACCACAACTCAAATTATGGATTGTTTTTGATAGCATTTTGTGGTGGCAATAACAGTTATGGAAGTACTTTTTGAACATTTTTAGAATAAAATGGCAAATTTTTTATTTTGTCTTGGTAAAGTTAATTTCATAGCTAGTCATTTATGTATCCTAAATACATAATTAAAAATATTTTTACACCTTTTGCATAATTTGACAAAATTACAGCTTGATTCGGAAATGAAGCACAACAAAATACTCCGTTCACAAGTGATATTTACCTTTGTCTTTGTTTTATGCACACTTTACGTCTCATATTTAATCTCAAGCATGTTCTTCACTGACATTTGTGTCTGATACCAAATACAAAATCTCTTGATAAAACTTCATTAGTTGCAAAATTGTTGGTTATGACGAGGAGTTTTGTCATTTGTGTCAAATTAAAATTTAGAAATTTCACATAAAAAATTGGTTATGATTAATTCACTCTTTGATTTGACTATCAGAGGTTTTAAAATGTAATAATATTTTAACATATTAACATTACATATTAACATATTTTAAGATTGAAAGTCTGGGTAAAACTAAATCTATTCATATAGTGCATTTGAAAAGTAGCTTAAATAAATTATATTAAAACAGTAAATAGTGCCCATAGTTGAAGAAACATGCAAATATGTGTTATGTAATAATGTTCTAGCTCTATGTTCTAATGGTAAAATCCTGACATAAGAGGCCGTCTTATCGTACATTCTACATTGCAAGGCAAATCCCCGAAATCCTATTCTGACAAGTTTTTAGATTGTGTTCATTCAACATTCAATAAATCCAACACAAAATTTCTCTTATCTTAATCCCCCAACATAAGAAAACGTCTGCTGTTGGATTAAGTAAACTGCTGACTGGGTTGTCCTGAACACGCTGGACTGGAGAGGCTCTCTGAGCCTTTTTGAAGAAAAAAAAAATCCCACTTCGGAATGTTGACGCATTCGGCATAGCTCAAATATTGACTTCCATCATTCCAATTTCACTTATGGATTGCAGTAAGAGGACCCAGAAAACTTCGATTTGATTGATGGGAGCATGTGCTTTAGCCACTGATAAGGTAACCTGTCATTTGCTGAAAAGGTTGCATGCATGCAAAGTACGCACACACAAATACAACACATCAAAATCAAGGCAACTGAAGCTCATAGAGTGATCAATGAAAAACATCAGAAGACAAGTTTCATTGTCCATCAAGAAGAGAAGTCTGAAAATGAATGGCTGATAAGCGGTGCATTAATGCACCAGTTTACAGAGCACACTTACTATGCCTTAAAGGGATAACTGACCATAGTAAAAACTCTGGTATCAATTATACTCCTTTATGTTGTTCCAAACCTGTTTTACTTTCTTACTTCCATTGAACACAAAAGAAGATTTTAGGCATAACTGAAAGCCTCAGTTACTTTTTATTGCATCTTTTTGCCATAAAATCTCTTTTTATGTTCCACAACTGAGAAAAAGTCATACAGGTTTTAAAACAACAAGAGGGTGAGCAAATGAGAAATTTTTGGGTATACTGCCCTTTTCAAATGCTGCCTACACATATTGAAGGGAATGTTCAATTAAGTTGCACATGGCTGATTGGCATGATGGTAAAGGAGAACACAAACCTCTTGCCTGCACCTCATCCTCCCTCTCTTTCTCCTGCTGTTCCTCCTCTTTCACAAGGCTCTGGGGTCTGTAGGGTGGGGGTAGACGCATGGGCGGAGGGCCGCTGGTCTGTCCTGCTGTCTGCTTGAGAAAGAAAAAGCAAAGGGACTTCAGAGATGTGAGAGATACCCCTATTAATTTTGTTTGTTTGTTTTACAACATGTTCTCCTTTCAATGCTGGTTTATGCATTTCTCCAACAGGCTTCTTAAAGGGAAAGTTCATTCAAAAATTTAAATTCTGTCATTATTTACTCACCCCAACCCTATATATGACATTCTTTCTTCCACAGAACACAAAAGGAGATGTTAGGCTTCCGTCACCATTTGCTTTCAATGCATTTTAAGGTTAACACTTCAGAGTTATGGGTTTGTTCATGTACGAACCATAAGTACGAGCAATAGTAAAAGTGATGCTTACAAACATCGCTAATGATGACTTATCTCAAATTTACCCGACAAAATCAGAAGCAAGACAAAGCTAAATAACATGCTAAATATTAAATTTTTTGACATGTATTGAATGATGGCAGTGTCTAATCAAGCAAAACCATCTCTCGAGCTGAAGCTCATGTTAGCATTTCTGATGGATCTATTAGCATTAATTAGCTATAAGTGGCACTAACAGAGGAGCGCAATAACAGAGTTTCACTGCTCCCTAGAGCACTTACTGCTGATTAATTGCTAATGGACAACAAAAAGAACAATAAGGATTGGAGGGGGGGAGTGCTTATGTAACGCTTTGAGGTGTGTTAATATAGGAGTTTCAACCAAGGCTAATTACAGAATGCTAAAAACCAAAAATGCTAAATAACATGCTAAACATGCTGAACCTTACATTTATTGCATGATAGCAGTGTCTAATCAAGCCTAACTGTCTATCAACAGAGCTGCAACAACAGTAGCTGATGTTAGCATCTTTGAGAGATCTGTTATCATTTAGCTTTTAGCTGCTCTTGCAGGCAAGCGCCATTACAGAGTTTCACTGCTCCCGAAAGCACTTACTGCTGATTAATAGTGAATGAATGATGGAAAATGGGGGAAAAGCACTTATGTGTGTTAGAGGTGTGAATATAGGAATTTGTGAGTGGCTAATTTTGACCCAGGCTAATTTCACAATACTAATAACTAAAAAATGCTAAATGACATGCAAAATATTAGGTTTAGTGACATTTATTGTGTGATAGCAGTGTCTAATTAATCTAAACAGTTTCTCAACGGAAATGTGGCTACAGTAGCCCATGTAAACTTCTCTGACATATCTATTAGCATTAATTAGCTTTTAGCTGCTCTTACAGATGAGCACCATAAAAGAGTTTCATTGCTCCTGAAAACACTTACTGCTTATTAATAGCTAATGATTGATGAAAACAATTATATGGAAAGGGGGGAAAGCATTTACCAGTATGTGCATTAAAGGTGTGAAAATGAGAATAAGTGACTCATTAATTTTGACCAAGGCTAATCCCACAATGCTAATAACCAAAGCAAACTCATTAATGACAGACTACTTCTATAAACATAATGAACATAGTCTGTTACACTTTATTTTTCAAATCCAATGTTCCACAATACTAATTTTCTATTTTCTTTTTTCAAACTCAGTTGCAAGAGTTGCTAAATTGTTAATTAAATTTGGCAGGTGTAATTAGAGGGCCCCATGTTCTGATTGCGGTGAATAATCACATAGCCTCGGGAGCCGAATTCAACTAATGGATGGAAGAGCAATTAGGCAAATCACTGTATTTTCAAATTAATTGCTAGATAAAACTGTTTTAATCAAAACACGGCTACTCCAGAGGTATACAAGAGAGATGAGATTTCAAATTGGGATTCTTCAGCAGGTCTCCCAGAAGGAGACACCATTTCTCAGAGATTTAGGCTTGCTCATGCACATTTGTACTCTATTCTTTAATTTTCTCTCACAATTGCAGAATGTGGCAAGGGATATAAGAGATTGTTATTGGTTGTGCTTAGATGTGAGTGGAAACCTTACATAGACACTTACACTAGTGGACGCATGAGCATCTTACTTAGTACCATAATAAATAAGCCATTCTGATTCATTGTAAAGACACAGAACCAAGAGCATGATTATTATAGGCGGCTGGGCTGTAATAACTGGATCATTACGGACACTAGAGCTCTAGTGAAAATCTATAGCATTGAATGCTGCAGATCTGAGCTCTAGCCCTGACACAGCAGGCAGCCACTTACAGAAATACAGAAGAGTGTACTACAGAACTAAGGACAATTTTTTGGCAGCTTCTGTTAGCCTACGCCTTTAAGTTCAGTTATGAATTTAACCATTATTTGACTTTGAAAAGTATTATTATATCCTCAATATTCAAGATTTTCAAACCTTAGATTGGTACAGAATTAAGGCTTGTTGCATTATATGTTGCTTGCAATATTAGTTAATATATGCATTTTATTGCAGGATTTGTGCTGAAGAGCCCAGAGCTAAAGGCAAAAAGACACAACTCAGGATGACCCAAGAACACAGGCTTGTAACTCACCTGGGCGGCTTTTGTCTTAGCCTTGTGCTGTCTTATGCTGGAGGCCATCACAGAGACAGGCTGCAAATACACACGTTTGCACGCACGCACGCATGCACACACATGCACACACATGCATACACACACGCACGTACACACATAAAGTCAGCGTCCTGAATAACAAACCCGCATCAGCTCAAGAGACTTGTGCATTCCCAAGCAGAGGCTGAGAGTGAACAAAATCAATCTCAGGCAAAGAAAAACATCAATCATTGATATTCCACTACTGTTGCTATTGAAAGCATCCGGTCACATTTCAAAGCATCCAATCAGGTGGCATTAGCACCTGGCATGAGACAGGATCGAATTAATCTGCAGTGCTATGGTGGGCACCAGACGAAGCAGAAATAAGACCAGAAAAATCATTAAGCTAGATTAAGGAATGGTTTAACTTTTTTAAATGTAATTTTTAAATTATATTAACAATATTTTAAAAAAAATATAGCATTAATAATTGTTATATTTATATACAGATATAATGAAAAATGCATTTATTTTATTTATATAATCAATTATATTCACATTATTTATCAAATATATTATTTTATAAATATTATAAATTGTATAATTTTTATAGACCTTAAGTATTACATAATTATAATAATGCCTCCACTTTGTAATATTTAATACTAATTTAATATTTATTTAAAAATGTTTTTTGACATTTCTCAAATACAATTTTTTAAATAATACAAATTTTAATATTTATAAAAATTTAAATAATAGTAAAATAGTACTATTTTATATACAGTCAAATATAAAATAGTACTATCAATATATTATAGACCTTTTTAAATTTATTATCTAAAATTCCTTTTTTTTTTTTTTTTTACAGTGAACTTGGAGAGATAAAAAGGAAACCATGGGAAGAAGACTGGGAAACAGAAGCATGTGTGCATGCCAACAACCAAGTTAAAGCTCTGAAATGAGTGGTTTTCTGTACTTTTATTGTCATGTACAGTCAAGGAGTTTTGCAAAGAATGACAAACATTCATTGCTCTATCAGATGCAAACTTTGGCTTAAACAACTGACATCTCTGAATAAACCTAAGCAAACATGTCAGAGCAAAGACACAGGGCAAGAGAACAGGCCATGATGGGTATGGTGATACAGTTGAAGGATGCAAAAGGGATATTTAATGAGAGATAGAGACATATTATTGGAAAATATGGGTGATGACAAAGTAATCAAAACATTACTGGAGACCTTTAAAGCAAAGCTATGGCTGGAAATGGCCTGTGAGTGCATAGTTACATGAAAATTACTTCAAATAGCACTTATGTAGCAACTGAGTGGAATTATTGTTGAACTAGAAATTAATTGGTCCCCACTTTCATAAATGGGAGCACCCGACCGTGAAGAGGATAGGTGGGGGGTCATATGGTGCACAGTGGCAGATGATGATGATGGCGTTTTAAATGCTGTAAATAGCTCAGTTCCAACACCTTTGAGCTGCCTACCTAAACAGCATCATAGATGTCATCCCATTGCGAAGGCTGTTTCAAAAGGTAGGCCTTTTAAGATACCTTATTTTGGCCCAAATCTAAAGAAGCATTGCATGTATCCTTCATAGGGAAGGCCATCCTAAAAATCATCTAAATTAAGAGAAATGTGGATTATAAATCTACTTATATTTAATTCAGAATGGAAAAGTATTGATTAGTCCAATCGAAATAACCAGATTATTCAATTTTTCTAATTATTACAGAGTTGCACTCTATTTTTAAATATTGATATATTTTACCCAATTTATGTGTGTTTGCTCTGCATTGTTTGAATTTATTAAGCGTATCACATTGCTAAAATCTACTGGAATAAAATATATGTCAAGTCTCATGTGTGCTTCACATGAAAATCCACTGTTTGGTGATGCATTGATTAGCTGTCACTTTGGAGGTTCCATTTAAGTCAGGATGTTGCCTTAGAAGGTAGCTTCCTATGTACGCAGTACACAGCAAGACAACTCATTCTGGAAGAGAGCTAATGTATATGGATGCTTTAGGGTAGGTTTACCCGTGGTGTGGAGGTCAGGCTCTGCACGATGACGACCACGGGAGTGTGGGCCGCTTTGATGGCCTGTACTGCCTCCTCATGGTTGGCGTTCTGCAAATCTACTCCAGACACCTTTTGATCACAAACAGAGGAAGAGGGAGAGAAGAGAGGGCAGAGGCAGGAGAGAGAGAGAGAGAGAGAGAGAGAGAGAGAGAGAGAGAGAGAGAGAGAGAGAGAGATTTAAAAGGGACATTTCTTTGAAAATGGCATTTTCCCATAGACAAAAAAATAATGTTAAAAAAAAGCAAAGCTCCTTCTCTTCACTTCATTAATTTTTTGGAACTAAGCTGCAAAAAAAGGTTAGCCAATCAGAACAGCGGTCATTCACATATACAAGTCTTAAAGGTACAGTTGCAAAAACAGTTGCCTGTTAAATTTAAAATTCAGAGAAAGTGTAGAAAATAGTAAAACTAAAGACTAAATTCCATTTTTGGTGCTGGAAATCTTGACTAGCATTACCAGTGGACCTCAGGGGGATAAAATGCTACCAAAGTGTAGATTATGCCCCTTTAAAAAGCAGCAAAGAACATTATATTAATGGTCACATGTGTTTAAAGGATTAGTTCACCCAAAAATCGAAATTTTCTCATAATTTACTCCCCCTCATGCCATCCCAGATGTGTATGACTTACTTTCTTCTGTTGAACACAAAAGAAGATTTTTAGAAGAATATTTCAGCTCTGTAGGTCCATACAATACAAGTCAATGGTGACCAGAACTTGACAGCTAAAAAGTAATCCATATGACTCCAGTGGTTTAATCCATGTCATCTGAAGTGATATGATAGGTGTGGGTGGGAAACAAATCGACATTCAAGTCCTTTTATTTTTTACAATAAATCACCATTTTCACATTCTTCTTTTGTTTTTGGCAATTCACATTCTTTGTGCAAATCGCCACCTACTGGGCAGGGAGGAAATTTTATAGGAAAAAAAGGACTTAAATATTGATCTGTTTCTCACAATCATATAGCATCAGAAGATATGGATTTTACCAATAGAGTCGCATGGATTACTTTAATGATGCCTTTATGTGGTTTTTGGTGCTTCAAAGTTCTGGCCACCATTCACTTGCATTGTATGGACCAACAGAGCTGAAATATTCTTCTAAAAATCTTCATTTGTGTTCTGCAGAAGAAAAAATAATACACATCTGAGATGGCATGAAGGTGAGTAAATGATGCGAGAATTTTCATTTTTGGGTGAACTATCCCTTTAACAAATTTAAAAACAGTTCTTATTTGTGGTATGTTGTTGGCTTAAATGCAATAGTTAACCTAGTGTGTGTGTGTGGCTCTCATACCTGTAAGATCTTGTCTCCTGTTTTAAGGGCACCTGTTTGTCCAGCTGGGCTATCAGGCAGCACCTGTTTAATAAAAATGTCCTTCAGTTCTTCTCCGTTCTTCAGTCGCTTTATAACGGTCTGCCCACCAACTATGCTGATACCCATAGACTCCTGCTGCTCTGGCCACACCTCCACTCTGAACCACAACAGATGTGATGCAAAAACAGGTCAATGTAGAGAGGATATCTTTCGATTCACATATATGGGTCATTGATAATATGGTTGTCCGAGGTGTTACAAATAAGACATCTTTAAAATATCTAGTTTAAAACACTTGTGTCAAGTTCTTAGAAATGTAATGTTTGTCAAAAAATATTTAATGACTTTAAAAATGTCATGTGGTGTAACCATCAAGTAAAAAGTATTAAACTACATTCATTGCACCTTGAATACAAGAGAGTATAAATAACTTAATCATTAATTTCAAAAAGTTTTCAAACACATTTTTCAAGGTAAAAAATAAAGAAGTTTTCTCAGGGTTACACCACATGACAAACGAAATGTGCCTTTTAAATAAAAATGTCAAAATATCGGCTGTTTTTTAAAAACTTCACGCTCAGTCTAGAAGGTCTAAATGTGTCTGCTCTGTTTTATGGTTGTTGTCAACATAAACAACAATATGGCTACCAATGTGTTGGTTACACCACATGACTTCGATCTGGTGGACAAGTGTTTTTAAAAATTAATCTTATTTTAATACACAATTGTTTCACTGCTTTTTTTTTTTTTTTTTTTTTTTTTAAGAAATATTAATAAATGATGATTCTGCACTACTCATGTCAACATTTATTTTTTCAAGAATTTCAGCTAATGAGACTTTTACTTTTTGTCTGGATGGTACACCACATGACATTTTTTTGTTTTTTTTTAAATATCAAAATGACTTTAAATTCAGAAACTGAGAAATTCTCATCATAGAAGAGGTGCATGCAATTTTTTTTGTTTTGTTTTGTGAATTGTATTTTTGTATTATATATATTATATAATAATAATTAATAATAATCTAATAATAATTATTATTAATATTAATTATATATATATAATTATATAATTATTAATATATAAATAATTATTAATATACTAATAATAATAATAATAATAATAATAATAATAATATATATATATATATATATATATATATATATATATATATATATATATAGTTTATTTATTTTTTAATAATTCAACAGATCTGGACAAAAAAAATGAGCATCACGTCATTGGCCCACATAAAAAGCACTTTGATTGTATAGGACAGGTTCAGATTTTATCAATACATTTACATGACCTTTCCAGTTTGGAATAACTGCATAAGGATCTTTAAGTCATTTTGATTCAGACCGATTCACTAATAATTCCTTCAGACTGATTGGTGAAGCGGTTTGTTCAGATTCATTGGCATGATCCGACTTAAAAGTATTCACTTACAAATATTTCTCTAACCGATGAAATATTTTAAAGCAGAGCACAACTCGAAAAATGCATGGTTTATTGAAAAATAAGGTTGTCTGAGATGATAAAATGAAAAATCTTGTAAAAATGTAATTGTAATGTAAATGTAATGTGTCAAGTTCATATAAATTGAATCTTTGTGCCCATGTTGGTTTCATAATTTTTTTTAAAACATTTATTAACATTTAACATAAAAAAGTACATTATATATAATATATATATATATATACAGAATGTCTTAAATTTGGGACCAATTTATTAGATATAAAAATTTTCCTAGCACCTTTCATACCCATGAATGTACATAACTTATTCATTTATTTATTTATTTTTAAAGTTTTCAATGAGTTAAAAAGATCTTTTTTTAGTCACAAATATCAAGAAGCTTTCTTAGGGTTATTTGGCCTATTTGGGGGGACTTATCACATGACAACAGAATAAGCTACCTGCATGTTGGTTACACCGCTTTTGATTTGGTGGACATGACTTTTAAATGTTTATTAATTGTAATAATTATCCACTTAAAACTGCTTGATATTTCCAGGTTTTCCGTGACTGTGTGAACCCTAATTGATTCAAATAAACAGTGTGTTACCTGCGTGGTGGACCCCAGTGACTGAATGCAGGTGTCTCCTCACCCTCTCCCTCCTCTCTCTCTGGTAGGTTACTGTGGACAAAAACACACACAGTGCTACAATAAAATAATAATTCTTAAATTAATATCAGTTTCTTCTAGTTATTTTTTTGAAGAGGAAAATGAGGAGAAGAAGAACGGAAGGAAACAACGGGAAATGGGACCAGGAAAGGAATTCGAGCTGGGAATCGAACTTGAATCTTTCAGCTAATAATAATAGTGTAATTCTCTAAAATCTAACTCAATTTACCATATTTCAATCTGTTTAAATCTGTTGATGTTATATGAATCATATTTAGATTTAAACATGCCCTGCAATCGTGCAAATGTAGCTTGTTGACAGCTGTATTCAGTTCACCACTACTGCACCTGTGGCCTCCTCTGATTACTGGAACACCAGCCCCCAGGTTTCTCCCCTTCGTCCTGTTGTCAAAGGACATTAGCTGCATAGACCTGCAAAGCGACAGAAATACAAACTAGCACTCGTTGTAACAACTTCGTCACACTTCAGGCCCACAAATCCCTTTAGATTCATCAAAGGAAAAATGTCACTCTTAGTGGCTCATATCAGAGAAAGAATTAGACTTGTTGCTCTGATATAAAATGAAACGAATCAAGTGATTTTGACTTAATCACACGGTATTTATATTCTTATCTGTAATAAGTCTGAATTCATAAAAGCAAGTGATAGTATCCCTTCAGTAATTCAACTGATAATGCAAGGAACAAATTAATTACAATGTAATAGCAGGAAAGAATAAAATATTATTTAATATGGATTAATAATGAATAAAGAGCAGCAGAGGAATTCTGAGTCATCCAACAGGCTTATCTGATTTAATATCTTTGTGACTTTTAAGGATGGCTGGACGTATATTAGCCATTACAGAAAAAAAACTTTTTATTGTTCATGCCTTTTAGTAAAGCCAGCAGGGCTTCCTATTCAATACTGTGAATAGTGAATTAGAGAAATTAATTAACACTCACTGCAATTCTCTAATACACTGTCGTAACAAACAGCTGTCCGGATCTTGGCTGCGTTTCAAAACTCAACTCATTTGACACCTTTCATTGTGTTGCTCAAAACGGCATTTTATTTCTCACATTTTCTCAATGTCTGTCTTACACACCTGGGTTATAGTTAATCATCTGATCTGATTATATATAATTAAGGCACGTGATCATTTTCTAATAAGTGTACAATCAAAATGCATTAGCATACATTTATAATAATTCATGCTTAACCTCTATTATAGCCAAGAAACTCACTATACATTTTTATTTTAAACTAAGTATATTTTCAAATCCTTGTTCTTTTAACTATCCATTAAAGCAACAATTCCACATTTGTCCAGGAGGTGGAGTAATAGTTCCATTAAAAAAACAAAACAAAAAAAACTGCATCAAATTAATAAAAAATCAATGTAGGAAACCGGACCAAATGCACACAGCCCTTCAGAAATCCATTTAATACTGTTTCTGAAAACGTGCAAAGACTATCATGTGTATTTGTGTGTATTTGTTTGTGGAGAGGTGTTTTAACATGACGTGCTAAATTAAGTGTTATCACTCAAAATCAAATGGTTTTACAATAAAGAGGCCTAATAAGGAAGAAAACAATGACAACCATACATCTATTTTGTGCATAAAAAAGGAGGATAGAGTTGTGTTCCTGTGTACGGATGGAGACTCACTCAGTGTCGGTGTCGGTCAAGGTGAGTTCTGAGCTTCCATTCCTGGAGTCAGAGTCTGCCTCACTGTCGGCTGCCTCCACCCATGACAAAGGCTCACCTGTGAACAGTCAGAAGTATAAATCTCAAACACTATTCTAGTAAACAACTGCACTGAAACAAAGCAAAGATTATTCAAATATAATTATGCAAACAGTAAATATGGGGGCCAATCACCTTGAGCACGATCCAAAGAATGAGAAGACAGCAGAACAATATTTGTAGAAAAATATGGTCAAATTATATGAGCACATGTAACTGTTATTTGCAACTGTTGACCACCAGGGGGCGCAATCCCAAAAATTCACAGGGACATTCATGGTGTGGTCCCAAGGTCCCCTACTAAGTGTTATTTGAATAAGCAAAAGCTTCTTTGGTGTTCTTGCCCAAACTGAACTTCAAAGTCAAGTTTTAAAAAGTATATTTTCGACCAAATTCAAAATATATAGTTGGGCTAAATTCACCAATACCATAAACTCAGCATGAGCCAAGGAATCAAAAGAAAAATAATTACGCTTTTAGATCACACAGTTCAATAATTATAAACAGAAATGCAAGTGAAAATTTCAACTGTTGGTGGCGCTACAGGTTAAGAGATAGAAACCTCAAATTTGGCATCAGGAATGTTCAGACAGCTAAATTTCACAACGTTTTTACCATACGGTTCTATGTGCTGCCACAGGGCCTGGGTATACTTTGTTCTTCTGCGTTCCGAATAAGATCGCACCTGGTTGACCACGTTGCCTTTCAAAGTATACTCTTTTGACTGCATGCACATTATGACTGCCGTATGACACTCTTTTAGGACAGTCAATGACTGGCGCATGCGCCGACAACATGCACAGATGAGGACTCTCCATGTGTCAAGAAAATCTTGGGGCAGCATACGGACAGTCCGTGCAGACTGATGATGAAATCTGTGTCATGCATACAGAGCGCAGAGCAATAAGCAATGCGGACAACCGAAGAATAGTTTGGCCTATAGACTTCCAGCCAGAAGAAACATCAGTGGAATACTTGCCCCTTAAATGTAAACACTCACTGAGGGAAATCCACGGGAGCAGCAGTTCTGGCGGCTGTATGCGCTCAACGATTGTGCTGAAATCATTGTCTTCCTCTGTGAACTGTGGCAGCAACAACACAACTGAGTATCAATTTCAACTTAAAAGATTTGTGAAACTTCAGAAAATTTGCATTTAAAAAAAATCAAAATCAAAATACAGTATTATAACTTGATAATACCATCCCAATATTAACATTAACCACTGCTCTGCAATGTGGCCAAACACAGTTCTTTTAGAGTCATCTTGAGCAGACAAACAGTTTATTTGGCATCACCTACTCCCGAGTATCAGGGGTGAACTGATATAGGCTGGAATTTGCTGGTTCTTCCCAGGAATGGGTCTTCTTGCTGAGGTATAAAGGCGTTCTCTCGCCATTAGACCTTGGAGTTACCACACTCTGTTTCTCTTCATCTTCTTCATCCACAGCCATCTCTCTCTTCAAGCCAGGCAGGAGGTCAACAGTGGTGAGGGGAGAGGCGTAGCGCGGTTTGGTGTCCAAGATCAGCTCTGGCTCCTCGTCCAGGTCGTCAGATAAGATGGAGCCATTTTCAAAGTCCTACTCACAAACAACATAACTGTAAAGAGACTGAACTTTCACTCATCAAAGTGAATAAGTCTGTTGAATAAGTGCTTGGCCAGAACTTTCTAATGTACCGTTTAGCTGATGCTTTTAACCAAAGTGACTTCAAGTAAAATTATTACAGGGACAAAAATCCCTGGAGCAATATGGGGTTAATCGTTTTGGTTAAGGGCACAATGATAGTTTAAAGATTGACCAAGAGATGGGTCAGGATAGTCAACTAGTCATCCAACAACCAACTAGTTGGTTGGTGAGGTACACTTTTGTTTGTTTTTTTGGCGGTGCTTCAAAGGTCATGAGATGCAATTTTTCAAAGAGGATTTTAGTGTTTTAACATTTATTATACAAATTTTCCTTAGGACTAACGAGCAATTAGTGGGGCGGCACGAGGCACCCACACAGAAACCCCCCCCACCCCCAGCCCAGGGCACCATACAAGCTAGAACCGCTACTGAACTCCACATTTTATTGCCAAACTTGTCCGAATTGTTTTAGTCTCCCCAACATTTTAAAAGCCATCGCAGTCCGAAACTCTTCATAGCTCCACAGCAATTTTATATGACTTTTAAAAAAAAATTTGTCCAAGCATCTGCTAACAGAGACGTCTAATCTTGGAGTGGGCTGTGGAGGATCTCACCTCATGTCTGTCTGCAGTATTCAAACCAGCTCATTCTCTTCCTGCAACAGGGTGCCTGGGCCTGTCCTCCTCTTGCACACACTTACAGATCATAAGAGCTGAACACGCACTTTTCTCCCTGTGTCGCTTCGACAAGCCGACTCAGCGCCTTTCCTTGCTCGCCACCCCCACCCTTGCAGAGAGCAGAACCAATTTTCCATGAAAAATGTGCCGAGTCTAAAATCTTAATGGCGCAATTAGTCTCATTTTGAGTAGATTTACGGCAGCACTTGACTCGGCCACCTCAATTACATCTTTGCTAAAATTCAAGGATAATATGGTACATCTCAAAGGCCCAAAAAGGGGCTCATGCATCATTTCATAAAAGACCCCTCTCGAGAGGCACGCTCATTTGCTCCTCTTTTTCTAAAACTCATCTTCTTTACTCTCTCTGCAGCTGCATCCCAGTTCACATACCTATTCACACACTATTCTACACCATTTGGTAGTAAGTAGCGCAAATAGTGTGTTCACACTGAAAACGCAACAAAGCGGAGAGTACTAAAAGTACCCGGACACTTGGACACTTCATGCTCTCAGCAATCGCAGCTTAACCTGCGTAGTGGAAGGGGAAGGGTTACCTGGCCACAACACTGGCCTGACAAAACAGTTGTAATTAATGGTGAATGTGGAAACTACCAAAACTTTCGTGAAGACAGCACCTTGTAAATGTGAGTTTAAAGATTTACCATCACTCCATGCTGTGTGAATATGTACATTATTTATGATATTAGTGTTGAACTAAGGTTGGCTAACAACAAATGCGTTTGAAACGTTACTTTCTACAAAACAAACAACGAATTCTTTCGTTTAGTAAAAATTTTGTTTTATTTGAGAAAATGCTACTCTTTGAAAATGTATACACTAGATGACCGATTACATGTGTTTAGTGTATGCAGGTGTGTCTGTGTGTATTCAAAATGTATGTAAGAATGTGGTTAATACAGAATCTAGTATTAAAGGTGTGTATTTGTCGATATTTAGTCTACACTTTTGTTATGTGTATATAAAGATGTAAAGGAGTTTTAAACTTCAATACCTCTGGCATAGATTGGAGAGAGGCTATTGGCCTGCTTAGCCACTGATTGCTCATTCACGCCCTCTACAGGCAGAGAGGACTACTGCACACCACTGCTCTCCTCTGGCTAGAGAGTATATAGACAAAAAACAGTGCAATTCCCAAACGTAAAATATTAAACTTCATATAACCATACAGCATATTATCCTATTCATATATTTAGACTAATTTTACATTTAAATAGTCAACATTTAGGCCTATAAAGTATTCGGTAAACCTGATTACATTAGACTTAAGGCTTTAAATAATCCTCATTCTAGTTGTCCATCCTCTTATTAATTAATTTCAACAAAATACTAACCAAATCTAAAACATCTATTCAAATAAACACAATAGTGGTTTCTGATATGTGGCCATGATTACATATTGACTCTTACCACCACTGGTTTTCTGATTCCAAGGTAGACCTTCCCAGGTGGAGCTGTTTTGAGGACCTCAACTGCTTGTGCCAGAGAGCATGTGTCCAGATGAGTGTCATTAACGAAAACCAACTGGTCTCCAGGGAGAAGCCCAAAGTGATTCTCCACCATCCCTCCAGGCACCAGGGAACGGATGACAATAACAGAGCATGCAACATCCAAAGGGTCCCGCAGAGGGCAATACAGACCATAATAAACACAAACAGAAACAGACCACAGAAAAAAAACATCAGAGCAAAGTATAGCAATGGTGTCCGTGATTTAACCTATTCAGTTAGTCATATCTAAGACCTTAGATCTGAAACGTTTTGAAGTTTGTTTAATTGATTTGTTTAAATTATAACACAAACAGTGAATTAAAACAGCACCTGTGTAACCAGACAGGTGGACAGTCAAAAGGTTCACACAAGCAGCCACAGTGCCTTAAAGGGATAGTTCACCCAAAAATGAAAATTCTCTGATCATTTACTCACCCTCCTGCCATCCCAGATGTGTATGACCTTCTTTCTTCTGCAGAACACGAATGAAGGTTTTAAGAAGAATATCTCAGCTCTGTAGGTCCATACAATGCAAGTGAATGGTGGCCAGAACTCTGAAGTTCCAAAAATCACATAAAGGCATCATAAAAGTAATCCTTAAGACTCCAGTGGTTTAATCAATGTCATATGAAGCGATCCAATCGCGTCCTTGGCGATCACAATTTAATGCTGAATTACACTTCCTATCGCGCCATCTAGTGCTCTGCACATGCGTCAAGCACTAGGAAGTGTAATCGAGCTTGAAATAATGATTGTGCCTAGAGATTGCAATGACAAGATGTACGGTAAAAAAAAAGAGAGTTATATTTTGGTCTGTTTTCACCCAAATCCGACAGGATCACTTCAGAAAACATTGATTAAACTACTGGAGTCAAATGGATTACTTTAATGTTGACTTTATCTGCTTTTTAGAGCTTCACAGGTCTGGAAACCATTCACTTGCATTGAAATGACCTACAGAGCTGAAATATTCTTCTAAAAATCTTTTTTTTGTGTCCCACACATCTGAGATTGCATAAGGGTGAGTAAATGATAAGAGAATTGTAATTTTTGGGTGAAGAAATCCCTTTAAAATCTACTCCTAACTCCAAAGTGAGATATATGCCCTAGTTAAAAACCTAAACTTAAACTCCTAATCTAAAGTCTGTTAAAAAAAAGTGGGGGCAACTTCGTTATGCTGCCCCCTAAGATATCACATTGCAGTCAAATTCTAAGACAGCATCGTATGTATACTTCATAAATAAGGACATTCATTGTGACAAGTTCAGTGAAAACACAATTCCAAGATGGCGGACAAAGAAAGAAAACATTGATTATAAAAATACAGTTTCATGCAATCCTGAAAAGTGTGGATTAAAACAGTTCAGTGTGATTAAATGGACTATTTTAACCAATATGTGTGTGATGTGTATTCTTACTGTATGCTTATTAAAGTATTGCATAGCTAGCTTAGCAAAATGCTAACATCAAACTCTATGGAAATGAACAGCAGCCACGTCCAAACTACTACATTCCTGTTTGAAAATGCATTAATTTCACTATTTTTATGTTTATCATCCACATTAGAATGGTGTTTTTCCCCACCGAATACGAAGCATTTTGAAAATGCTCTCAAACCACCGCATATTTTGGATAGCGGTTATGTTAGGAAACTGTAAATGAAGTTTCAGACTGAAAAGGGTTAGCATAGCCAAAGTACTAGGTAATGTATTGTCCTCCTTTTTTGGGATGCATAAACATAGCAAAATCAATGAATTTTTAAAAGAAAAGGTATTAGTGTGGATGTGGCCTTAGAAGGCAGTATGCAGCTCACTAGGTTATGGAGCAGAGCTATAGTTCAAAAGAGCGCAACAAACTTCCTTGAAGGCCAAACAAGGCTGACATCCCACAGGAACAGCTCAAGTGTCACCGTATCAATCACATCTCTGGGGAGCTCTGCCGTAAAACTGCAATTCAACTCCAATTTGATGTCTCCAACAATATATTTCATGACCCATATGGGCTACTTTTATGTGGTGAATGACAATATAAAAGTGATTAACAAGTAGTTATTCGAGACTGAAAACTGAAGCGGAAGCACTGTCATTAGTCAGCTCATCTATCTGGCCATGAATATTTACGACCATCCATGCCAAAAGAGCGGCAGAACGGACAATGCTTGCGTTTGCATTTTTGAGACATTTAACTGAGTCTACTAGTCTTAGGAGAAGTAGCAGAAGATGATTGGGAGCAATTAAGTTCTGGTGTTGGTGGACTGTTTTAGGATATTGCTTCAGTGAAGTTAGAGTTTACTGGAACTTGGGTGAAGTTTGAAAGTTCAAATCATAAAGCTGCTAAGCCAGACCACACAGAGCAGATAGCGAAAGTCGTAGAAAGTAAAGAAGATAACACATCACATAAAACAAGTATCCAGAAACAAGTATCCAACAGCAGAGACAAAAAAAAAACAAGGGGGCTGCAGTGTGAAAACACAGTAACAACAAAATGTTATTAGTGGTGCTTGCAAAGGCAGCCATCTCTATTACTACTGCTCACACATTTGGTTAGGGGTTTTTCAAAACTCCTAAACTAAAGTATTGATCTTCAGAATGTATTAGCAAGTAACTCATCTCACACCATTTGTGCTATGAACACGAATGACACCTTAAATTGGGATTGTTGTTGAGGAAAGGGGACAAATTACTTTTCCATGCAATCAGACTCTAGCTTTTCTCCTGGTCGACGGTAAAACAGGTGAAAAGAATCCCAAAGATTTACTTTGAAAAATGTTGGCAACAGAATATGATGGAGACTTGCTTGTGGGTTCTTTGAGGGCCATTAAAACCCCTCTAGCAATCACTCAGAACTTCCAAGCAACTGCACAGCAATGCACTGGCAACTGCCCACAGCACTGGCGAGTTTTGCACAAACAAGCATTTCTCTAATTTTCCTCAGAAAAAGTAAAAAGTAGTTCATCTTTTGAGGAGCTGCAGCTTTCGATCACACACTGCTCTCTTTAAAATGAAATGTCAGGCTTTTTAGGAGGCACCAAAGAACCCCTAAGTGAAACGGATCGAGGGACCATGAAACTTCACCCAGTCATACCATGAAAGTGGGTCAGCATGCCCAGCAATTACTGCCCCCTGATTACCCAGTGAGCCACTGCTGCCCAGTAAGCAGACGAGAAGAAAAAAATAATTTTAGAGAGGAACTGAGGCCTGCTTGAAGGGAAAAAAGGAAATAAACAGACAGGAAAAAGTTGGAGAGAGGATTTGAAGTTCCACTCCAGCTGGCGCTTTAGGAGGACACAGGCTGCATTGTCCGGCTGCTGGGTTCCAGCCAAGCGTGCTTTGCTTTCCACACCCATCTCTCATCCCACATGGCCAGTGACGTCAGCAGAGCAGCTTTTATAAGAAAAAAAGCCAGGGAGCGCAGGCCAGCGGGCCATCACAGGGGGCTCCTAAGACGACAAAGCGTCACCTGGTACAGAATACAGTGAGCGATGCGAAGAAAGCAAGCAAGACGGTTCCATTTCTTATTCACGTTTCCATCCGAGTGCAAATATGATTTAGATGGCGTATAATACATGGCTCATTAGGGGTGCAGCTGTCTTCCATGTTGCAGGTGTGATTAATAATTCAGAATCCCAAAAAATGACAATCCAAGAAGCTCCTGGCTGCTCCTGCATATTACCGATGATAATTTCCACAAAACATAATTAAAACATCTACTGCAAGATACAGCAGCTAAAATTACAGCCGATTACAGCTTGAAATATTTGTACTTAAACCATTCAAGTCAATGCAAACAGTGCGCAAACCCTGTCAAGATGTTTAGCTGTAGTCTACATGACCCCACATAACATACTTTCTCTCATATAATATCTAGTTACCCCAAGAAGCATTTGGTAAAATCGAAAAAAGACAAAAAAGTAAAATTTTTACATTTGTGTACAGTATATTCACATTCAAGAAAATTCAAATATGGAAAATGAAGACACATTGCCCCAGGTTCAAAGTCTTTCTAGCAGGTCAGTCTACTGTCGGACATCTTTGGAACGCTCTCGGGAGGCTATTTCCAGTCATGCCAGTGCAGCTCCTATCTACTTGAATGAGGAATACCGAAATCTAAAAAATGGTTGGTCAAGATCACGATCAATTGTGCTTCTTTACCTCATATTACACTAAATAAATTACAATTTCCCAGCTAGTATAGCTAATGCACATGCACGTTCTCGAGTTGATTGACAGGCGATGTCTGTATCTTAAAGATGATTGGCTCTTTTAACTGTTAGGCGGGACTTCCTTTCTACATCCGTTGACCGTTGGGCGCTTAGAGCTCCTTGGTTGGGCGTTCCAATTTCTTCCATTCATTTTAATAGAAGTGGCCCGTCTCTGCTAAATAGCGTCTGCCCAGGTTTGACATGTGTTACATGATTGAACACAGCAAGTTTAAGAGAAAATGAGATTTGAGAGCTGTGGTGGAAAGAAATATTTTCAGAGTCTTATATTTTGGTCTTTTTAATTTTTTGGTTTATGAAATGCTTTTTGAAGTAAAGCAATGTAAAAACGAGAGAAGTTCATGAACCCAGGATTCATTCTCAGAATTGTAAAAGGGTTTGGAGGAATTTGAGTGTCACATGTGACTTTCTTCATTAATTTTGGTCTTTGTAAACTATTTGTTCGTACATGCCACATACTGTAAATGGCACCCTCTGTTTCCTCTAGAGGCAGTTACATGGATAAATAAAAAAAAATACAGCCCCTCAAAATGATACTAAATCAAATTAAAGTCAACTTAAATAGTGCGCCAACCCTGCCATTGTGTTTTTTTGTGATCTTCATACCACAAACCCTAATCTTTAATCCTAACTGGCTGACAAATTGGAGTGAGTGTTAGTGGCTGGACTGGATCTCCCATATTTCTTTTTTGGGTTTAGTTAAGGCAATGCACAGTGGTTGTCCACGGTCTCTTGTGTTCTCTTGGCTGGCCCTGCTGGTCGGAGGAGTTGAAATTCTTCAGCGTAGTGTCAGGTGGACAGTAAATCTGCCGTTTTGCAGGAATCATCAGTAGGCCAAGTCATCTGCTTCGCTCCTGCGCTCTGCCTCACTTTCAGTCTTGCTGAACAGAATACCAGGAACTCCAAGATGTCTCTTGCTTGTTTTTCTCTTTTAAACCTTTTTTCGTTCTCGCCGTAGTTGCCTCTTGAGGAGAACAGAGCGCCACTTCCACGATGAGCAAATGCCCACACTTGACCAAAATTAATAAAGAGTTGGGAAAGGTGAAGACGAGATGCATCAGACAATGCGGACCTGAAAATGGCAGTAAATCCCAAAACTTTACATGCCCCCATGTTTAACACCTGGATCTGAATTTTGGAAGACACTGCAGGAACTAACAGTAATTTTTTTTTAATGGCTGAAAAGCATGATGCATGTCCCTCAATAATGTGGTACAATTCAGGATGGTGTTCTGTAGTCAGTTCGGTGTGTTATTTTTCTGCGATGCCAATAAAATAGCCTTTGGTCAGTTTATGAAGCTTCAGGCCACATAATAAATAATGATAAATAAATATAATCACACTGAGATGATTTATGACTCTCCCTTAAAACATTCACTGGATGAGACTAAATGCTGTATTGATGTGCAGGTTAGGTGATTCGAACCACCAAAACTATTCAAAAATGCATTCTCTAAGATTCCTTCTCCTTGGCAAGAAGCAAAGGCCATGAATTATTTGAGACATACATTCACCACAGAGATAATACATTTGTTTCACACCCAGAGAGTTCTGCAAAGAAAACATTGTGGCTCCTTTTACATTGGTTTTCACATAAATGCATTTGATGCTTTCATGCAAAACAGCATTTCCAGATGAAAGAACCTTTGAGGAACATGATGCAGCCCAAATTCTTTAAGTTCAGTGTAATAATTGCATTGTACTAGTTTATTTTTATTGTGAATGGAGACATTTGTCTTCGAGAGGTTGTTGTAGGGCTGACAGCATACCCAAACAGAGGGTTATGTTAAGCGCCACTTAAAGTAATAAACTATATTCCCTATGGGCGGCTTACATACACCCAAAACCCACTGCGGGAGAGCTGCTCAATCATACTTTGAATTCAGCCTGGAACCGCATTATGACTTCATGCTTACACCCTAATTGTAAGCGAAGAAATCACTGTAATGACTTTTAAATGGCCTTGAGATTACAATCCTACTTTAAACTAAACCGTCACAAGCCGACCCTTCAAGATCAGGTGTTTGGCTATGAGAGAACATTCATTAATCTTCATTATCAAGATGGCTAGTACTACCCAGGGGGTCTTTCCCATTAATTCACATGTTGCCATGTCATACGTCTTACTTTGAAATCAGTGTAAAAACATGAGCCCTGACTCAAAATGACTGCACTGTCACCGTTTTGTGAACTCCCACAGTTAGGGGTGTCATTTAGGGAGGAAAAACTGCCTAGTTTCAGGCTGTCAGCATGACCGTGGACTCTCATCTATCTAGCTGTGGTTACAAGGCCTCCTTGCATTGGCGGGGACTTTGGGGTAACAATAGTCTTGCGCAGCAAGATTTTGACATGCGGCATGATCCCTGGTGATCATTGCAGCTTATTCTGGCCAAGAACCACCCACTTAGACAGGAAGACACATCATATGAAGTAACAAACTAGTTTGTTTTGTTTGTATGTGCCATTTAATTGAGAAAATGCAATCAAATAATGGTGCGATCGTCTCTGCAAACAGTTGTACACAAAACACTGGAAAAACAGCAAAAAAAATTTGACTCTGTGATAAGAAATTCAGTCCAAGTACTGTTTATTGCACAGAAATAACTCAGAAAACAAGGCCGAATATAGAGTTCTACTTGCAGGGCTCCAGACTGCGACTAAAATGGTCACAAATGCGACCAAAAATAATTGATTGTGACAATAATTTAAAATCTAGTCACCATTGGCGACTGTCGGGTTGTGTGCGTTCATTTGCGGTTTCGTCAGATATCATTTTGTGAGTTATTGAATACATCTTAAGAGCGCGCACCAGTGTGTCTTGCAAAAATTTTCAACTGTTCTGTTGTGACGAGCTCGCTACACCGCACGCAACAACAAACCCAGTGCTGTGTCTTGAATATTTAAATTAAGTTATTGTCATTCCTTTCCTTGCAAATATAACAGTAGCCAGTTGGTACGTTATAGCTGTACAGTGTGTAAACCACACTCTCCTGGCCTTAAGAGAAGCATTAGCGACCGAGGCTAGAGACCGTGACTTTATAGCCTCAGGCCCCCGTGTTTGCATTGTTTGTTATAGATAAGTAAACAGATGGGACTAGATGGAGGGGGTTCAGCTGGTGCAGAACGGAAAGACAGCGAGTTTGACCGAGGGAATGCTGCACAGGTCAATATGGCTTCCAAAAAACCCCAGGGTGCACCAACTACTCCTCCACCAGATCTGCAAAGTAAGCGTTAGTTCTTCACCCTCTTCATGACAATGATCTATGATCTAAGTTGCAGGACTGCACAATTCTTCCCCTTTTGCCGTGATAGGGATGAGACCATCTTGAATTCAAGGCGTTTTTGCAGTATTGACGCAGAGCATACAATCTGTACTTGCACAAAGCAAAACCTACCTTCATAATATCTCATAAATCTAATAAAAAGAGAAGCTTTATGAAAACAAAGGACTTTGAGTCAGCAAAACATAATATTTTTAGCACTGCAGTAAAGCCTATGGACTCTGTCATGAGTTCACTGGTCCCTCCTCCATCTTAATTTCTTCATTTATCACCGAGGAGAAGAAAGGCAGAATTTAAGGGATCACTGCCCAGGTTACCACTATTAAGCAGCAATGTAATTCTGTCCATGTCGCCATGGCCCCTATTACTCATGCTAGCCTCTGACGAGGCAACCAGCATGTCATACCATTAAAATGTGATCTCCGTTTTGAAGTTGTGCCACTACAAAGTGGTCATTTATTATGATCCTGATGAAGTTGTGAAAGCATGGGCTTCGAATCGTATGCTTTCCTTCTGCTAATACTGTTCCCTGCATGAAATCAATTGGAATCCGTTGCTGGATAGTATGAAACACAGTGTCCCATAGGAACGGAGGAGTGCAGGTCTGCATTCTAAGTGGCCTCATTACTTGATCACTTCTGATTCAGTATCAACGTGCAGTTATGTACTAACCCTGATTAGAGGGCTAATGAAGGAAGGAGGAAAGCAGCTTTTCGAACTAAGTGAGCAGAGCAAAGGGTTTGATGGTTGGCATAGGGCCAGATAAATAGTGGCGGCCCTTGTCGGAGAGGTTTCACTGCCTTATTTTGTTCGGTGTCCAATGACTTGTGACATCAACGCATGTTTCCTGTGATCAGACTTCAGCGAAGTCAAGGGGATTATTTAAACCTGTTTTCCTTTTTTATGTATTTGTAAATGTTGTGCTTTAAAACCTGGCTTTTTGCTTTAATAAATATGGCTTGAACACTTAAGCTCTGGAATTTGTTAATTTGTCCATTTATGACTGTTCTTGCAAGGCAAAACGGTACTGATTTGTCTTAAACATTCTGATAAGGGTTTGTTCTAAATGCCTAAACCAAAGTATCAAACTTATGCAATTAATTCAGCCTGAACAGCTTGAAATACAGACTCAAAACATTGTTTTGTGCTATCCATTTTTGTTTTTTGTAAACTTGATATTTTTCAATTTCCCAGTTGACTTACATACAATACAATGTTCAGCTGTACTGACGTCATCTTAACGCTTACATAGTATATTTCAATTGGACATCTTTCTTACATCTATTGGGATACTGAACTGTGATTGGTCTTGTGTTCCTTGCATATTTTTAACCATTTAACAGTGACTATGCGTTGATTCTTGTGTGTAGTCGACAGAAAACAAGACACATACTGAAAGTCAACACATACCAAAGCCTTAAACCTAAACTTACCTAAAACTTTAAACTTCATTCTTTTCCTGCTTTGCAAGCAACACTATTTCCTTCAGGACTTTTCCATCTAGTTTAAAATAATTTTTCTCAGAGAAAGCAATAAATATAAGAAGTGACTCCCAAGAAAGGAGGGGGAGCGAGATAGTGATAATTCCTTACCTGATAGTCTAGTATGCTGAAGCCAAGTCCTTGTTCTCCTTTCTCCAGTTCCAGCACCTTAACTTCTGGAGACCAGAGATCCAGCTCCCCTTCATCCTCTTCCTCCTCCTCAACCCTCTACTCTCTCAAGGCTGCTCGATTCTAGTGGGTTTCTTTCATTGTCAACCTCCCGCTGAATTGCAGATGCTTGACGGGCCTGTAAAAAAACACAAATCATGGTTAGTTTAATAAGTAGCTCCTCTCAATTCTCATTATTGACAAAGCCCAAAAGCATAAGGGGAAATAAGCAAACCTTGAACTGGTCTCTCATGCTGTCTCGTAGACTTGTATCCTTAGCCAACAGGAAGAGGTTATTCTCAATCTGAAAGAATTTTAAAAATGAGCAAACGATCATTCAATGTTAAAAACCCCTATTAAGGGGGCCTGGGTAATTCAGTGATAAAGACGCTGGCTACCACCCCTGGAGTTCGCTAGTTCGAATCCCAGGGCGTGCTGAGTGACTCCAGCCAGGTCTCCTAAGCAACCAAATTGGCCCGGTTGCTAGGGAGGGTAGAGTCACATGGGGTAACCTCCTCGTGATCGCTATAATGTGGTTCATTCTCGGTGGGGCACGTGGTGAGTTGGTTGCCGCGGTGGATGGCGTGAAGCCTCCACACACGCTATGTCTCCATGGCAACGCGCTCAACAAGCCACGTGATAAGATGCGCGGGTTGACGATCTCAGACGCGGAGGCAACTGGGATTTGTCCTCAGCCACCCGGACTGAGGCGAATCACTATGCGACCACGAGGACTTAAAAGCACATTGGGAATTGGGCATTCCAAATTGGGAGAAAAAGGGGAAAAATCCAACAAAACAAAAAAAATTGTCTAAGAAGCAGATCGTTTAAATAAGCAAATCTCTTATTTATAAGAGCCTCCAGACAAAAGCAAAGCAAACCATGTGATTCACTCTTTATCACGTGTCTCTCTTCGATATGCTGAAGTTTCAAACATAATCCAGTTATGATATTGTGATGCATTGAATTGTGACATGTTTTGCAAAGTGTATTATATTGCAATAATCAAATGTTTTGCCACTTTTACTGATATGATTGGAATAAGAAACGGAATAGTAAAATGTTCCAACAGGATTCAAACGGATTCACTCGCATAAGCACCACAGCTCAACATGGTGCAACATGCACTATGCTATGGCTCCAGACTTGTTTTCTTTTCTTTCTTCGTTCTTTTTTTTTTAGAATGGCCGCCAGCATATACTGTATGTGTTACCTGTTCCTGTAGGCTGGTTGAGGGGCTGGTTGAGCAACACTCTTCAGATTCAGGGTGATAATCGCTGCCCTCCTCAGCAAGGTGTCGGCAGCAAACGAAAGTGAAGGGAGGAGGAACCTCTCTGAGAAATGCAACAGCTTCCTGTCTGGACTTCCCATACAACTGCATCCCATTGACCTGTAAAAACAACACAACTCAAACAATGTTTCTTCTACCATTCGGCAGGACTACTAAAAATCTAGACATTTATTAACTATAACATTAAATTGGGGGGGAACTTATTAAGCATCCTATATGGGAACTTATTAAGCCTCCATCCTGTCAGTGAGACTTGGAGTTGACTAAGGGTCTGTTCCGAGACTTAGTGAGCTGCCTCGCTGTCTCCTGCCATAGGCAGCTGTCCGAAATCCTCATAAGAGACCGATTTGGAACGTTCTGCAGAGGTGGAAGCTCCGCGCATGATTCAAATTGCGCTCCTTAAGCGCAGTGCACGGGAGACTCGACTAACAAAGGATTTCAATTCAGGTGACGTGAGAGGAATGACGTGATATTCTAATGAGCATAAATATGCATTGCATAGACACACATTTTGGGTAAAATTGAAAATTTTATATCATATTAAACTGTTATATATGGATACTTTTCAGTATTGAATGGATTAGAAGTATATTTATAATCCAAATTTCTCTTGCTCCGTCCGCCATCTTGTATTTACTTTTCCAACTAGCTCATCACAGTGCATTATGGGATTGCCTATCTGGGGAAGGGTACATATGATGGTACCTTAGAATTTGGCCAAAACGAGATATCTTAGGAGGCAACATAATTATATACCTAGCTTTTGGAACAGTCTTTGCATCGGGAGCACACCTATGATGTCTTAAAATGCTTCTTCCAAAGGAAGCTCTCTAAGTTTTGGAACAGACCCAATATTACATCTCAGTGGCATCCATTGGTTCTCCTTGATTGGCATTTAATGGAGTAAGCAAGCCTGGAGCTGCTATAGCGAGTGGGGGTGGCACTTTGCCATCTGCCAAACCAGGAGGTGGCCATGGCCTCTACACATCCTTTGCCTTACAAACACTCACACCATCAGTGTACCGCTAGGATTCTATCAAGTGCCACAATCTATGCATTGACGTTGACAGTATTTCACATATATTATATTTGTAAGGCCTTTACAAATGCATTGGTCCCAGGATGGAGCCTTGAGGTACACCACATGGATAACCCACTTCCCCTGCAGCCCTGCAAACTTTCCTTGCTTAAAGGAATAGTTCACCCAAAAATTATTTAGTTCCATCAAAAGTAAGTGAATAACAGCTTACAATTTTAGTTTGTTCCTCACACAAAACTATCTAAATATGGTATGATTTCTGAAGACTATAGAAGAGTTGTATGGACCACTTTTATGATACATTCACTGTGTTTTTGCGTCCTTTGTAAACTTGAAAGCCTCTGTCCCAATTCATTGTAATTGCATGGAAAAGAGCGACCAGTATAATTGACCCCTTACACAGCCAGTGGTGAATTAGGTCGATTTCCACCAGAATTAAGCAGTGAAATTCTACCAAACATTTTGTGTCATCAATTTATATTAATGAATGTAAATTTATAACATTATTCATTGTGTTATACTACCCTGGTATTTATTTAGAAATAGTCAACACTGCTGTGATGGGGTTTCAAATAAAGTTGCTGAGGGAGTTAATTTGGCATCTTTCCATTATCTGATTGCCATAATCCACCGCTCTCTTTTTTTGGAAACATAATTTTTCTTTCACTGTTGGAGCAAACAGGAATGCAAAATCAGTATTTGCTTTGCTTGACCATTTCCTCTATATAAGTTTACCCCACTATAGTTCACTTCCGCATTCCAAACACGGAAATGTAAAAAGGGTCCTTTGTTCAAAATGTTCATTTTTGGGTGAACTACATTTGTCAACAGCAACAGGCTGAAAGCACCAGATCAGGAGGGTGGGGGAAGAGTAGAGGGAAGTGGACAGGAAGCAAGGCCAGTGGGGAGGTTAGGGTAGGGGACAGCCATGCAGATGGCCTCGGTCAGACTCAGGAGCCCTCCTGCTAGAACATCCATGCGCCAGCAGCAACAGCAGCAGCAAGCCTTCCTGGAGACCTGGTGCTGGCAGGACGCAAAGGTCAGTCTTATTAAAGCTCACCAAAGCAAGTCGAGAGCAAAACTGGCCAAATCCTGGGAGCCCATCTAACCATAATGCCAAATAGAGAGGGGGCATGGGATGACACCCATAGCTACTAAGTATGCAGGTTACTGTGCTTGAAAATGGGTTTACCTCCAGAAGTTCATCCTCTGGTCGAAGTATCCCATGTTTTGCAACTGGGCCCTCAGGAGCTACTGTAGAGATGTAGTGATGTCCGTTGAAAGAGTCTAGTTCCACGCCCAAGCGCATTGTGTGTATTGGGAGAATCTGTAGAGACATTGTTTCATGGTTAGGCAGAGACACGTTTGCTTTGTGGTCACTATAGGGATTAGGGGTGGGCAGTAGGGCAAAATATTAGATAACAGTAGGGATATCAATTTTCAGACATTTTCATAATCTATTGTAGTGGAAATTAACAATCAATTAATCGATTAATTGTTAAAATTTATATCGCAATACGCATGTGGAGGACTCTAAATAATATGTACATGTAGCCTATTGTTTAAATATAATTTAAATGATTACATTTAAGAAATGCAAGTATTGGAATTTTACTTTAAAATATTCTTAATTCAGTGTATTTAAATACACTTAGATTATGTTTAGGTCAAATATGGGAATTTTTTAATTACTGTTAATGAAATAGGCTACTGTTAGTAATAACTTCTATCTTAAAATACTTAAGATATATAACTTGTATACATATTTGAGTTCCTTTAAACTTCACATTGTGGATCATGGGATATTTAGGATCTTTTGACTTCTTTTTTTATTAGAAATTAAGTAAAATCATAACACGCTGCATAAACACAGTACATAACATAGGCTACTGCTTATCTGGTGATAGTGTGACATCAGCTGAATGTACCTTCATGCTTTCCCGGGCGATCGCTGACGTAATTGTAGGTTGGGATGAAACATGGTCAACAGTGTCTGTTGTCATGTTATACTTAAACACACTATCACGGTGTGTGCAGAAAACTTTCATGTTAATTTATAGAGAAACGCTCCAACATTGTTTACACTGAGCCCGCTTCATCTCATCAAAATGTGAAAATTCCCTATTATTTATAGGTTTTCCGTGACTGTGGAAACCCGGGCTAACTCTTCCGATCCTGGTATTTTTGCTGGTTATTAGCAAATGTAGTAATGGCCATTTTTTGATAATTCAGCAAATTAAATACTTCACAAATGAAAGGCACTTCTACACCTTTACTTGTTTTCTCTTTTTATTTGGAACTTGTTAGATTCAAACTAAAAGATAAGATTATTTATAAATAAATTAATCATAAAAGAGCTTCACATTATGTAACACTTCAGTTATAAGCAACAACAACAAAGCACACAAAGCAGTGCCAGAAATTAACTTTTTTTTGTTAAGGGGCAATATTTGTCCCTGAGTTTAACTTTCATGGGGATTTTACCTTTAAGAGGGTAACCATTTAAAACAAACTGTCTCACTTGTTGACTTTATTAACAAATTAATTATTCATTAAAACAAATTCTATGATTGAGACTATTACCTCTTTACCCAAAAATTAAATCAGCATCAACTCATATTTTATGTTGTAACTACGACGACAACAGAATAATAAGAACTATATAAAAAGCTTCACATAAAAAATACTTTTTCCCCCACATTTAGAATTTCTGTGGCATTTTTATAATTTTTTGTGGCATTTGTGCCCTGAGCCCCCCTTAATTTCCAAACCTGGCAAAAAGTCAAACTAATATTCTAAAACTTTGTTATTTGTATAGTTCTGGCTCCAAATGCAATGTGCAATGTTTCCCAGTAACTGTAAACACCTTAATTCTGCTTCATGTTACAACCTTTAATAACTTGTTTTGCATTGTTATTTTTGGCTTGTTTGTGACACGTCCTGCTCTTTATTTTCACACTACTCCATCACTCCTGCATGTAAATAACATGAATATATATACAAATATCCAGTACAAATACATCTAATCGCAGTATAAATGGTACAGCAAAATCTGTATGTTTATAGAGTGTAGTACGAAAATAAAAAAAAAAGCTCAAAAAGTCAGCAGATTACATCTGGGCCTGATTATAATTGACGTTTCTATGTTACCTTGGAGTACTTCTGCAAATCAACCTCATCCTCTATTACCGGATTCAGCACAACAACCTAAGAAAAACATATAAAACACATAAACCCAAAAGAAATCATTCAATCAACATATCCCAATGTGATGACCTAAAAGTAGACGTCACACTCCCCTTATAGTAAATAAACCCAAACATCACTGTGTCAGCCTATGAGCTCATGTTTATATGGTGTGTAAAATATGTCTTAAAAATCCAATAGAAGTCAACCGAGGCAATCTACAGCCAGATTTAGCCACTCGATCGAACATCTCTTATCACAGCGTGCGTAAGTGCCGGCCGTTCTTGCTGATGTGCAGTTTGCCTCATGTTTAATTGAGACCCGCACTTAGCATCTGTTAACTTTTCTTCCCCTTTGTATTTTGCTTACCATAACATCGTAATGCGGGGCGAGAGCCTGCTCCCATTTAGCACGAAGCTCCATCTCCGTCAGCGCGGCCAGCTCTTGGGCTACAACACACACATACACACACCATAATGAGAGCAGCGTTTAAAGTCAATTACCGCCATTTGGGTGCCCACTGTCCGTGACAGAGTGAGTGGAAACGTATGACATTAATGTCAGGTGCTGCATACTAGTGCGGGATTGATGTTGGGCTGATGGATGAATATAATCAGAGGGTAAGAGTGAGCCCGAGGGCAAGAGTTGAGAGAGGAGTCAGCAGTGATACTGCAGAAAATGACAATGGGACACAAGGGAACAGTACCGGCTGAGGCAAATAAATGGGTAGAAGAGCTTTTATGGGCACTTGTGATCCTTAAAATGAAAGCTCGCCCTAACTATGAAAATCCTCCATTTGCGTTCCATGAAAGACATCAAGTCATATGGGTTGGGAACAACATAAGTGTGAGTAAACGATGACAGGATTTAAATTTTAGGCTAAACTATCCCTTTAAGCACCTCCTTTTTGCAGACCTAAAAAAAAAAGAGTTTCAGGCCCTATTTTGTACTTTATTCATGGAAAGTGCCAGCAACTTGTACTCAATAGCAGGTTACTGTAAAAAGTGAAGTCGGTGAGTCTTGAAGAGCTGATTAAATTAGCATTTCTAACACCTCACTCACAACACCATTCATCATGAATGTTGGGCTACATTAATATAGCAATGCATCGCTTTTAGACGTGGGACATCAAAGCCCAGCCAACATCTGTAGCCCAGGTGCGGTACAGTGGAAAAAAACGGAGAACAGGGGAAAAGCTGATCACTGGGCAATGGCTTGTTATGTTTATGCATCAGGAATAACTCACAGTCTCCCACTGCTACCACTGAGAACAAATAGCCACCCCCTTTCCAACTGTCACTCAACATTTAATAGCGGATATCACATGGGAAACTTTACGACAGACTCACAAAACCCCCTAAAATGAAGTGAATATTCACATCTCAGGTTTTACATGGCACTTCCTGTGGTTTTTAACTGCTGCCAGTATTTCTGGAGTATTTCTGGACTATAATTATACCAACGTGGACCAATTGTCAGTGTCAATGCAACTAAGAGTGCCAGCTGTCTAGTTTTGCAATGATTTTAAAGGGATAGTTCTTTTAAAATAAAAATTCTGCAATCTTTTACTCACGCTCATGTCGTTTCAAACCCGGTTGACTTTCATTATTCTGTGGAACAGAGGACTACGCTGGTCACTTTTTCTATGTATTTTCATGTTTTGAGCGCTCTATTCCAAATCTTATGAAGCCAAATGATAGCTTTACGTGAGAAACTTTGACATGCACCCTCACTCATCTGATTTATAAATGAATCATTCTTGTGAGTCGGATCTATTACAATAAATCATAAATTCAGTTCACAAAACCAGTTTGAATGATTCAGGATGAGTTCAACGCTCACTGGTGGGGAAGATTATCAGTAAATAATTACTTAAATTTCAAACCGTTTCTGAAACAAACCTATCATACGACTTCTAAAGTCTTGTAATATGAAACACAAGTCTTATGGACCAATTCTGAGATGCTTTTCCATCCTTTCAGAATCTTTAAAAGCTCAAATTTTGATTTATTAATAAATGCATAGAAAACAGAGACAAGCACAGTCTTAGAAATATCTCCCTTTGTGTTCCACGATTGAATGAAAGTCATATTGACTTTGAACAACATGAGTAAATTGGGTAAATTATCCCTTTGGAGGATTTTTCAAGGGTTCAATACAAGTTAAGCTCAATCGACAGCATTTGTGCCATAATACTGATTACCATAATTTTGACTTGCTCCTCATTTTCTTTATATAAAGCAAGAAATCTGGATTAAAGTGGGGTACTTATAATGGAAGTGAATGGGGCCAATCTGTAAATGTTAAAATACTCACTGTTTCAAAAGTATAGCCATAACACATAAACAACATGTGTTTTAACATGATTTTAGAGTGAAAAAAATCACTTACTAACCTTTTCTGTGTAAATTTATAGCCAATTTTACAACTTCGTTGCCATGACGCTGTAATATCAACAAACCCTAAAATGCAAAAACTGTAAAAAATGACCATTTAAACAACTTTACAACTCAAGGGTTTTGGGATTTAGGGTTTTGACATAAAAATTAATGTTAGTGCTTTTATAAAATGATTAGCTTCATATTTCTGCCTTTAAACCCTCCAAAATCGGCCCCATTGTAAGTGCCTCACTGTAACCTCAATTTTTGCTTTTTTAAAGAGAAGGAAGGATGAGATGAAAAATGTTTTTGTGGTATTCAAAATTATACCACAAATGCTGTCAATTGATCTTAACTTGTACTGAACCCAGAATATTCCTTTAATGGTTCAGAAAGTGTTGGTGTGACAAATCCAAATCCCAGCAAAGCCTTGAGCAACTACTCCTTGGTGAGTTGTCCACATTGTTGTTTTTCTCAACTAGGCCTGAAACTTTTTCTAGAGACTTTAAACTTTACACTGCACTTCCAGGGTAGTTATCTTTAAAATCGTAGGGTGAAATTTAGCGAAACCTCTCTGTTCACTCTTATCAAATGTCAACGTACCAAAACAGTTGAGTATTATCCATAAAGAAAACACCATTTAAACATATATATATACACTTACATATCTTAAAAGTGATATCATTTCTTAACACCACAGGGAAAAAGTCATAAAAAAATGGCAAAAGTATGATTAAAGGGGTGTGTGTTTTGACTTGAGGGTGACTCTCATTTTACAAGTGCTATGATTCAAGCTTTGGGAGCTTTGAGTGCCTGACAACCAATCATTGTTATCCTGGGCATGTATTGGCCCAGTGCAACAGAACACTTTATTTAGGAAGTTTGGCAGGTACCGGGTCTTGTCCGGATGAATTAGGGCAGAATGTAACCAGAGCTATGGGCTGCTTTGGGCTCGGTCAAGTCCTGCATTTCTGCATCTAGCACGCCTATCTCCATATTTATATCAGCCGGCTAATATGACTGAAACAAAGCCTTCTAAGCTTGGCACAGAAGTGGGGAGGGAAAAAGGAATTGGAGCTGTAGGATGGCCTGGATTTGACCCCCGCTCATAGGGGAGTGCCAACGGATTGGATTCCAAAGCCTCTTCTACATTAAAAAACCCAAAGTACCCCTGTGTATCCTTTAGGGGGCGAAATGCAATGAACAATGAAAAACCTTTGAAGTTCATGGAAAGGAGTAATAATAGGTGTCACGGGGTCAGAGAGGGTTAACTATGATCTCACATACTAGGTGTGGCAAAAAATTTAAAAATAAAATAAAAAGACTTACAGACCAATGAAGATACAAAAACAAGATTGTAATATTTTCTAAAGAAAGTGTGACTAGTACTTATCCACACAAAAGTTTCTGCCTTGATGCTAGGGTGCTGTGGGTGGTTGCCAGGGCTTTGCTAGGGTGTTTTTTTGTGGTTTCCAGGGCATTGCTAGGTGGTTGCTAGGGTTTTCTGGATGATTTTTTTAGGAGATTGCTTAATGGTTTAAGTAAAAAGAGCATAACTCCAAGTCTCTATGATATTTGGTCCAGTGTTTCCTGCCCTGTTCAACAGTGGCACTCCATTGCCTCTAACGCCCTGTTTCCACCTGGTATTTAGATGAGTTTTCGATGATCCGATCACATGTGGTCAGCCGAGATGCATGGTCTCCTGTGACGAAACTGTTTTTGGATTTTGAGGGGAGGGTCTCTGATTTCATTACAACATACATCAATCACTGTCATTGTGTTGCTGCATGACAATAAAACAAAAAAAGTAATGAAAAACAAAGCACACTATTAAGCACACAAAGGCTCACTATTTCTCCCAGATGCATCTGAAATTTGACCTAAGCACAACATTTAGAGCAGAATTCTCAGTTATTTTTGTATTAATGTAAGCTTCAGATGTGAGTGTTTGCCATCTGTGACTCTGCATGTTGATATCAAAAACACTGAAAAAGTTCTGTGAAGTTCTTGTGCTTGTATATCTATTAGCTTTTTAAAATTTCATATGGATATTTCCATTTAAAGCCACTTATAACCGGCAAAGTTCAAACTCTTGTTTTAGTGCAGCAGTTGATAGGCAGGTGAGGTGTGGTGCTTTGCTGCTGTTAAGGACAGACTGCGATTCTCACCACAAATGTACTGTGTCACATGCATTTTTGACTGCCTTCATATGTGGTTTCAGTGATCCAATCACTAAAAAATTTGGATACAGTTTAACCAGTATTTAACGCTGACCACTTGTGATCGGATCACCCAAAACAAATCTTAATACCAGTTGGAAACAGGGTCTAAATCTCCAGTGCCACTGCAAAAGAAATATTTTAGATAATATTGAAACTGTTGTATTGATCAAGTGTCTTGTTTTGACACAGCTCATATTTTCGTTGCTAGTTCGAATACGTCACTTTAGAACCAGCAACAGAGTATGCGCTGCTTTTTGGCATTGCAGTAACAAGGTAGTTCGTGTGAGTGTGAGCGAGAGAAAGAGAGAAACTGTGAGAGATCACAAGTGGAATTACCTGCGTTTAAAGTGGCTCTCATCAGGAATAACATTGCTTAAAATTGCCAAGATATAAGTTTAAGTGTACTTCTCAGCAGCAGTGAGTGTCGCCATGCTTGTACAGCTTTTGCATTGCTAAACAACTGTTTACAATCCCAGTGAGTCGCGGGGGTGCACTGACTTTGCTCCCGAGAGAGTTTGTGTGAGAGCGAAAGAGAGGGGGAAGGATGCTTTCCACTATAGCTATGGGCGAAATACATTGAAACATTAAAAGCTGCACATATTAAGTTATTTCAGATAATATAGAAACTGTTGTATTGATCAAGTTGCGGGGGTGCGGCTCTGTTTGTTGGTCGCGTCTCGAGTCCTCATGTGTGTGTGTGTGTGTGTGTGTGTGAGCGTGTGTGAGTGCGGATGAGACGAAGGAGCACGAGGGTGCTTTTCAACCAAAATTTAAATAAATGTAGGATATTATCGACATTGTCATTCTTATTCAATGTATTAACCAATGTCTTTGTTTAATTGGTCTACAGTGTGTGTATGTGGGTACGAGAGCGAAAGTGAGAGGAAGAGAGAGAGAGAGGGAGCCCAAGGACGCTTTTCAATCGAAATTGAAATAAATTTAGGATATTATAGACATTGTTTGTCATTCTTATCCAATGTACTTAACTAATGTCTTTGTTTTAATTGGTTATTTTGCTGTGGTAGCCTGTAGGGCTCTTTGAAATAAGTAATATAGAACCGTTATGTGGTCAAAACCTGGAACTACTTTACAGTGGTGCGTTTACTGGAAAATAATTGCATACCTTAGAACATACGTCAACCAATCAGAATCAAGCATTCAACAGACCCGTGGTATAAATATATATATATATATATATATATATATATATATATATATATATATATATATATATATATATACTGTATATATTTATGTATATATACTGTAAATGTGAGAGAGAGCAAGAGAGAGAGAGAGAGAGAGAGAGAGAGAACGAGAGCGAGCTGGATGGGACTTTTATCATTTGTGATGCTGCCCCATTTTGTTCTATGCTGCTGTGAGCATCTGAATTGTGTAGATGGCTGTGTTGATGGTGGGGTATCAACTCACTTTTCCCCTGCAGCTGTTGTTTGATTCCGCTAAAAGAAGGGTCCACAGACTCAATCACAGTGCTCCTCAGAACATCCGTCCGAGCCTTGATCTCAGACGATCTCTTCAGAGATACACGCGATGACTCTGTCTGGACTGCAAACACACACAGATGCAGTCAAAAACTCATATTTACATGACCTAAATCTGAAGCATCATGTACGGTATTTAGAATTAGGGTTGGCGACAAATGCTAAAATTTATAGCATAAAACTTCACTCAACATTTTGGTTGCCAACAAAATATATCACAATATACAAGGGCTGTGAATCGACTAATTAATTGCACATTTTTTCTGTGATTAATGGTGCATTAAAACAAACATTCAAATATAATCATAAATATATTTGCTTTACACTGTGTCAAAAAGAATTTGCAATAAGTTGGTTAGTCATCATTTATTTTAATTATTAAAATATGTTCACATTAAAATGTTTTTTTGGGGGGGTGGGGGGAGATAATTAGAATATCTTTTAGTAAATGCATATATGCCACAAAATCAGTGGACATGAAGTAATTAAAAGTTGGGCAAAATCTTTTTTCCAGCCATTTTCCACTGGACTTTTTTAGTAATAGGATCAAATGGGCAGATTCAATTCATATCAAGGTGTATTGGCAAGATAAACTTAAGTTTCATTACAAATGCATTATAAGACACTATACATACAGATATAAAACAAACTGAATGATGAAGTTGAATATGCTTAAATATCTCAAATTTAACATTATTTTCTCTGGCTGCCGTTCAGTCACTATCGCGCACATTCTGGGTGTCTCTCTTGCGGTTTCATGTGTCATGCTTAATGATTACACATGCACTGCTCCACACTATCTATTTCTGTGCTAGGATGAGCAGTGAGTCATGTACCTCCTGCCATTTTTAGCTACAGGAAGTGGGGAAAACATAATCGAAGTTTCAGGTGTAAAAAAAAAAAAAAATGGATACCGCATTAAAAGTCAACTATTAATCGCAGAAGTTAATGCATTACATTTCCCAGCTATACAATAAACACATTTTGCTATGGAAAAGTGCCTAAAAACTACTGGGATAAAAAAAAAGATTTTGTTGACTTAAAGGAATAATTCACCCAAAAATTATAATTCTGTCATAATTTATTCACCCTTATGTCGTTCCAAACTCAACTAAATTTCTTGTTATTTTTTTATATTAAAGTCCGTCTTTTCAATACTCACAAGAACTTGCATTGTTCTTAGCACTAAACAACAAATCTTTTATTTTGAACAAGCTTCTCTCAAAGTGCTCATGAACACACAACGGACGTCAAGATTTTCACTGAAAAATTACTTAAAATCCAGGTTGTTTCTCACCAAAACACCAAAATCGCATGCCTTCAGAAATCTTGGAATATGACGCACAAGTCACATGGACTACTTTTATGATGGATCCTTTTTAAGCTTTAAAATGAGTCCCTGTTAACTGCCGCTGTATCCCTATTAAGCCATATGGACTTCTATTATGTTTTTTGTCTTTTTGGAACTTTATAAAAAACTTCAGTTGCATGAAAAAAAAATCAAAAAATCTACTGTGACATTTAAGTGGGAACGAAAACAACAAACAACTAAATTTTCACTTTTCGAGAACAATCCCTTTACGTCAAGATCATACCTTTATCCAGAGATTTCTCTACGTGTGTCCTTTTGGGTGAGGCGATCTTCCTAATGAGGGTAAGGTGTATCGTCTCGCCCGTCTGCCTCATTACCTCCAAGACTTCCTGGTTGGTGAATCCATGGAGGTTAACTCCATCCAACTGTTCACACAGACAGAGGAAAATAACTTATGACAGAGTAAGACAATCAAGAGGTCTCCGCAGGCCCGGCTAACCGGGCTTTCTGTGTTGCCTGGTGGGACTGATAAGCCTAGCGTGAGACTAGGGAGAGTGTGACAGCTGACAAGTTCCCCACTCATCCCATTCTTATTAAACTGTGAATCAACGTGAGATTAAAGAGACGTCTCGCTTGGTTGGCATCCTGTTTGCGCTCATACGGACACAGGGCTAATTAAGGTAGAGCTCATTAAAAAGTGATTAAGAACCCACCGCTATTATCCTGTCGTTGACATGGATTTTACCGCTCTGCTCAGCGGCGCTGCCTAAAACCACGCACTTTACAAAGACCCCCACGGCATCTGACACGCAACAGAGACGAGAGATGAGAGTAAATAATAATTAACAGCATATTCATTAGTAGTTGTGGTAGTTCAATGTAGGTGAAATGTGTTTCTTACCCTCACTGATGAATGCATTATATCCTATTATTGAGATCCCGAGGCTCTGGCCTTCTTTCTTTTTTAACGCAACTTTGTGGATTTCGTAGCCCTCCAAGTTTGGCTGCATCAATGGAACAGATCAGAAACATCAATCATTTGTTAAAGTTTGAATCTCACAGGGTTTCCACACCTTTCGACCAGTTAATTTCCATGACATTTCCATGATTTTTCCATGATTTTTCCAGTCGTTTGGATTACAAGGTACGGAAGTTTTTTTTTTGTTTGTTTGTTTTTTACAAAGATCTCACTCACAAAAGGGCAATTTCAAGCCAATTAATTACTTTAATACTCTCATATCTAGAAAAATGTATACTCACCACAGAAATTTTCCATAACTTTTACAGGCCTGGAAATCCCTAATTTAAATTTCCCTAATATTTCCAGGTTTTCCATTATTGTGGGATGTAATTTCCATGATTTAATGCATCTTAAGAAAACTGCCTAGAAAAAAATGTCCATATCACATTTTACCCCAAAACTGGAGAAAATTGTGTATATATATATATATATATATATATATATATAATACACACACACACACACACACACACACACACTGGTGGCCAAAAGTTTGGAATAATGTACAGACTTTGCTGTTTCGGAAGGAAATTGGTATTTTAATTCACCAAAGTGGCATTCAACTGATAATTTTTAATCAAATCTAGACAGGCCCCATTTCCAGCAGCCATCACTCCAACACCTTATCCTCGAATAATCATGCTAAATTGCTAATTTGGTACTAGAAAATCACTTGCAATTATATCAAACACAGTTGAAAGTTATTTGGTTCATTAAATGAAGCTTAACATTGTCTTTGTGTTCGTTTTTCAGTTGCCACAGTATGTAATAGACTGGCATGTCTTAAGTCAATATTAGGACAAAAATGGCAAAAAAGAAACAGATTTCTCTAGAAACTTATCAGTCAATCATTGTTTTGAGGAATGAAGGCTATACAATGCTTGAAATTGCCAAAAAACTGAAGATTTCATACAAAGGTGTACACTACTGTCTTCAAAGACAAAAGACAACTGACTCTAACAAGGACAGAAAGAGATGTGGAAGGTCAGATGTACAACTAAACAAGAGGATAAGTACATCAGAGTCTCTAGTTTGAGAAATAGACGTCTCACATGTCCTCAGCTGACAGCTTCATTGAATTCTACCTGCTCAACACCAGTTTCATGTACAACAGTAAAGAGAAGACTCAGGGGTGCAGGCCTTATGGGAAGAATTGCAAAGAAAAAGCCACTTTTGAAACAGAAAAACAAAAAGAAAAGGTTAGAGTGGGCAAAGAAACACAGACATTGGACAACAGATAATTGGAAAAGAGTGTTATGGATCTTAACCCCATTGAGCTTTTGTGGGATCAGCAAGACTGTAAGGTGCGTGAGAAGTGCCCAACAAGACAGCCATATCTATGGCAAGTGCTTCAGGAAACGTGGGGTGAAAAATATGAGTATCTGGACAAACTGACAGCTAGAATGCCAAAGATCTGCAAAGCTGTCATTGCTGCATGTGGAGTACTCTTTGAAGTAGTTTAAGAAGTTCTGAATTTTTTTTTCAAATTGTAATAGTAATTTTTCATGTTATATAAAATGTTAAAAAAAAAATTTAAAAACAATGTAGGATCAATAAGAGCTTTTGTATCGTGACATTATTTTCACGACAATCACGCAAGCACGTTTTTGCAAATTTCACACTTTCCCAAACTTTAACTATAGTTATGCATTTGGAAATTTTCACAGAAGTTTTACTGTAATAGTCATTTTTTAAATAATGAATACTTAAGTAAAACACTAGAATTCATATTGTCATTGTAAACACCATAAAGCCAGTAAAACAAATGCTAGTATGTTGTATAAATACTTTATAATTTAAGTAATTAATTAGGTAGAATTTTTGTTTTTTTTAAACAATTTAGGGGGAAATTTGCTTAATTGTCATGAAAATAATGCCACAACGCAAAAATATTTATGGTACAAAAAATAGGGTTCTTTTTTTTTTTTTTTTTGTTTTTTTTTTTTTTTACTTTTCATTTTGGGGTAAAATATAACCATGATATGTGTAGATTTGTGACATTTACCTTAAATTCAGTACCAAACAGTCAAGTTCAAATCTGAATATATCATCTTGAGGTCACATTCCAGACCATTTGAAATGCATGTGCCGTATTGGTAGTGATTCATTATTTCTCTAATGAATCATTCATTCACTGATTCATGCAATGTCAAAAAGAAATGAATCATTATTCAATTAATTTAACTGATTCATAAAGGTGATGTTTTCTGTACTGTTTTGCTGAGCCTGTTGGCTGCTACAGGAGGTAGAGGGGGAGGGGAGGTGATGGGAGCAGTGGTGGGGGCAGGTGGAGGTGGGGGCGGAGGCTGGGGTGCCCCAAGAGGGTCTCGTGCGATCAGCATGCACACGCGACTACCGCAGGCCTGCAGCACCTGCACCACCTGGTCACTGGCCAAGCCCTGCGTGGACGTCTCACCGATCCACAGGATGTGGTCACCTTCTCTCAGCCTCCCGTCCTAGAGTAAATGAGAGAATAAGAGGAAATGACAACTGTTTCAGGGGCAGGCCAGGGACAAAGATCTAATTTCAGCTTAGTAGAGTTAACCAACAGGTCATTTTCTTTTAATATTGATTGTAATATTGACGATTTGATGCTTTTGCGAACATGTCCTCTTATTCCCCACTGAATCTACACCAGTATGTAACATTCATAAAATACTTGACCTGCCCCGTATATATTGAAAATTAATTAATTGAGAAGTGTATTATTGCACTAGATCCACCTACCTATCAGTCTATCAGTCCATCATCAATCCATTCACCATCTATCTATCTGAATCAAACATCCATCCATCCATCCATCCTTCGTGTATCCAGAATAACCAGCCAACCACTCATTCATCCATCTAAACCAAACAATCATTCAACAATCCATCTGAACTAAACATCCATCCATCCATCCATCCATCCAAAATATCCAAACAACCATCCATCCACACATTCATCCAACCATCCATCCATCATGTATCCAAAATAACCTACCAACCATCCTTCCATTTATTAATCCTTGCATTCTTTCATCCATCCATCCAGCCAGCCAGCCATCATGTATTCAAAATAACCAACCAACCATCCATCCATCCATCAATCTGATCCATCCATCCACCCATCATGTAACAAAAACAACCAATCAAACATTTATCCATCCGAACCAAACAACCATCCATCCATCCATCCATCCATCCATCCATCTATCCCATCGATCATGTATTCAAAATAACCAACCATCCATCCATCCATCCATCCTTCCAGCATCCATCATGTATCCAAAATAACCAACCAACCTTCCTTCCATCTATCCATCACTTCATTATTCCATCTATTCACCATCATGTACTCAAAATAACCAACCAACCATCCAACCATCCACACATCCATCCATCCATCTATCCATTCAACCAAACAACCATCCATCCACACATCCATCATCCATCCATCATATTTTCAATATAACCAATCAACCATCCATCTGAACCAAACAACCATCCATCCATCCACACATCCATTCATCCTTTTATCCATTCATCAATCATATATCCAAAATAACAACCAACCATCCATCCATCATGTATTCAAAATAACCAACCATCCATCCATCTATCCATCAACCAATTTTTCCATCCATCCAAAATAACCAAACAACCATCCATCCACACATTCATCCATCCATCCATCCATCATGTATTCAAAATAACCATCCATCCATCTATCCAGTGATCAATCAATCCATTTTCCATCTATCCATCCATCTATCATGTATCCAAAATAACCAAACAACCATCCATCCACACATCCATCCATCCATCCACATCCATCATGTATTCAATATTACCAACCATCCATCCACACATCCACCCATCCATTCATCCTTTTATCCATCCATCCATCCATCCATCATGTATTCAAAATAACCAACCATCCATCTAACCATCCATCCATCTATCATGTATCCAAAATAACCAACCAACCAACTATCCAATCCAAACAACCATTCAACCATCCATCTGAACCAAATAACCATCCATCCATCCATCATGTATCCAAAATAACCAACCAACCATCCATCTGATCCAAACAAACATTAACCATCCATCCGAACCAAACAAACATCCATCCATCAATCCTTTATCCAAAATAACCACCCATACAAACCAAACAACCATCCATCCATCCACCCGAACCAACCATCCATCATCCACCCATCCGTGTATGTATAATAAATACATGCATTTCTGATCAGATTGACTGGCAACTTAATTGGCACAACCATAGACAAAAAAACAACAACAAAAAAACTCCTGCCAATAAGTCTGTTTCACTGGCCACCAAAAGTATAATTTACCTCCCATATAGTGCGATTTACGTTCCATGAAAAAAAAAAAGAGCGAAAGATTAGGTGTGTATATCAAGTTGTTCAGGCTGAATAAACTGCTTAAAATTGTGGATAAGAGTAATAACAAAAATATGCTTTGAAAAAAAGAACAAAGACAAAAACAACATTTTCAATTTAACAAAAGGACATACAAAAGGAATTGCATATAATAAACAAAATAAATATCACAATATAAAATCTTAAAACTATATATTTCATTATATAATTCATTAGCTGTAAATACAAAATCACTGAGACATGTTTTTTATATTTTATTGTGCATTTATGTGTTTTCTTTTTTTAAATAACAACATAAATAATACAACATGTTTTAATGTTGTATTATTTATGTAATAACTAAATTAATTCGTTAATAACTAAATTAATTCGTTAAGAATGCACGTAGCCTAAAGTATGTAGCTTATATTGTGACCCTTTTCTTTAGTCACTTGCTTTCTAGCAAGATGTGATGCAATAGACCAGTGCTTTGGCAATGTCACCGCTTATGTCAAACACGGAAGTGGTGGCAAAAACCATGCATAAAAAGTAAACTTTTATCGGATTACTTTGTTGAAAATTGATTCAGAAGGCTCTAGTTGACTGCTGTGGCTTCAAGCCATCAACAGAGCTGACTGGACTGAGGTCATTTCAACTCACAACTTTGCAGCAAATATGTATAGCGAACATGATTACATGTTTGTTATTAACTTATTTTATTATAGTAATTGTATCGCTAAGAATATGTTTGTATTTATTATGGTTTTGTGTCATACTTTCGTTTAATCATCTAATCTGTCAAATCTAACACAACAATCAACGGGCTTTCTGTCACTACTTACTGCGCATGCGCTGACATTTTTGTTAACAAGAGGATTGGTCTATAGACCTTATTCACAGTAGCGCCATGTTTGATTTTTAATGGGAATGGAAATGAGGCTGTGAGGGACAGACTTACCATCTCTTCAATGGCAAGCACGGCTCCTAGATCCCATCTGATTTTCCACAGCTCATGTTGTCTGGAGTTTTTGTCTACTGAGTGTCCTTGAAAATAATATTTTGTCTGCGGAATGACCAAAAACACTTTAAACTGCAGTACAGCCCATTGAAGAGACTGTAAGTCTATCCCTCACAGCTTCGTCATTATGTAATATGGCGCTGCTGTGAATAAGGTCTAGCATGTGCTGAATAACATTTATATATTTTTTTCTTGGCAGATACCTTTACCAAATACTTTAACAGGTAATTAAAGGGCAGTTCATTTAAAAATTAAATTTCTGTCATCACTGCTCACCCTAGAGTCTGTATGAATTTTTCTCTGCCATGGAACAAAAAAGGAGATTTTACGTTTAGTCTCAGTCACCATTCACTGTCACTGCATCTTATTTTTCATTCAATGTAAGTGAAAGGTGACTGAAACTCCCTAATATCTCCTTTTGATATCCACTGAAATAAGAAAGTCATACAGGTTTGCAACAGCATGAAGTTAAGTAAGTGATGACAATTTTCATTTTTGTGTGAAATATCTCAAGTAAAAGTCAAAACTCAACAGTTACCTTAAAAATGGCCTTTTAAAGTTGACAATATGTATTGAAAATGTTAACAGATTAAATTATGAAAGAGAACTTTGTTGCATAATTAGTTATGATGTATATTGAAAACAGATTATATACTAAATATTAAATATAGATAATATATTTTCATATTATGTATATTATTAATATTATAATTTTATATAATTATATTATACAGATGACAGAGAAAATACCTGTATATGTCAGATGGAGCTCAAGAGAGGCGGAGATGAGAGATATAACAGGTGTATCTCTGCAGCTGAGTAGTTCTGTTAGCTTTACAATTATTGTCAAAGGTGATGTGAAATAAGGAAGCGCCAAGATTCGAAAGGCCTCAAAAGACCGCTCCAACCTCGCGTGATTGCAAACTGTAACGTTGACAGCTTTGTCAATTATAAGCAGAAGTGAGAGTGTTAGCGCATCGCTCACTTATAGAGACGCAAAATAACAGCATTTGCATTTCTGATTAACGGGTTTGTGAAGGTTTATACATGTGTAACATTGTAAGATCAGTAAAAATGCGCTTCCCTGCACGCGCTCACACTAAACTCAAGCATCAGTTGCTAAATGACGGATGCATGAAAGAGAGAGAGAAAGATGATTTTGACTCATGCAGATTCTGCTGTTTTAAGCATCTCCTCTATTCACGCCCCCAAAACGTAAGACCTCAGCAAACTAAATTTAAGACTTCTTGTAATTTTTTAAAGATATTTAAGACTTTTTATGGTCTTAAATTTTTTAAAGTAAATTTAAGACTTTTTATGGACCCGTGGAAACCCTGTTATATGTATATGTCAAAATGCTTTATTTCCTTCTTAGGAAAGAAAACAAAACAATATGTAACAATAATGCTTTATTTGCATTTTCTAAACAAAGCCTTCCACAGTATTAAGGCCAAAGTCTAAGTGGGAGGTTGACTTATTGAAAGAACTAGTCCCCATAGGTTGCATATTTATTGCTATGCACATTAAATCTCTTAAACTCTCATCCTCCACAATATTAATTGTCAGGCGGCTCTTTGAACTCCACGTGAAAAACGCAGCAGATGTCATGTTCTGCTTTTAGCACTTGCACTGCCCACGTAATGATACTTCTAAATCTAAAGCTAAATTGCCGTTTTGGTGATAGATAAGGCTTGACGTCCATCTGTGGTAATTAAATTGCGCCTTACAGAGGTTGCAAAGTGCTTGATTTCTGTCACAAGTCCCATTTCGGTTTGTTTTGTATAACAAATATTGTTAAGAGGTCCTTTCCCCATCACTTCATCATTGACACGGAATTACTGTTGTATGTGTGTTGTGGTGTGTGTCAGTGCAATGACCCCAGGCGGACACATCACAAAGGTTCTGCACTATTCTAACCAGTTTTCAGAACTCACATAGAGCGTAATAAAATGCAAGTATCTAATGTGAAATTGGTAAACGCGCTAATCATGTTAAAACGTGATTAACAAAAAAAATTAACACGTTACACATTCTAAATAAATCACATGAATTAACGCATTCATTTTGACAGCTCTAATTATAATATAGTTATTATATTATATTATTAAGAACTCAATATTTAATATTTAAACAAAAATAACATGGGTATATCACTGCTGAGGTCATTGGTATTAACTCAATGGTTCCAAGATTAATTATAAAGTGAGATTACGAAACATGTTGGAGATTCAAAACACAAACCTTATCTGCCACACTGTTGGGCACCATGGTTCTGACTACCATTCCTGTTGTCTTGCCTCCGACAATCCCAAAGCCGAGGCCGGAGCCATCGTTCAGCAGCTCAATCTCCTCCAAGTGTCCCCACTGGTCCTGTAGACACACACAGAGGACACAGTTTCAATCTCTACTTCTCTTCTTCTACATTTAGTTAATTTATTAAAAGGTCAATGAACATCAGTCATCATGTACTTGAGCCACAAAACCATCTACTTAAGAAGCAGAGATCCTGAATAAAGATCCATTTAATCACCTTTGACAGTCCAATCAGGTTCGTCAGATGGGAGCAATTGCCTAGCCCAGACCTGTGACTACAAACTGCGACAGAGCCGTAATGGGGCACAAACCTCTAATGAACTTAGTTCCACATAGCCTGAACTTTTACTAAACAGCAAAAGATCTGGCCTACACAGCTCACTTACACAGGAAGAGAATATTGGACTGACATGTAAAACGACCAAGTACATTTAGGGGGCGAGTTTATCTGAAATAGATAATACCACGATAATAGACCAGCATAGAAATAAATATTTAAATGAGAGCAACTGGTTGTACAGACAAATGGTTGTACAGACAAATGTGTAAAATGAGCTGTCACAAATGATGCACTGTACACTATGCTTTTACAATACATGATGCATCATCCCAACTGGAAAACTGGTGCTATAGGTTTTTTACTACACTGAAGCATTCGCTGTTTAACAGCTGATGAATGTGACGCTTCAAATACATGCTAGCTCTAGAACGTTAGCCAACCTCAGTTCAACAACTGTATCTCAAACAATGTACATACTGTATTCACATAGCCTAGGGTGATGGTAAAGCATTCAATTTACATTTTTAAGTTGCTGTCTTCACAGAAGTTTTGCAAGTTGCTACATTTTCCATTATTTACAATTGTTTTGTCAGACAAGCAATGCAGCCGGGAAACTCCACCATTTCTGCTACGTACAGCAAGCGCTGAGTGCATGAAGTGTCCAATAGTCCACACTGCGTTTTGACGGTTGAAGAAGTGCATCATCCGGGTATGCATAGTACACTTCTTTTTGTTGCATTTTCAGTGTAGACATACTACTCACACTACTTACACTACAAAATTAAGAGTGCAGAAGTGTGCTGTTTGGGATGCGCCTATTGACCAGTATTGGGTAATCGCTAGAATAATGTGTTACTCCTTAAAAAAAAAAACTTGATTAATTAAAAAGTACATTTTTATGGAAAGTAAAGCATTACGTTAACGTTACTTTTTTCTCACAGCCACTTTCTCTTCTGCTGTGCTAGAGACATTACATGTCATGCTGGCTACTGTACAACACTCATGTCAAAACAACACTGTAAACAAACAGATATTTAGAAATTAGGTCTTCACGTCATATTTATAATAAAAAATCAATAACATGAATATGCATGATTTGTTTTTCCATCAACATGGCAGCCAATATAAATAATGAAGAATAATCACTGTCTTACCTAAAGCAGCAAAGTCCAACACTTGAACCTGCATCATATATGTCATCATGTGCTGTGCCCATCGACAATGTCAGTCAACTTAAGACGTTTTTCCAAAAGTCAGGATAAAAGTCAATGGAAATGCCAGCCTAACATGTTCAAGGAATGTGTCTGATAATAAAATAATATTTTTCACTTAAGTCATCTCAGTGAAAGCTTGTTTTGAGTTGATCTACGGTGCTTACAGGCACCACTGATTGATCGCATACAACTTCAAAGGCACATGTTGATACAACTTGAATGGAATCGTTTTTAATGCTATCAAAATGTCATAAAAATGGTTTGTTTCATGAATCAAACTACTTGTTTATTATAAAACAAAAATGTAGAATCTTTTTAGAAACTAAGACATTTTCTCTGCATACACAATCGATGTAGAATGTTGCTCGGAACCACTGATCCAGAGCCAGATTTTCTCATCCCATTCTCCCAGTTATGGGAAGCTGTAATGCGGAGCAGCTCGACTGCACAAGTCAGTGAACTGAGTATTTCACCCTGTGTATCATGTTGTGGCCAGTGGAAGACTAGTCTTATAAACTTGTAAACATGTTTACTGATTTTTTTAATGCAGTGTGTATTAACACATGAATCAATCCTGTTTCACTTAACCGAATGTTGACCTCATATTACGCTAAAACACGCAATTTTCCTGGCTTGTAAAGCTAATGTGCATGCACATTAGCGAGTTGATTGACAGGCGATGCCTGTATCTAAAAAGTGATTGGCTCTGTTACCTGCAAGGCGGAACTTCCTTTCTACATCCATTGACTGTTGGGTGCTAGAGCTTCTTGGTTGGGCATTCCAATTTCTCCCATTCATTTAAATAGTAGTGACTCGTCTCTGCTAAATAGTCTCTGGCCTCACATTCTATAAAACTACAATGCCCATCATGCACTATGTCTCCTCCCTGAAGTTTGCACACTTTTACTCCTAAATTTCTTGCAATACAGGGAAAGTAGAGGTGTACAAAGCAACGCGTTACTTTATTTAAAAAGTAGCTCCGATATTATGGTCTAAAATAAAAAATATTGTGTTACTTTAATAATTGCTCGAAAAAGTCATATGATTACGTAACGTTACCCCCAACACTGCTATTGACTATCAGGTAGAGTACAATTTAGTATAGACCATTTTACAAACACTTAACTCAAAAACAAACAGTTTTTTGTTAAGCCTTATTTCCGCTACATCTTATGCACAATGCGCATCGGGAAACGGGCCGAATGCAATTGGGTGCAGTCTTGAGTAAAAAAAGGGGGAATGTGAATCGAGTTGGAGGCAAGTGGCGTTAAAAGTTAAGCTCCACTCAGAGTGCGTTCGCCATTTCCATTTCTTTGTGGTCCAGTTTCACAGCCTCGCATGGTCGTTTCCCATTGATTGCACACTGTACACTTCACATTAGATTCGTGGAGCACCATACACCACGAGACTTCCTCCATAGTCAACTGTAAAATATCAAAATGTTTTATATCCTCCGATTAGATAAATCATTTGACTCTGTCCAATTTGACAAAAAACAAATTTGACTCCCGGGTAATTGGTTCAAAGCATACTTCTTACGTCAGTGCATCCTGATCTCATTAATCAGGGTGGCTAAAACCGTTAATCTTATGACTTTGTTCACACATAGCATCAAAACTGAATATTTCAGGTAACGTTACAACTTCTCATTAAGGGAAATTGCCAGAGCTGATTCACTGCTATTTTCAAAATGGGTCATGTTCACACATGACCTCTAAATGGAAAATTGCAGTTAATTTTCTAGAAAAGGCTGTATGTGTGAAAGCAACTAAAGGTTACTAAAGGTTACTACAGCCACTGATCAAAGTCAAGGACAGGAAAGCCCATGAGTGACTTTTGCTGGTCGCGGAGACAAACTGATCTTACCCCAGCCACGTTTCTAAGCACCCCAGTCCCCATGGGCTCTTATAAACGACCTGCAATCAGTAAATTTCTGTTCTCTTATTACCAGGCCTTTATCTGCCATCTGACTATCTCTGCAATTTTCCCACTAATCTCATCTAATGAAAACTCCTCTTTGCCATTCGCCCTGTCGCTCTTTCGAAAAAAAAAAAAAATTTACACCCACTGTGAGGGGAACAGAACAATTTCAGAGATAAGAAGTCCTCTTTTGAGTACCAAAGGAAACACTTGGCTCTTTTTTAGGAGACTAGTACTTTCTCAGGTCGAAATTCTCGGCTGTTGAGTTCTGTGGATAGCGGAACTAGTTTGGAAATGGGTGAAACATTCTACACTGTCAGGACGTTAAGGATGTCAGTGGTTTGATTACCATTTTACCATTAATTGGTCACACTGCATGTAACAAAGCATATTTATCATGTTCTTGGGTGTTTTACAGAAGAAAGCAATATGGGGTTGGAAGGCAATGAGGGTGAGTAAATGATGACAGAACTTTCATTTTTGAGAAAACTATCCCTTTAAAACATATGGCAAACCTACATTGAATCAGTTCTGGGATGAGTCTGCAAATCTTAAATGTCTTCATCATTCCTCAACCCAAACACAAGAAATACGGCAACATTTCTGTACACAAACAGCCATATTTCCTTCAGGCCATGGCTTATATAAAGATATATACATTAGCGACACTTGATGAAAAAGCCATTGTGGGAGGGGAGCCAGGAATTCTGAGAAAACATCTCAGTTTGGAAAATGGAGCAGCCATCCCAGAGCAGTGCATCACAACTCTTGCTTGCAAGAAATTTTCCAATGGAGTATAATTAGGATTCAAGATATTTTCAAGGGCTTTGGAGGTCTGAGTCTACTGAGAGATAGAAAAGGACACAAGGGAAGGGGACGTGCAGAAAAATATACCTCAGCTACATTTACCCCTGCTCCCCTCCTTTTAAGGAACTGAGCGGGGATCCCTTGGGATCTGAGCAATCTTAAATAGATAAATATTTTCTCAGCTTTAACCGATAAGAGAACAGATTGAAATAAAATGTTAAGAGGGGGGACTGTTTGAATACGGGGGGTTAGGAAGAGGACAAAACGCATGCTTGTGAAGTGACATCTTTACTGCTGAGCTTTTAAGCCAATATATGATGATTTGACACAAGTAATTCATGTATTTGATTGACAGGTATAAGCATTTTTACATGCACAATCTTTACCAATAACGCCTAATATAGTTTTCCTTTATCGTGGTAAGGTCATATATGGTTTCAGAAAAAACGGTTGATTTTTCATTGCAAATAAACACCTTTTTTTGTCAAAAGTAGAGAATAATCCAACGATTTCAAGCCTCGTGTAAATGCGGTTTTCTTGCGTTGTATAATTTTTTGTATAAGCTGATTTTTGGTTGTCATTAGTATGCTGATGCGAATGTAAACACACAATGCACCTGGACAATTTTCACTTTTTCAGGGCTTAAATTTTATATGATCTTAAAGGGAGAATCTAACTAAAACATTTCCAGGGGTCACATTTCACAACAAAATCAAAAGAAAAAAACGTAATTATATTCAACCTGCTCTCATAGATTGAACATTACTCTATATATATATTTTTGCAAACTGTCACAAACTATTATTACGTGCCGCTTTCTACATTTGGCTGCAGTTTCCTGGTGAAATGAACACTAGAGGTGTTACAACTGTGCGTTTTATTCATTGTCACACAAATCACAAGAACAATAGCTGATTATGACTTTATAAACACTTATTTTTTGCTCTATTACTCACCCCCGCTGTGTTATCAAAACACTTTTTTTTCCATTAATTTTTTTAATTTATGACCATTTCCCTCTAAATGTAATGCATTGTCAGCTTTTATTTATTTTCTCATTATTTTTTGTAATTTCCACTATTCTCAATGGCAAATCTTATTAGATCCTCACAGACTACTCTAATATGGTAATTTTTTTAATTTGAATCAGCGTAAAGGGAGTACAACAAATGCTCTCATACATTATACATCTTTTTTTGGCATTCAAGTAATGAGAGTAACATTTTCTTTGCATTTTGGGAAAGAAAGTTTATAAAAAAAATAATGTCATACATTTTCGAGCAAAATATATTTACTTATTTTTAGTTTCCATTAGGGTGGAATGTGTGTGTGTGGGGCGGGGGCGGGGGTTTAGTGGAGGGGCATGAAATATGACACGGACATGTTCTTGGCAGCTTTTGTGCCATTTATCCAAAAGGAAAACCAAAATGTTTTTTAACATCACCATAATCAGCAACATCACATCTTGGCACAGATTCCTGCACCCTCCACTGCATTCAATCTTTACAGTGTCAAGTCATGCTTGTGATAAAATCTATTTTATTTTTATGGAGACCCACAAACAGACACTTAATCTTACTTATAAACAAGTTCAGTGACACCGACTACTTTTGTTGAAATCTGGTGACAGATAGTTTGGCTTGGCAACAAGCAACCAAACAAAAAACAGACATTTAGTTCCCAGTGCTCTATTAAAACAATTATGAAACAGCACAGGTCTGGATTTGATATGCAGGATGTGGCCATGAATTAAGGACATTAAACATTTCAATTTGAAAAAATAAGCATGGCAGAAACACAGCACAGATCCATAACCTGGCCTCTAGCGTGCTTTTCTTTTTTTTCGCACCAGCGTGGATCTCATCAGTCAAACTCTGTTCTTAGCATTCACTCTGTGTGCATTTGCAGTCAGTTTGAGGTAGTTTATTAAAGTGGATGAGGGGGAAGCATTGTTTTTATTGTTGAAGGGTTAGGTTAATACAGTTCATATCATTGCTGCTGGTCTTTTCCAGACTCATTTTCGCCATCTTCTGAGTTGATTTCATTCTCTGCTCTGAGGATTCAAGGTGGATAAAATGAACCAGAGAAAGTTTTCCTGTTTTGACCTTCTTCTGTCACTGGTTTAAAAACTGGAAAAGCATGTTAATCAGCCCCCGTTTAAGGAAATAAGAGGATATTTTGATAATCAAATTATTATAATGGGAACAAGGCAAATAAATACAATTACCGTCAGATTTGTTAATCTACATTTGATACTGTAATTGGTCTAAAGTTTAGCAATAGTTTACCCAACACCCTTGAAAACCCTGTAAAAGCCAAAATAAATTTGGAGTCCACCCAGTAGGATATTTGCTGCGACATATTGGCGTGTGCTTGTGTGGTACCACGTATTCAGCTCATGATTCCGTCCCATACTTTTTTATACATTAACGAAAAAATAAACAAATAACAAATAAATAAATAATAAATAACATTTTTTGTCCGGATCTATTAAGTTATTCAAAAATTTACACAAAACAATAACTTGAATACACCTCTAATATGATGAAAATATTTTCAGTTACTGAGTTTAAAGTCATTTTGATATTTTTTTTCTTGGGCTTAAATTCCCAGAAGTAGTGTATCTGTCCAGAGACAATAAAACAAAAATCAAAGTTTCATTAAAAGCTGAAATTCTTGCCAGGTCTCCTAAGCAACCAAATTGGCCTGGTTGCTAGGGAGGGTAGAGTCACATGGGGTAACCTCCTTGTGGTTGCTATAATGTGGTTCTCACTCTCAGTGGGGTACGTGGTGAGTTGTGCGTGGATGCCGCCAAGAATAGCATGAAGCCTCCACACGTGCTACATCTCTACGGTAACACGCTCAACAAGCCACGTGATAAGATGTGTGGATTGATGGTCTCAGACACAGAGGCAACTGAGATTCATCCTCCGCCACCTGGATTGAGGTGAGTCACTACAACGAGGACTTAGAGTGCATTGGGAATTGGGCATTCCAAATTGGGGAGAAAATAAAAATGTTTTTAAAAAAAGCTGAAATTCTAAGTTAATGTTGGCTTGAGTAATGCAGAATGCTTTATTATTATTATTATTATTATCATTATTATCATTATTATTATTATTATTATTATTATTATTTCTTTAAAAAAATAAGCATTGGAATGATGTTGTTTTAAAATATTATCAATATTTGAAAAAACTCACCAAATCAAAGTCAGGTGGTGCAACCAACATGTAGGTTGCCAGTTTTTTGTCATGTGACCAAACAAACAAACAAGCAAACAATAACCAGAAAGCACCCCTTTAGACAATCATGACTGTGTGTGTAGTTAAAAAAAATACCTTTTTTTTACTTTTAAAAAAAGTTTACTTTTATGTTTGTAAATTAAAGATTAAGTTGTGTACACTCATGTATTCAAGGACCTTTTACTTGATGGTTACACCACATGGCATTTTAAAAGTCATTATGTTTTTATTTTATTTTTTTGTAGAAAATGCTATAAATGTTTTTCAGAAATGTGTGAAACCAGCATGGATAGATTAAATTTCTAAGAAACTGAAATGTGTGCTTTCAACTAGATTTATAATCGATTTCTCATTTTTATCATCACAGACAAACTTATGACCCCGAAATATGTATCGGAAGACCTGTGAGCGCTCCCAGAAATTACATCTGCGCTACATTAATTCAACTGAAAATATACCTGGAACCATACAAAAAAGAAACCTAATCAGGGATATCCTGAAGAACTATGAGGGATATACAGCCCTAGTTAAGTGTTTAGGATAAAACTGAAGACTTGTTCAATGGGGTGACATTTAAAACAAGCATACCGTCTGAATGGGTCCAGATGTAGAAAGCCTAGGCTTGGCAGCAATGTCTCTGGCCATCACCAGCTCCACATGGTCTCTCTGCTGCTGGAGGAGAGCGATGGCCTGCTGCTGGGTCACGCTCTGATCCAGAGGAATCCCATTAATCGCCAAAATTTGATCATTCTTCTGCAATCTTCCATCCCTGGAGATAGCACATATCCCAGCTTAACCAACCATGAACATATACAGTGGTGTCCAAAAGCCTGAAACCACTAGTAAAAATGCTTCTTTTTTAAAAACTATTGTTTTATAATTTAATACAAAAGTTTTCATGATAAATGATATTATCAGCAAGCAAACTGAAACATTTAATTAGGAAATTACAGATTTCCCGATTCGATTCCATTTGATTCCGATTTTAATTAATGTGGGTTTATTTCTGTCCAAGCAGCAAAGTTCAAAGAACTTCTCTCTCAGCTAATGCAGTTAATTATAAAAAGCCTTTCTAGGTACAATATGAATTCTACAAATAATATTTTATTATGTGTTTTTAATATGCAAATCTTTTCTTGTTTCATGTTTATTATTTACATGCACAACTTGTATTATTATCCATGTATTTACTGTACATTGATATGTAGAACACGTGCTAAATCAGTACTGTCTCTTTAAGACTACCGGCATCATTAATGTGAGATAGAGTTGCATGGTTTCTTTAGCTGTGATCGTGGTGCAGAACTTCTTCACCAAAATACTACTCAATCATTGTGAGTGAAATCTAAATATTTACCAGCTACTGGCTAATCATAGTGTAAAGGGTAAAGGATTGGCAAGGAGGAGGTGGGAACCGGCTGAATAATCAAACTTTTAGTGCAAACTCAACTTAAAACAACATAAAACATAAGACACACATACACACACAGCAGCCACGTGCATCCGCGGACATGCCGTCACCTGCTCCACAACCACTCCTCCATCCTCTGGCGGACAACAGCCGCTCCTCCCCTAAAAAACATCCAGTGAGCGGCAGTTCTGCGGACGGAAACGCCTTGTTGATGAGAGAGATCAACAGAGAATGGCCAGACTGGTTTGAGCTGACCGAAAGGCTACGGTAGCTCAGATAACCCCTCTGTACAATTGTAGTGAGCAGAATAACATCTCTGAATGCACAATACGTTGAACCTCAAGGCGGATGGGCTACAACAACAGAAGACTCTGTTGGGTTCCACTTCTGTCAGCCAAGAACAGAAAGTTGAGGTTGCAGTTGGCACAGGCTCACCAAAACTGGACTGTTACAGTTCAGCAAACGTCGCAGAAGTGTTTTGGTTGAGTGCATATTAACGAGAGGGGTCAAATGGCTTCTTTACTGCATATCTGCTGTGAGTGACTGGAATTAATATTTTTTGTTTTGATGTTTAAATCAACAACTGAGTGTATAGAACAGAAAGGTGTATTAAAAGAGACTGGGACATATCCTAATAGAACAGAAAGGGTATTAAAAGAGACATTACTTTAATGACAAATGGATTGCGTGGATCTCGTCTTTGGACAAACATTACACGGAACGAGTCAAACCAAACTTTTACTTTCAACATGCAGTGAATAGATCTCGATGCTGAACTTCTTTACCAATATACGACTCAATCACTGAACATTTACCAGCCAGTTGTTAATCACAGACATTTTTAGTCATATAATGGGAAATTTGGTCACATATGTGAGTGATTTACTCGCATTGAAGAGGGTTGCGCATAGAGTAAAAGATCAGTCATGGGATTTAGGAATTGATAGAGATAGTTCAAAATATAGATTGCGCTTAATCAAGATTTATATTTTTCACGCAGCCCTATTTTACATCTTAACTTTTCTTTGTTTTACATTTTTAACATCCTAAAACCCAATGTATGGTCTGCCACATAATGCAATGAACAATTCTAACATGCAAAACATGGTCAAAAATGTCCTTTTATCTTGTAGCTCAAACATGTTTAATAAAGATACTCAAGGCATTCATTACAATTTATGTCAAATGTGTTAATCTGTATTCATCAAAGTAATAGGTCTACATGGCACACCATAATAAAATGTTCTAAAAGATCAATGTCAAAATATTTACGGAAAATGTAGTTTCTCAAAACCTTGGGTACTTTTCCCAGCACAGCAGACAAGACAGAGATATGGTTAGTTAGTGATTTTACGCCATGCCAGTTTCCATGGCTATTTTCATGGTGAAACAACCTATTTATGGGGGGGGCCTGGGTAGCTTAGTAGCTCAGCAGAGTTTGCTAGCTCGCTAGTTCAAATCCCAGAGCGTGCTGAGTGACTCCAGCCAGGTCTCCTAAGCAACCAAATTGGCCTGGTTGCTAGGGAGGATAGAGTCACATGGGGTAAACTCCTCGTGGTCGCTATAATGTGGTTCGTTCTCAGTGCGGCGCGTGGTGAGTTGGGCGTGGGTTGACGGTCTCAGACGCGGAGGCAACTGGGATTCGTCCTCTGCCACCCAGATTGAGGCGAATCACTACGTGACCATGAGGACTTAAAAGCACATTGGGAATTGGGCATTCCAAATTGGGAGAAAAAGAGGAAAAAAAATCCACAAAAAAACCTATGTATAGGTTTTTAAATTTGTTTTTGATTTAAAACTGATTCAGGGTTGACTTTGATAAAAATCTATTCAAAAGTGTTTGCTGAGTAAAACATTTTCCTAAAAGAAATAAAACCTGCACAATCCAATAAAATATTCTTCAAAGATAGTGGACACCGACATGCAGAGTATAATGGTGGACCTTCGTCTGATATTAAAAAATTATGCGTGAATCTGGAAGACAGAGTCATGGATAAATCAGAGTGATCTCACCTGTCTGCGACACTCCCTTGTTGTACCTGCCTGACGAACACACCATGACTGCCCACCCCCTCCAGTCTCAGGCCCACCACACTGAAGCCCAAGCCTCCAGATAATGGCTTCTGCAGCCGATCAGCTCCGTTCTCCTTCCCTGTGATAAAGAGTTAAGAGATGCTTCACTTCAAGAAAAAAGTAATAGAAGCCAAGTATTCTGTATAGCCTTTACATCCAAGTTATATTGCAAAGCCACCTACACAAAATAAAACAAGTGGTATGTTCGTTATGTTAATGCAAATATCTAAATATGTTGAAATATGTTTCAAAATGGCGCCGCAGATGGCTGCTTTGGTGTGGAGCTCTCTAGCATTCTTGTTACTTTTGTTTGTTTGTCATGTTTTTTGTCATTCTTTCCCTTTCAGTTTCACCAGAGATGATGCCAGTGTTTGTTTATTCAGACATTTTATTAGACATCTTAGTTGGAGGTGCAGCGGTGCTCTACAAGCGACAGAAAAGACACATGAGGGAAGCGAGCTGGCGCGCTTGTGAAGCTTCGTCAACGCGGCTTTAGGAGTCCACTGCAGAGTATTCATCTGGCGAACGTCCGCTCCCTCGCTAACAAAATGGATGAACTGCTTCTGCTCACTCAAACAAATAAGGACTTTTCTAACTCCACTGCTCTGTGTTTCACTGAAATCTGGCTGAATGAAGCCATCCCAGACAGCACGTTTCATCTGCCGGGCTTCCAGCTGTTTAGAGCGGATCGCGTTGCGGAATCATCGGGGAAAACGAGAGGCGGTGGAACATGCTTTTACATCAACGAAAGCTGGTGTACAGATGTGACAGAGTTGAAGATGTGCTGTCCTAATTTAGAAGCACTCTTCATCAACTGTAAGCCTTTCTACTCGGCACAGGAATCTTCCTTGTTCATTCTGGGGAGTGTTTATATCCCACCACAAGCGTGCGTGATTTGGCTGATCAACAACAACACCCGGACTCATTTATTATTATTCTGGGAGATTTTAATAAAGCTAACCTCACCTGTGAACTGCCAAAATACAAACAACACATCACATGCCCCAGTGACAGAAACATACTGGAACACTGCTACACCACTGTAAAGGATGCAGATCGCTCTGTCCCACGTGCAGTTTTAAGACTCTTTGATCACTGTCTGGTTCATCTTCTCCCGACCTACAAGCAGAAATAAAAATCAGCTAAGCCTGTAGTAAGGACTGTAAAGAGATGGACCAATAAAACAGAGCTGGAACTACAAGCCTGCTTTGACTGCACTGATTGGAGTGTTTCTGAAGCTGCAGCCACAGACCTGGACGAGCTCACAGATACTATGACATCATATATCAGTTTCTGTGAGGATATGTGCATCCCTACTATGACATTCTTATCATTCAATAATGATAAACCATGGTTTACAGGAAAACTCAGACAGCTTCGTCATGCCAAAGAGGATGCTTACAGAAGTGGGGATAAAATATTGTACAACCAGGCCAGGAACACACTTACTAAGGAAATCAGAGTGGCTAAAAGAAGCTACTCTGAAAAGCTGAAAAAACAGTTTTCAGCCAATGATCCTGTATCTGTGTGGAAAGGCCTGAAAAGAATCACCAAGTACAAGATACCTCCCCCTCGCTCTGTAGAGAGTCAACTAATGGCTGATGAATGTGTATGTGTTTTACTGCAGGTTTGAAAAGCCCAGTCTCACACTTCTCCCCCGCTCTGTTCTTCACTTCACACACACACCAACACCTCCTGGAACCCCCCTCCTCCCCCCTCAATGTGCACTTATGATCTGCGAGGATGATGTGTGCTGGGTCTTTCGGAAACAAAAGACTAGGAAAGCTTCAGGCCCAGACTCTGTTTCACCTGCCTGTATTAAAATCTGCGCTGACCAACTGGCCCCCATCTTCACAAAGATCTTCAATAGATCACTGGAGCAGTGTGAATTTCCTTGCTGCTTCAAACACTCCACCATCACTCCGGTCCCCAAAAAACCCAAAATCACAGGATTTATTGACTACAGAACTGTCGCTCTCACATCTGTGGACATGAAGTCGTTTGAGAGACTGGTTTTGGCCTATCTGAAAGATATCACTGGAGCCCTGCTGGACCCCCTTCAGTTTGCTTACTGACCAAACAGGTCTGTGGATGATGCTGTCAAAATGGGACTGCATTATATCCTGCAACACCTTGACAGACCTGGGACTTATGAAAGGATCCTATTTGTGGACTTCAATTCAGCCTTTAATACCTTCATACCTGATCTTCTCTCAACCAAACTGACCCAGCTCTCGTGCCCACCCCAATCTGTCGATGGATCACCAGCTTTCTGACAGATAGGCAGCAACTAGTGAGACTGGGGAAACTCACATCCGAGACCCTCACTATTAGCACTGGTGCTTCTCAGGGATGCATTCGGTCTCCACTGCTCTTATACCTATACACGAATGACTGCACTGCAAAAGACCCCACTGTCAAGCTCCTCAAGTTTGCAAATGACACCACAGTCATCAGCTTCATCTGCGACGGTGACGAGTCTGCATACAGAAGGGAGGTTGATCAGCTGGCTGTCTAGTGCAGTCACAACAACCTTGAGCTAAACACGCTCAAAACAGTGGAGATGATAGTGGACTTCAGGAGAAACCCCCCCCCACCACCATCCTGAACAGCACTGTGGCAGCAGTGGAGTCATTCAGGTTCCTGGGCTATACCATCTCTCAGGACCTTAAGTGGGTGTGGCGGCAGGGGCGTGGTCAAGCATCTCTCCGGAGAGAGAGAAAGCGGTAAGGGCGCTTACACCTGAGCTAAATTATGTCTAACACCTGTCTCTAATTTCAGTGAGCACGGGGACAGCGGCATAAATAGACACACCAATTGTGCTCCCGGACACTCCCACGCCGTTACCCCCGCCAGCATTACAGAAAATGGGGGTGGCGGATGACCCTGAGGCCTTCCTGGTTTGTTTGAGCGGACCGCCGAGATCTGGGGCTGGCCGCTCGGCCAATGGGCGGCCCGACTGATCCCACTATTGTCCGGGGAAGCCCAGCTCGCGGCTCAACAACTGCCAGCAACGAGCCTCCTGGCCTACAGAGATTTAAAAAGAGCCATCTTGCAATGGGTTGGTCGCACTCCGGAGGAAAGTCGTCAACTCTTCCGGAGCTTGAAGTTGGAGAGCTCCGACCGCCCGTTTGCCTTCGCCCAGTGGCTCTGTGACGCCTGCCGAAGATGGCTGCTAGCGGGGGACCGCTACGTCGATGGAGTTATTGACCAGGTGGTGCTGGAACAATTCACAGATTGACTGCCAAAAGGGACGGCGGAGTGGGTCCAGTGCCACCGCCCGGCATCGTTGGAGGAAGCTGTCCGACTTGCGGAGGACCACATGGCGGCGATCCCGAGGGCGGAAGAGCCCTCCTACATCTTCTCTTGTTCTGCTCTCTCTCCAGGTCCCGTTCCTGCCCCACGCAGACGAGGAGGACTTCAGCCCCTGAGACCAGTTCCCCGGGTGTGGGAGGCGACACCTTCCCCTACTCCAATGCCCCGCCACTCTCTCCCTCGGGGGGGGCGCCCGCCGACGCAAGTGCGGGCGTAGCGCCTGGGCAGGCCTGCTGGAGGTGCGGAGACCCGAGCCACTTCCGAGATCAGTGCCCTCTGATGGAGCTGGGGACGGTGGTGCAGGTCTCTGACCTCCCACAGGCTGCCCCTGACCGGGCCAGAGCGTACCGGATACCGGTAAGTGTCAAGGGGGGTACTCACCAAGCGTTGGTGGACACCGGTTGTAATCAAACCACTATCCACCAACGCCTGGTTCAACCCGAGGCATTGGTCACAACTAAAATGGTGAAGGTGAAATGTGTACACGGGGATATTCACAAGTATCTGGTGGTGACCCTGATGATTAAATTCTGGGGTAAAATCATAGAGTGGAGGCCGCGGTTAGTTCCCGCCTCACCCATCCGCTGATTTTGGGGACTGATTGGCCTGACTTTAGATTTTTATTAAAGGGAATTTGCGCGGATGGGTCCTGTACGAAAATAGGGAGATGTGTGATGTGCGATGCTCTGGCAGGGGAGGCGGAGCCGGGGCCGTCCTCGACAGCTCCACGTCATAATGACGAGAGAGGGGGAGAGGCTGCAGCCCCTCCCCTTCTCAGGGAATTCCCTGAGGGGGATTTCCCTTTGGAGCAGTCGCGAGACGAATCCCTCAAACACGCCTTTGACCAAGTGACAACACATCGCCCTTTCATACCCCTATTTTGCAATTATAAATGAGCGGTTGTATAGAGTGACACAGGACACTCGGACCAAAGAGGATACAACCCAGCTTTTGATTCCAAGGAGCTGTCGGGAAATGGTATTCCAGGCGGCTCATTATAATCCCATGGTAGGTCACTTAGGTGTGCGGCATGCCGCGACTGCCAGCTGGTTAACCCACCGGCCACCCCAAAAGCGCCATTGCGTCCTCTCCCTCTGATCGAGGTCCCCTTTGAGAGAATTGGAATGGACCTCGTCGGGCCATTAGAACGGTCAGTACGTGGACATCGCTTTGTATTGGTCCTAGTGGACTATGCAACGCGATATCCGGAAGCAGCGCCTCTTAGCAACATCTCAGCACGCAGTGTTGGGGAGGCACTTTTCAAAATAATCTCCCGGGTGGGGATTCTGAAAGAAATCCTCACCGATCAGGGCACAACGTTTATGTCATGGACACTACACAAACTGTACGAGTTGTTAAATATTAAATCGATTCACACCAGCGTGTACCATCCTCAAACGGATGGCCTGGTAGAACGATTTAATAAAACCCTCAAAAACATGATTCGTAAGTTCGTGCACGATGATGCTAGAAATTGGGATAAATGGCTCGACCCCCTGTTATTTGCAGTACGAGAGGTCCCGCAAGCCTCCACTGGCTTCTCCCCATTCGAGCTGCTGTATGGGCGACGCCCACACGGTGTGCTTGATGTATTGCGAGAGGCCTGGGAGGAGGGACCTTCAAACAGTAAAAATGAAATTCAGTATGTTCTTGATCTTCGAGCAAAACTCCACACTTTGGGGCAGCTAACACGGGAGAATTTGCTCCAAGCTCAAGAATGACAGTGCCAACTGTATGACAGGGGAACTCAGCTAAGGGAATTTGCACCGGGAGATAAAGTGCTTGTATTGCTTCCCACATCGAGCTCTAAATTACTCGCCAAGTGGCAAGGACCCTTTGAGGTCACACGACGAGTGGGAGATCTCGATTATGAGGTTAAACGAACCGATAGAGGGGGCGCACATCAAATATACCACCTCAATCTCCTGAAATTGTGGAGGGAGGCGGTTCCCGTGACGTTGGCTATGGTAGTTCCCGAGAAGGCGGAGCTCGGACCGGAGGTGAGTTCAAAACATAAACAGTTCACCCCGGTCATTTGCGGAGACCACCTCTCACCAAGTCAACTCACGGAGGTTGCTAAGTTGCAACAGGAGATTGCAGACGTGTTCTCCCCTCTACCAGGACGTACGAACCTCATCCACCACCACATCGAGACCGAGCCGGGGGTCGTGGTACGTAGCCGCCCCTATCGATTACCCAAACATAAAAAACAAATTGTTCGGGAAGAATTGGATGCAATGCTCGATATGGGGGTAATAGAAGAATCCCACAGTGATTGGTCCAGCCCAGTTGTTCTAGTGCCTAAGAGCGACGGGTCTGTACGATTCTGTGTGGATTATAGGAAAGTCAACGCGGTGTCTAAATTTGATGCATATCCAATGCCTCGCATTGATGAGTTGCTCGATCGGTTGGGCTCTGCTCGATTTTACTCGACACTGGATTTGACAAAGGGTTATTGGCAGATCCCCTTGACACCAATTTCCTGTGAGAAAACCGCCTTCTCCACACCGTTTGGATTACACCAATTTGTGACACTTCCGTTCGGTTTGTTTGGGGCCCCGGCTACATTTCAGTGTCTCATGGACCGAATCCTCAGACCGCATTCAGCCTACGCTGCTGCCTATTTAGATGACATCATCATTTATAGCAATGATTGCAGCGGCACATGCAACATCTGAGGGCGGTTCTGAGATCGCTGCGCCGAGCGGGACTCACAGCGAACCCAAAGAAGTGCGCGATTGGACGGGTGGAGGTACAGTATCTGGGGTTCCACTTGGGCCATGGGCAGGTGCGTCCCCAAATTGACAAGACAGCGGCGATTGCGACCTGCCCGAGACCCAAGACCAAAAAGGGGGTGAGACAGTTCCTGGGGCTGGCTGGCTATTATAGAAGGTTCGTGCCTAATTATTCAGACGTCACCAGCCCGCTGACTGATCTCACTAAAAAGGGAGCTCCAGATCCGGTCCAGTGGACGGAGCAGTGTCAGTGGGCGTTCACGCAAGTTAAAGCTGCACTTTGCGGGGGGCCGCTTTTACATTCACCTGACTTCTCTCTCCCTTTTGTTTTACAGACAGATGCTTCAGACAGGGGGCTGGGGGCCGTACTCTCGCATGTGGTGGAGGGGGAGGAGCGCCCGGTACTGTACATTAGCCGTAAGCTCTCGTTAAGGGAAACTAAGTACAGCACCGTAGAAAAGGAGTGTCTCGCCATCAAGTGGGCGGTCCTCACTCTCCGATACTACCTGTTGGGGCGGGCCTTCACCCTCTGTTCCAATCACACCCCACTCCAGTGGCTCCACCGCATGAAAGATACCAATGCCCGGATCACCCGTTGGTATCTGGCTCTTCAGCTGTTTAAGTTCAAGGTGGTCCACAGACCGGGGGCGCAGATGGCTGTTGCCGACTTCCTTTCCAGGAATGGGGGGGGAGTGGTAGGCAGGCCGGATGCCGCCCCGGCCTGAGTTGTGCGGTGGGGATATGTGGCAGCGGGGGGGGGTCAAGCATCTCTCCGGAGAGAGAGAAAGCGGTAAGGGCGCTTACACCTGAGCTAAATTATTTCTAACACCTGTCTCTAATTTCAGTGAGCACGGGGAGAGAGGCATAAATAGACACACCGCAAATAGAAGAAGGAGAGAGAGCCTGCGCACGACAGACCCGAACCAGAAGCAAAGATTGTTTATTACAAATAATGAGAGTTTATTTTGTGAAGCGGTGTGTGATAGTGGATTAACTTAGTGCATTACGTGAGACTGTAAATTGTGCTGCAAACAGAGAAAATAAATCCTTACCTAAACAAGGAAAGCTGCTTCTCGCTTCCTCCTTTACAGTGGGACACCCACATAGACTCCACTGTGAAGAAGGCTCAGCAGATGTTGTACTTCCTTCGCCAACTGAGGAAGTTCAACCTGCCACAGGAGCTGCTGACACAGTTCTACTCGGCCATCATTGAGTCTGTCCTGTGTACATCTCTAACTGTCTGGTTTGGTTCAGCCACCAAATCAGACAGAAGGAAACTACAACAGACAGCCAGGACTGCTGAGAGGATTACTGGTGCCCCCTGCCCAACCTCTAAGACCTGTACGTCTCTAGAGTGAGGAAACGTGAAGGCAGAATCACTCTGGACCCCACACACCCTGCCCAATCCCTGAACTGTTGCTCTCAGGCCGGCACTACAGAGCACTGAGCGCCAGGACATCCAGGCACAAGACAGTTTTTGCCCTCAGGCCATTTTCCTCATGAACAATTAAACTGCCTCAGTACTCCCCCATAGTGCAATAATGTAAATAATTATCTCATGTACATATTTAAATTCACATATTTAATAACTGTACATACCCCTACCTTGCACATACATTACCACTTGCACATGTACATATGCCATTCTGTTATATGTCCTATTATTGGCATGTCTATTTATACTCTTACCTTGTTTTATATTCTGTGTCTCACTGTAATGTTCTGTGAGCACTTGTTTCTCCTATCACCAAAAAAAAATTGTGTACGTGACAACACTTGGCAATAAAGCTCATTCTGATTCTGATTCTAATTGTGATTCTGATACACAGAGCAAATAAATCAATAAAATTGCAATAAATAAGACACCCACATTTGCCGCAGCATATATCCATTTCTGAAGCTGCTCGGAAGATGCATTCATCGAAACTATATCGTTGGACACCACGGATCCCAGGCTACTGGACGGACGACTTGCTCTGACGATCAACTGGCCCTTTTTAGAGAAACTGAACTCGCTGCAGGTGTCTGGGGACAAGCTGTTTAACTACAGAGCAGAGAGGATAAATTCAATACAATAGACCTTATTCAGAGTAAAGGCATATGTAAATTTTGGTGGAAATATCAAGCATACGACCATGCAATCTCCTTAGACAAAAATTTGTTGTGAATCCATAACATGCTGCATAAAATCATGTGTAATTTTATTACACAGAAGGAAGTCATACTAGTTCGGAACATGTATGACATGAGAGTCAACAAATGACAAAATTTTCATTTTTGAGGTGAACTATCCCTTTAAGAAATCATGTTTTGCTCAATCTAAAGATAACTGCCTGAAGAGCATGGCTGGGTCTAAGGGGGGCTGGGGGGGGACATTGCACCCCTAAATTTTCCATGCCGTGAGAAGCTTCTGACATCCCCCTCCTGGTCTGATTAAGAGACATGCACCCCCCCACCCCCGCCCCCCACCCAAAGATCGTATCTTAGTACCGGCCCTGCTGCAGAGGTACAACCATGTCCTACAGGCAGAGGCAAGGAAGAAAAAATAAAAGGGAAAAAAAATCAATACATTCCTCTGCAGTGTACACTAGTCCCAAACAGGTAATGTATTAATGACCTTTAGACTCAAACTGTGGGAACTTATCAGTCTTGTGCTTATTTAGCCTGGGCTGACAGAGCAGGTTCCAGCCTACTTCATCGATACATCTCCGACAAGGCAGTTACTCAAGCCGAGACAGCGGATATTAAGGCTTGATAGAAAGTCCGGCTGTTCCCCGCCTCAACATTCTTGATAGGTTTTTCACCTGATGCATTCATAGGCGTGCGTCTGACCTTCCTAGCACTTAGAATATGAAGGCAGGCTTCCGTTATTGCCATTATCTTAATTTGGTGTGTGGATTGTTTATTGTAGAGAGGTTTCTTGTGTCAATAAAAACTCCGGCTGAATACAAATAGGAACGAGACACTTTCAGTGTCTGGACTCTGCTGTTAAGAAATGCTTGATCACAGGCTTTCCTTTTGGGAAGGCTAAGGGATAAATGGGTGTTCATTTTTTTAAAAGATATTTGCGTCGAGTTTAGTCAAGTAATTCCTGGCGTGACTGATGTGGCTTAATAAATACAAATTAACAGCATACTGCGCAAAGGAATCAATAAAACCATCCTTTTATTTGACCTTGGAGATATGCCACAATTTTGCTGCATTTAAACTAGAGGTAGACTGATATATCAGTCTTAACGATTAATCTGTACAGTTAGTCACTTTTTGGAACTATCGGTTATTGGCAAAGATCTATGATAGTTTTTTTATTATTATTATTATTATTTCTCCATGTTTCTCTATGGCTGGTGCTTGGTTGAACAATAAACTGCATTCTATAAATCAATTTGAAAAACTATTGGCTGATTAATTGGTTATTGGTCTTTCACGCCACCTTAGTTATCGGTATTGGCAAAATCCACTATTGGTCAAACTCTAATTTAGGTATTGATAGCACTTAAAATTAATTAATTAACAAACATTACAATATGTTGATATTAGGGGTGTGACGAGATCTCGTGCCACGAGTCTCACGATATTAAAATGTGACGATATCAGCATGACGGAGTGTGAGGGTGAAATTAGCATAGAAGATGCCCCCACCACTTTGAAATAGTTTGTGTGGCAGCATTTTAGGTACCCGGTGGAAACAATAAACGGCAACAGAGTGACAGACAAGACACGAACAAAGGCTGTGTCTCGTTTGGAAGGCTGCGTCCTCCGGAGGTCGCATTTATCGGCCGCATATGTCATCGAGGCTGTCTCGTTTCATTTTAAAAAAAATTGTTTTATCTATTGTCAATGCCTTTTATGTATATGCACTTACATTTATATAATTGTTAACCTTTTTTGCATTCCCAATAAAAAAAAATAATTAAAAAAAAAATGAAACGAGACAGCCTCGATGACATATGCGGCCGACAAAAGCATCCTCTGGAGGACGCAGCCTTCCAAACGAGACACAGCCAATATGTAAGCACTGTAAGAAAATAGTGCCGTACACCGTGGCTAACACAAGCACTATGCAAAGACACCTACAGAACCACCGCAGCTCTCAACTAAAATCAACCAGGTCTGAAGAGACTCATGTGAAATCATACAGGAGAGAAGCCAGTCATTTGAGTTTGTAGCAAACCTTTTACAGTGCTTGAATATTGTTCTGTCTTTTAATGCATATGATAATTCATACTCAGGAAGTAGAACTGAAGTGACATTCATTACAAGATGATTAGTTAAAACATTTCAGAATGCACCTGCATTGTTTTGCATTTTGTGACTTTCAGTCGAATAAAAGACTATTTTTCCAGTCATATATACACTACTGGCCAAAAGTTTTGAAACACTTGACTGAAATGTTTCTCATGATCTTAAAAATCTTTTGATCTGAAGGCGTATGCTTAAATGTTTGAAATTAGTTTTGTAGACAAAAATATAATTGTGCCACAATATTAATTTATTTCATTATAAAACAAAAATGTATTTAAAAAAAAAAAAAAAAAAGTTTTTGAAATTGATGACTTGGACCACATAATAAAGACAAGCAGTCAATAATTGCCCGACATAGATGGGAACTCCTTCAGTACTGTTTAAAAAGCATCCCAGGGTGATACCTCAAGAAGTTGGTTGAGATAATGTCAAGAGTTCATGTCTGCAAATTCTAGGCAAAGGGTGACTACTTTGAAGATGCTAAAATATAACACAGTTTTGATTTATTTTGGATTTTGTTTAGTCACAACATAATTCCCATATTTCCATTTTTGTTATTCCATAGTTTTAATGACTTTACTATTATTCTAAAATGTGAAGAAAAAAAATATAATAAAGAATGAGTAAGTGTTTCAAAACTTTTGACCGGTAGTGTATATAGTGTTAAAATATCGTCTCATCTCGTTCTCGTGAACCCAGTATCGTGTATCGTCTCGTCTCGTGAGTGTTAAAGGGATAGTTCACCCAAAAATTTTAATTCTCTCATCATTTACTCACTCTCATACCATCTCAGACGTATATGACTTACTTTCTTCTGCAGAAAACAAATTATGATTTTTAGAAGAATATTTCAGCTCTGTAGTTCCATACAATGCAAGTGAATTGATGGCAAAATTTTGAAGCTCAAAAAAATAAAATTAAAAAATAAATCACACAAGTCAGCATAAAAGTAATCCATAAGACTCCAGTGGTTAAATCAATGTCTTCAGAAGTGATATGATAGGTGTGGTTGAGAAAAAGATCACTTTCACATTCTTCTTCTTGCGTTTTTGGTGATTCGCAATCTTCATGCATATCGCCCACTACTGGACAGGGAGAAGAATTTCTTGCAAAAAGGTATTAAATTTTTATTTGTTTCTCACCCACACCTATCACATCACTTTTGGAGATATGGATTAAAACAATGGAGTCGTATGGATTACTTTTATGCTGCCTTTGTGATTTTTACAGTGTCAAAAATTTGGCACCCATTCGCTTGCATTGTATGGACCAACAGAGCTGAAATATTCTACTAAAAATCATAATTTGTGTTCTGCAAAAGAAAGAAAGTCATACACATCTGAGATGGCATGAGGGTGAGTAAATGATGAGAATTTTCATTTTTGGGTGAACTTTCCCTTTAAGCTCAATCAACAGCATTTATGGCAAAATGCTGATTAGCACAAACAATAAACTTTGACTCATCCCTTGTTTAAAAAAAAATAAAAATAAATGGTGGTTACAGTGAGCCACTTACACTGGAAGTGAATGAGGCCAGACCATAAACTTAAAAAAAACACACAATTTCAGAAGTAGTCTATAGCTACAAGACGTGAACATTAAATGCATTAACATTTGTAATATACTGAATATAACTTTAAACAGAAAAGGTAGTAAGCGATTTTATTGCACTAAAATAATGTTAACACGTATAATGTTTACGTCTTGTGGCTATACTTTTGAAAAAGTTAGTATTTTAATGTTTAGGATTGGCCCCATTCACTTTCAGTGTAAGTGATTAACTCTAACCCAGATTTTTGCTTGTTTTAAATAATCAAGTGATGAGTCTATGTAATATAGATTTTCACTTGGCAGACAATAAACAATCCCATAGACTTACACTGAAAAAGGGCTGAGCCATTTCTAAGGACTCCATATGAATATAAAAGAACTACTGATCTGTTAAGCCTTGTAATGTCTGTAGATGTCTCACCTGGTCTTTCAGCTGTTTGACGGAGTGCTGTAGGGTGAGGATGTGGCCAAACAGAGGGCTCTGCAGGGCTTCCTTCAGCGTGCCATGCCTGTCACTGTTTGTCCACTCTTCCCTCTGCATGAGCTTGGACTGCAGCCTCTCCGAGGCCTGAAGCACCTGCTGCCGCTTGGAAGCAGACACTGAGAATATTCACACAAACTCAATCAAAACATTAACCATGGAAAGATGGATCAGATTGTCTGATTTGCTGCAAATGACTTAAATCTGTGATACCTGTCGGTACATTCTCATACATTGTTGTTCCCTTGCAAATTCAGTGCTGATATATCTGTAAAAGATGTGATCTGAGAAAAATAAAAAGAATATATATATATATATTACATTTACGGTAAAATACTGGCATCATCATCATCACAACTGTGGTTGCCAGAAATTTAACGTAACAAAATATGGTGACCATGTTTCAAGATTTACGGGATGTACCGTAATTTTGATGCCTGTATTTTACGGTTCACTACCGTTTATTTTATTAAATTATATAAACTTGATAAACTAAACTTTGGAAATATAAGTTCCTATAAGTCTGCTTTTCACTTTAAAATGTATAGTTAGTCACCATAATAACTACAAGTGGCCACGTGAGGACTAAGTTCATCAAGACTGGCTCTTCCAGGAGCAATAATTAATACACATGTAGAGACAGTGCACAGTGTCACAAAAAACCATCAGGGTAACACATGTGATACTAAAAGCAATAAACATGAACTTAACTACAATCAAATATAACACAGAACAACCCAATGTACATTACTGATATTAAAAATAACAACAACTATTACCATAAAAAATAATGAAATGTGATGAGTCACACAGGGACTTCTGGGAATGCCCGATTATTGTTTTTCACTGTAATTTTAACAATAGTTTACCATAAAAAGTACATGTATTATCTTGTTACATTTTTACTGTTAATTATACAATAAAATCATATTTTTTACATCTAAGAAATGTATTGTACCACAAAATTACATGTATTGTCTTGTTAAATATAATTTTTTTACCATATGTGTTAAGGTACAGGCACCTGTTAGCTGGTACCTGTTACCTGTAAACCTGTTTAGGTGCCTGTTAACAAATTAACTTTTTTTTTTTTTTTAAAGGAATGTTCCTGGTTCAACTCATTATTACAAGTTGTGCTCAATCGACAGCATTTGTGGCATAATGTTGGTTACCACAAAAATTTATTTAGACTCATTCCTCCTATTCTTTAAAAAAAAAATAAAATAAATAAATAAATAAAAAAATCGAGGTTACAGTGTGGCACTTACAATGGAAGTGAATGTGGCCAATCGTTGGAGGGTTTAAAAGGCAAAAATTTTAAGCTTATAATTTTATAAAAGTACTTGCATTAATTCTTCTGTTAAAACTCATATTATTTGAGCTGTAAAGATGTTTAAAATGTAATTTGTACAGTCATTTTAGGGTTTTAGGGTTTGTTGACATTACATCATCATGTGAACGAAGTTGTAAAATTAGTTATAACTTTACATAGAAAAGGTTAGTAAGCGATTTTATCACACTAAAATCATGTTTACACCCATTTCTTTTGTCTTGTGGCTATACTTTTGAAACAGTGAGTATTGTAACGTTCAAAAATTGGCCCGTTTACTTCCATTGTAAGTGCCTCACTGCAACCCAGATTTTTGCTTTTTTTTTTAAAAGAAAAGGAGGTACGAGTTGAAATTAATTTTTGTGGTAATCAATATTATGCCACAAATGCTGTTGATTGAGCTCAACTTGTATTGAACCCAGAATATTAAAATAACTGTCATTATTTACAGTGTTGCTACAGCCTTTAAAGGAGTATTCTGGGTTCAATACAAGTTTAGCTCAATCAACAGCATTTGTGGCATAATGTTGATTACCACAAAAATAATATCAATTCATCCCTTCTTTTCTTTAAAAATATACTGTAATATTTTCAAGGTTACAGTGAGGCACTTACAACAGAAGTAAATGGTCTATTTACCAGTATGTGTCCAGACTTTACTTTTACTATTCCCTTTGTTTTCAATGATGATTTTCATTACTGTTACACCCTTTTTTTTTTCAATTGTATTACAGTAAGAGAGCTGTTGTTGTACAATGATTTTAAATATTAAAATCTGTAAAAATGAAAGGCTGCACCGAGGGTGTATAAAGATGTATACATTTACAATTTAATATACTTATAAATTTATTATATATATATATATATACACATACATATACACACACACACACACACACACACACACACATACACACACACACACACACACACACACAAAACATTTTTTTAAAAAAAAAGAAACGTCCTCTCACATTCAACTGCTTGTATTTTCAGCAAATTTAACATGTGTAAATATTTGTATGAACATAAAAAGCTTCAACAACTAAGACATAAACTAAACAAGTTTCACAGACATGTGACTAACAGAAATGGAATAATGTGTCCCTGAACAAAGGGGGGGTCAAAATCAAAAGTAACAGTCAGTATCTGGTGTGGTCACCAGCTGCATGCCTAAGGCACGTTCACACAGATGAGCAGGGACCCTGGGCATTTTTCTTTTGGTGTTTTGAGTCAGTAGAAAGGTATCTTTAGTGTCCTAAGTTTTTATAACTGTGACCTTAATTGCCTACCATCTGTAAGCTGTTAGTGTCTTAACGACCATTCCACAGGTGCATGTTCATTAATTGTTTATGGTTCATTGAACAAGCATGGAAAACATTGTTTAAACCCTTTACAATAAAGAATCGTAAAGTTATTTAGATTTTTACAAAATTATCTTTAAAATACAGTGTCCTGAGAAAGGGACGTTTCTTTTTTTGGTAAGTTATATATATAGTATATATATATATATATATATATATAAACATACACACACAAGGGCACCAAAGGTTTGGAATAATGTACAGATTTGGCTGTTTCTGAAGGAAATTGGTACTTTATTTCACCAAAGTGGCATTCAACTGATCACAAAGTATAGTCAGGACATTACTGATGTAAAAAACAGCACCATCACTATGTGAAAAAAGTCATTTTTGATCAAATCTAGACAGACCCCATTTCCAGCAGCCATCACTCCAACACCTTATCCTTGACTAATCATGCTAAATTGCTAATTTGGTAGTAGAAAATCAGTTGCCATTATATCAAACACAGCTGAAAGCTATTTGGTTCGTTAAATTAAACTTAACATTGTCTTTGTGTTTGTTTTTGAGTTGCCACAGTATGCAATAGACTGGCATGTCTTAAGGTCAATATTAGGACAAAAATAGCAAAAAAGAAACAGCTTTGTCTAGAAACTCATCAGTCATACATTGTTTTGAGCAATGAAGACTATACAATGCTTGAAATTGCCAAAACAATTGACAAAGGACAGCTGGCTCTAACAACGACAGAAAGAGATATGGAAGACCAGATGTACAACTAAACAAGAAGAGATGTACATCAGAGTCTCTAGTTTGAGAAACAGACGCCTCACATGTCCTCAGCTGACAGCTTCATTGAATTCTACCCGCTCAACACCAGTTTCATGTACAACAGTAAAGAGAAGACTCAGGGGTGCAGGCCTTATGGGAAGAATTGCAAAGAAAAAGCCACTTTTGAAACAGAAAAACAAAAAGAAAAGGTTTGAGTGGGCAAAGAAACACAGACATTGGACAACAGATAATTGTAAAAGAGTGTTATGGATCTTAACCCCACTGAGCTTCTGTGGGATCAGCTAGACTGTAATGTGCGTGAGAAGTGCCCGACAAGACAGCCACATCTATGGCAAGTGCTACAGGAAGCGTGGGGTGAAATGTCACCTGAGTATCTGGACAAACTGACAGCTGGAATGCCAAGGATCTGCAAAACTGTCGTTGCTGCACATGGAGGATTTTTTTGAGAACTCTTTGAAGTAGTTTAAGAAGTTCTGAATTTTTTTTTCAAATTGTAATAGTACTTTTTCACGTTATTAATGTCCTGACTATACATTGTGATCAGTTGAATGCCACTTTGGTGAATAAAAGTACCAATTTCAAAATCTGTACATTACTCCAAACTTTTGGCCACCAGTGTGTGTGTGTGTATATATATATATATATATATATATATATATATATACACACACAAACAGTTGAAGTCAAAAGTTTACATACACTTAGGTTGAAGTCATTAAAACTCATGTTTAACCACTCCACAGATTTAATATTAGCAAACTATAGTTTTAACAAGTTGTTTAGGCATCTACTTTGTGCATAATACGAGTAATTTTTCCAACAATTGTTTACAGACAGATTGTTTCACTTTTAATTGACTAGATCACAATTCCAGTGGGTCAGAAGTTTACATACACTAAGTTAACTGTGCCTTTAAGCAGCTTGGAAAATTCCAGAAAATGATGTCAAGCCTTTAGAGGTGTACCTGTGGATGCATGTTAAGGCATACCTTACAAACTCAGTACCTCTTTGACTGACATCATGAGAAAATCAAAAGAAATCAGCCAAGACTAAAAACAAATTATGGACCTCCACAATTTTGGTTCATCCTTGGGAGCAATTTCCAAACACCTGAAGGTACCATGTTCATCTGTACAAACAATACTACACAAGTATAAACACCATGGGATCATGCAGCCATCATACCGCTCAAGAAGGAGATGCATTATGTCTCCTAGAGATGAACGTAGTTTAGTGCGAAAAGTGAAAATCAATCCCAGAACAACAGCAAAGGACCCTGTGAAGATGCTGGAAGAAACAGGTAGGCAAGTATCTATATCCACAGTAAAACAAGTCCTATATTGACATAACTTGAAAGGCTGCCCAGCAAGGAAGAAACCACTGCTCCAAAACTGCCATAATAAGCCAGACTACAGTTTGCAAGTACACATGGGAACACAGATTTTACTTTTTGGAGAAATGTCCTTTGGTCTGATGAAACAATTTAACTGTTTGGCCATAATGACCATCATTATGTTTGGAGGAAATAGGGTGAGGCTTGCAAGCCGAAGAACACCATCCTAACCGTGAAGCATGGGGGTGGCAGCATCATGTTGTGGGGGTGCTTTGCTGCAGGAGGACTGGTGCACTTCACAAAATAGATGGCATCATGAGTAAGGAAAATTATGTGGATGTATTGAAGCAACATCTCAAGACATCAGCAAGGAAGTTAAAACTTGGTCACAAATGGCTCTTCCAAATTGACAATGACCCCAAGCATACCTCCAAAGTTGCGGAAAAATGGCTTAAGGACAACAAAGTCAAGGTATTGGAGAGGCCATCACAAAGCCCTAACCTCAATCCGATGGAAAATTTGTGGGCAGAACTGAAAAAGCGTGTGCGAGCAAGGAGGCCTACAAACCTGACTCAGTTACACCAGTTCTGTCTGGAGAAATGGGCCAAAATTCCAGCAACTTATTGTGAGAAGCTTGTGGAAGGCTACCCAAAACATTTGACCCAAGTTAAACAATTTAAAGGCAATGCTAACAAATACTAACAAAGTGCATGTAAACTTCTGACCCACTGGGAATGTGATGAAAGAAATAAAAGATGAAATAAATAATTCTCTAATTATTCTGACATTTCACATTCTTAAAATATAGTAGTGATCCTAACTGACCTAAGACAGGGAATGTTTTCCAAGATTAAATGTCAGGAATTGTGAAAAACTGAGTTTAAATGTATTTGGCTAACGTGTATGTAAACTTCTGACTTCAACTGTATGTATATACAGTTGTGCTCAAAAGTTTGCATACCCTGGCAGAAATTGTGAAATTTTGGCATTGATTTTGAAAATATGACTGATCATGCAAACATTTTTGTCTTTTATTTAAAGATAGTGATCATATGAAGCCATTTATTATCACATAGTTGTTTGGCTCCTTTTTAAATCATAATGATAACCGAAATCACCCAAATGGCCCTGATCAAAAGTTTACATACCCTTGAATGTTTGGCCTTGTTACAGATACACAAGGTGACACACACAGGTTTAAATGGCAATTAAAGGTTAATTTCCCACACCTGTGGCTTTTTAAATTGCAATTAGTGTCTGTGTATAAATAGTCAATGAGTTTGTTAGCTCTCATGTGGATGCACTGAGCAGTATCACCTGAAACCAGGAAGTGCGCGTGATCATTAAAATCTCCATTAACTTAATTTCAAATCAAATAAAGAGACCATCGTAAAACGAAACTATAAAGAGCTGTATATCTTACTACGTTCTAATCGCAACAAATTAAATCATAAATTATAGACTTGTATTAAATAAGTGATAAAACCCCAATCTATCAGGTGCATATTCATGAAACACTCGTCACAATTGAAAACAGTGCAGTGAAAAGTTACTGGCAGACTTGAGGTGTTTAGGAGTCATTTACTCTTTCTACACGTTCGTCTGCCTAGAAAATGCTTTAAAGAGATGTTAAAGCTGACATACAATTTAAATACACAAACACTGTACTGCTTTCCCATTCAAAACCCCGTTATACAGGCTAGCGCAGTTGGCCGAGTATTAAGTTGATTGTCAGCATCCAACACAGCAAACAAGTTCAACTGACAGTTGATTATGAAAGAACTTATTATAACAACACAACCCGATTTCAGTAAGTAAATACGCAAAGTTAAAAGCGTTAAAGAACAGAACTAGAAGAGACTTGCAGGATATTGTGCGTTGACTAAGGTGTGTGTCTCTTTAAGGTCCACGTCAATCACGTGACAGTTCAACATGGCTGCATACTGGATGATTTTGTTGCCCTTTCGCTCAGCAACACAGGCGTTGATCATCTTTACTTTCTGCCTCACTGTCATCCACAGCCTGGGCAATGATGTGGACAACTGTGATAAACTCCGACTGGGACAATATCCTTTAAAAAAAAAATAGTGTAAATATATGAGGATTATTAAACTGATTTCATGCTAGCTAGCCTGATTGCTAATTGATGCGTTGTTTATGATACAGCCAGCAGTGATTGACTCTAAATGTGCTAATCAAACTTATATTTTATATAACTTATTCTAACTGCTGCGAAAGTATGGGGATTTGTTGTTTTAAATCAATACATCTGTGATTTATTCGTGAACATAACTATTAGAGCCATAAACACCAGTTCAAAGTTGCTTTTATTATATAAACAAGTAGATTCATTTATTTTGTGTCTGTAAGTACACAATAATGATGTATCTGCTGCTGATTATGTCATCTGTTTTGTTTCTCTATGATTGCACATTTAAGTTATCATCACTAATGGTAAATAGCATCACTAACTTAGAGATGATACTGACAAACCCAGCTCAAAATGTTGTTTTTTATATATATATATATATATATATATATATATATATATATATATACACACACACATACACACACACACTGGTGGCCAAAAGTTTGGAATAATGTACAGATTTTGCTCTTATGGAAAGAAATAAATACTTTTATTCACAAGTGGCATTCAGCTGATCACAATGTATAGTCAGGACATTAATAACGTGAAAAATTACTATTACAATTTGAAAAAATTCAGAACTTCTTAAACTACTTCAAAGAGTTCTCATCAAAAAATCCTCCACGTGCAGCAACGACAGTTTTGCAGATCCTTGGCATTCTAGCTGTCAGTTTGTCCAGATACTCAGGTGACATTTCACCTCAATGGGGTTAAGATCCATAACACACTTTTCCAATTATCTGTTGTCCAATGTCTGTGTTTCTTTGCCCACTCTAACCTTTTATTTTTTCTGTTTCAAAAGTGGCTTTTTCTTTGCAATTCTTCCCATAAGGCGTGCACCCCTGAGTCTTCTCTTTACTGTTGTACATGAAACTGGTGTTGAGCGGGTAGAATTCAATGAAGCTGTCAGCTGAGGACATGTGAGGCGTCTATTTCTCAAACTAGAGACTCTGATGTACTTATCTTCTTGTTTAGTTGTACATCTGGCCTTCCATATCTCTTTCTGTCCTTGTTAGAGCCAGTTGTCTTTTGTCTTTGAAGACTGTAGTGTACACCTTTGTATGAAATCTTCAGTTTTTTGGCAATTTCAAGAATTGTATATCCTTCATTGCTCAAAACAATGATTGATGAGTTTCTAGAGAAAGCTGTTTCTTTTTTGCCATTTTTGACCTAATATTGACCTTTAGACATGCCAGTCTATTGCATACTGTGGCAACTCAAAAACAAAGTCAATGTTAAGCTTCATTTAATGAACCAAATGGCTTTCAACTGTGTTTGATATAATGGCAAGTGATTTTCTAGTACCAAATTAGCAATTTAGCATGATTACTCAAGGATAAGGTGTTGGAGTGATGGGTGCTGGTTAATGGGGCCTGTCTAGATTTGATCAAAAATTAATTTTTTAAAATAGTGATGGTGCTGTTTTTTACATCAGTAATGTCATGACTATACATTGTGATCAGTTGAATGCCACTTTGGTGAATTAAAATTCCAATTTCCTTCCGAAACAGCAAAATCTGTACATTATTCAAAGCTTTTGGCCGCCAGTGTGTGTGTGTGTGTGTGTGTGTGTGTGTGTGTGTGTGTGTGTGTGATTATGGATAACATATTAAATGCCTTGAATTAATATTAATTCAAGAGTTATCCATTATTAATCCATTTTGAGGGGTCAAAACGACCATTTTCACCAATGATTTTGGAGCAAAACTGCAGGTCAAAATATAACATAAGGAAGGTGGCAACATTATTTCATTTTTACACAGAGAAAGGTTGGCCTATTACTAAAATCAGTTAACTTTAGCACCCCTTGTTGCATTATATGCCAGTGGTGTGAGTCCAATAATGTTTTTCCAAAGTTGCAGTGCCTTTAACTCCAGAAGAATTATAAGATATCTTAATTTACTTATAGATTCTGATTCTGATCAAACCCTCTTTTTGTATCTTCCTTTTTAAGGCCCTTTATGGTTAAATCCCAGAGATATGGGGCTCTCAATGTGGCTCCATGTGTAAATTGTTACATTTTAGTTTTACCCAATTTCAATGGTCAAAAAACAAATGTGGGTCACATGGTATGAAGCTAGTTTTTATTGTCCAACAACACAAAGGTCTGAAGTACAAATAATGTTAATTAGTGTTATGTGCCTTTATTTATACACATTAAACTATAATGTAAAAATCTCGATTTTTCAATAGTCCAAAAATACATTACTTGTTATGAATATGTGACACATTGACTGAAAAGCCTGAAAATGTGTCACCTATACTTAGAAATCAGAATCAGAATGAGCTTTATTGCCAAGTATGCTTACACATACAAGGAATTTATATTGGTGACAGGAGCATCCAGTGCACAAACAATACAGCAACAAGACAGAGATAATAATAAAAAAAATAGAATAAAAATACAAAGTGACCAAGCTGTGTATTGCACATAATTATTGCTCAGTGGGGCAGTTTTAACTGTTCATGTGATGGATAGCCTGAGGGAAAAAACTGTTCCTGTGCCTAACAGTTCTGGTGCTCAGAGCTCTGTAGTGTCGGCCAGAAGGCAACAGTTTAAAAAGGTAGTGGGCAGGGTGATTGGGGTCCAGAGTGATTTTTCCAGCCCTTTTCCTCACTCCGGAAGTGTACAGTTCTTGAACGGAGGGCAGGGGGCAACCAATAATCCTCTCAGCTGTCCAAACTGTCCTTTGTAGTCTTCTGATGTCTGATTTCGTAGCTGAACCAAACCAGACAGTTATAGAAGTGCAGAGGACAGACTCAATGACTGCTGAGTAGAACTGGAACATCAGCGCCTGTGGCAGGTTGAACTTCCTCAGCTGGCGAAGGAACTACAACCTCTGCTGGGCCTTTTTCACAATGGAGTCAATGTGGGTGTCCCACTTCAGGTCCTATGATATGGTAGTGCCCAGGAACCTGAATTTCTCCACTGCTGCCACAGTGCTGTTTAGAATGGTGAGGGGGGTCAGTGTTGGGGTGTTCCTCCTAAAGTTCACTATCATCTCCACTGTTTTAAGTGTGTTCAGCTCCAGGTTGTTTTGACTGCTCCAGTGGAAAAAAAAAAAAAAATGTAAACCCTAATATTGTCATTACTGGAAAAATCAAGTTGTCTTAAGATTTCTCGAAATGTAAAGTTTTGGGCTCATAACTCATATATCTCTTTTCTTAAAAATCTACAGACTTAAAATTTTAAGTGTTAACTCAGATTGAGTACAATATTGAGGCTGTGGGAATACCCATAATCCCATGCACTTGCATTATTTAATTATGTTTCCTTGGTCAAAGGGAACTTATGGGGACGTTTAAATAGCTGTTATTAAGAATTTATAGTTTTAGATCTTTTGTAGTATTACTTATGTAGTTTTGTTGCAAATAGTTGTTTTGTGTGATGTCACCATTAGGGTGATCTGTGTCCCCTTTTGGTCAAGTTGGACCCTGTTAACTCTATGTCAGTTCACCTTGTTCATGTGCAATTAAAGTACAGGCATATATGCATTTCTGTGGAGAAATAAGTTTATTTAATGTTTGACCTAGAATCAGTTGTAATCTTTATTTGAGCTGTTATTGTATGATCTAATTTTAAGTCAGTTCAACTAAAATTATAAAGCAGAAACAACAACATGTAAATAGTAAATCTGAGTTTAGTCTACTTGCATCTAGTTACTTAAACTTAAATAGTTGAGTTCATTCTGTATGAACACTTAAGTTAAATGAACTTAATTACACAAGTTTTGGAGACACCATTACTCAGTTCAGTTGAGGGAACGAGTTTACTCAATCAATTAAGTAGTCAACTTATAAGGTTTTTCAGTGTAGTAATAATTATTCCTATTAGTAATAGACCAGGGGTCGGCAACCTTTGGCACAGGTGTCAGCATTGGCACACGGAGGGGTAATCACTAGCGTGCCAGCAATGGTGCGAGAGAAGTAGACTATTTTATTTATATAAATTCCGCACCTGCATTCCAATCTACATCTTGATATAATCCTCCTTGATGATCACGCAGCGTGTTTTGATGAGCTGAATGGGAGACAAAAACAAAAAGTTAAAATGTGATGAGACTGCAGTATACCCAACAGACTCGTGCAGCGCGTGCAAGCCATTCGAGCATCACGAGCCGGCAGCGCTTCACTTTCGGTTAATCGCACGAGTAAACGTGCCTGCTTTGCTCCGGTCAGGCTGTGCGGATGACAGTCTACATTCCGTGTTTCATTTGTTTCTTTTTGCTTTCAGAACAACATGTGATGTAATAAGGAAAACACCACTATTAATCCTTGAGATTTCCAACCCAGCATACAGGGACACCCTCTTTAAACCATGGTCACACTCAAAATTACATTAAACAATGAATAGAGAAAACATAAACCCACATCGTGAGGTTCAAAAATCTTTTCAAGTCCATGCAAAATATAAATTAAACCTGGAAATAAAGTTTTAGGATTTTGCAGATGCGATTCACCGAAAAGGGCTAAATAGTTGAACGGCTTGTGATGTGCAAATGGCTTGCACGTGCAGCGCGAGTCTCGGCACAGCCATTAACCAGGAAAATAAAAAATGGCACTCCATGTCAAAAAGGTTGCCGACCCCTGTAATATACCAACCTATCTCTGTGTAAAAATAAAATGATGCTGCCACCTTTCTAAGCTTAGTTTTTTTTTTTTTTTTTTTTTAACCTGTAGTTTTGTTCCAAAATCATAGGCGACATTTTCCATTTTGACCCCGCTCTACAAAATAATAGATTATTCAGTAAATATTGATCTATGACATCCAGTATTTTGGATTTCATTGTCATTAATATTTATCTTTCTTTAGAAAAAGTATTAAAAAAATACAAAAAATTTTTTTTATGAAATTTGGTTGATTTGACACTATTGTTTGATCCCGCCTTAACAGTGATCAAGTATTTGTGTAAAGAACCTAAAATAGATGATGCGACTCAAGAGCCAGAGAACTGCAAGGACCGCTTGGCATGGGGTGGGTCATCTGTGATTAAGTGTGACTTATTATGTACACTGTGGCCAAAAGTTTGGAATAATGTACAGATTTTGCTCTTATGGAAAGAAATTGTTACTTTTATTCACAAGTGGCATTCAACTGATCACAATGTATAGTCAGGACATTAATAACGTGAAAAAATTCAGAACTTCTTAAACTACTTCAAAGAGTTCTCATCGAAAAAATCCTCCACGTGCGGCAATGACAGCTTTGCAGATCCTTGGCATTCTAGCTGTCAGTTTGTCCAGATACTCAGGTGACATTTCACCCCACACTTCCTGTAGCATTTGCCATAGATGTGTCTGTCTTGTCAGACACTTCTCATGCACTTTACAGTCTAGCTGATCCTACAAAAGCTCAATGGGGTTAAGATCCATAACACTCTTTTCCAATTATCTGTAGTCCAATGTTTGTGTTTCTTTGCCCACTCTAAACTTTTCTTTTTGTTTTTCTGTTTCAAAAGTGGCTTTTTCTTTGCAATTCTTCCCATAAGGCCTGCACCCCTGAGTCTTCTCTTTACTGTTGTACATGAAACTGGTGTTGAGCGGGTAGAATTCAATGAAGCTGTCAGCTGAGGACATGTGAGGCATCTATTTCTCAAACTAGAGACTCTGATGTACTTATCTTCTTGTTTAGTTGTACATCTGGCCTTCCACATCTCTTTCTGTCGTTGTTAGAGCCAGCTGCCCTTTGTCAATTGTTTTGGCAATTTCAAGCATTTTAAAGCCTTCATTCCTCAAAACAATGATTGACTGATGAGTTTCTAGAGAAATCTGTTTATTTTTTGCCATTTTTGATCTAATATTGACCTTAAGACATGCCAGTCTATTGCATAATGTGGCAACTCAAAAACAAACACAAAGACAATGTTAAGATTCATTTAACGAACCAAATAGCTTTCAGCTGTGTTTGATATAATGGCAAGTGATTTTCTAGTACCAAATTAAAAGTTTAGCATGATTACTCAAGGATAAGGTGTTGGAGTGATTGCTGCTGGAAATGGGGCCTGTCTAGATTTAATCAAAAATGATTTTTTTCAAATAGTGATGGTGCTGTTTTTTTACGTCAGTAATGTCCTGACTATACTTTGTGATCAGTTGAATGCCACTTTGGTGAATTAAAGTACCAATTTCCTTCCGAAACAGCAAAATCTGTACATTATTCCAAACTTTTGGCCACCAGTGTATAAACAGAAAAATACTATATCATACATCTGTTTTATTTAATTACCCATAGGTCTTTTATTTTGACCCAAGTTAATTTGTTTGATTACATGCTAAAATCTTTGGCTGTGTCTCAAAACCTAGTGAGCTGCCTATCTAGACAGCATTTTTGTGCATCATAGACACTTTGATTAGTGATCACAGCTGTAGTGGAAAAGGTTGAAATGACATTGTCCTGACATGCTCTCTTCAATCTGGAATCTAACGCAGTGTTGTCATTGCAGTGGAATGCTTACCTGCTCCAAACGTCAGCTGTCGACTGTCAAATGGGACAATGTCCAAATTCAGCGGTGGAGAGGTCGGATTTAACAAAAGCATCCCCTGCCGGAATGTGTATGCTCAAGTTCACTTTCATTCTTGCATTCAGTATGATTACCATGTTATTTGTAGACATTCATAAATAATTAACACGTTCTTTGGACGATACAGGAGTGGTTACTCATACAAAGTAGCTGTTGCTCTATCACTCTTCCTGGGATGGATTGGGGCGGACCGGTTTTACCTGGGATACCCAGCTCTAGGTAAGGTATTACCTTCTTTGCAGATTAATGACATGTCTCTCATCATGATAATTGAATTTATATTGGGAACGCTGGAAGGGATGGGTTCAGTAAATGTCGTAATCTTAAATTGAATTTGCGACGGCCACATTAGCACTGTGGCTCAGTGTGTAAGAGCATGTGCTCTTATGTTGCATTTTTTTCTCTCTTCGGCTGTATGCTGTAGCCTGAAATCACCTCTGACTTTGACATCTCGTGTTAAATAGCTTTCTGGCATCCATTTTCCCCATCAATAACTCGTAAGAAATATCTCATGCTAGCGCTGCGCTGCAACTCAAGAGACCTTCAAAACAGACAGAATCAGTCCTGGATGCTCTGCTGCTGACATCATCACTTTCCTCCTCCATTCCAAGGGCACACCTTTCAGACAGATGTTCTCTGAAGAGGAATCGCACATCTTGCGCACTGATCTTCACTTGTAATGCTGGATGATACTGATAATTATTTAGGTTACACTTTACAGTAAGGTTGTATTTGTATTTACTGCATTAGTTAACATGAACTAACAGTGAACAATACTTTTTACTCACATAATAATCTTGGATAATGTTAATTTCAACATACATTTTTAAATTAGAAGTTGTATTTGTTGACATTACAGCAATAGAAAAAAAATATGAACAATTATATTTGAATAAATTAACATTAAGAATAATAAATGCTGTAAGTATATACATTTTTGGGAGCACTTTATTTAAAGGATCCACAATAACTAGTTAAGCATGAATAAGACTAATTAATGATTAACTGAACGTAGAGTAAGGCTGTCTTAGCCACAATTTACAACTTCTTGAATGTCTTATTTTCTTGTGTAGAAAGTAATGAAATTGGTGCTCTATTTCAGAGATCAAATATCAAGTTTACTAAACAATATTAAGGCAGTAATTAAGGCTAATTTTTATTGCTGCCTTTCAAATCTGTTACTAATAACTTACTAAAATCTTCTATTGTTTTTTTTTGTTTGTTTTTGTTTTTTTTGCACGTTTCAATTACAATAAAACACATATTTTTTTGTTTACTGCAAATACAGTAAACACTCAATAAATGTCACACATATTGTTACCAAATTTATCAAAAAGTCTTTATTTGAAAATTAATTTAATTGAATGTAATTAGTTTATTAGTAATTCTTTATCACATTTCATTAGTAACAATTTAGTAAAACCAATACTAATAATTAACACAGTTCAATAAACTTAAAATACAACATAGTTAGTGCAAAGCAATCCAGTAACTTGAGTAGGTAAAAATTTCACTTAGAACAGGGGCTTTAATACAAAATCTTTATACAATTTGAGCAATTTATTAGTAAAAAACAAAACAATACTAATTAGTCATAATTACTGTCTTCATATATTTAAATAAATATAAAATAAATTTTAATACCACCTAATAAATGCAAAAAAAAAAATTGTAAAGCCAATAGCCTTACTTACTGGCTTAATATTGTTTATTAAACTTGATTTATGATGGATCTCTGAAATTGAGCATTAATTACAGTACTTTCCACACAAAAATAAGATGTTTAATAAGTTGTGAATTGTGTAGAGCAGTGGTTCTCAACCTTTTTGACTACAAGGCCCCCCACTGTCCAAGACAATATTTGAAGGCCCCCTCGTCTGAAACGACATGTCTGATTAAAATAGTTAATCATTGATAATTTTTGATTCTAGAAGTTTCAGAAAGAGTCTGTTTATAATTTGTAGGCATACATCTTAAAATATTTTTTAGGATTTTAATTAAGTAGGATTATTGTAATTATTTTAATATTTCTTATTTTAAATTAATTTTAAGTCATCTTGAGGCCCCCTTGGAAGTGTGCTGAGGTCCCCTAGTGGGTCCTGGCCCCCTGATTGAGAACCACTGGTGTAGAGTAAGGCTAAGGTAGCCTTACTCTACATTCAGTTAATTATTAATTACTTTCTTATTCATGCTTAACTAGAGCATTATTATGGACTCTTAAAATAAGGTGCTACCAATTTTTTTATTCTTAGAGCATGATACCTAATGCATTTTTTTAACCTTATTCTAAAGACTAATCATTTTCCAGTTAATGCTTGTCGAGTAGTGGCTGACCGAGATAAGTAATCTAATTCTTTCAGTTTTAAATGTGTATATCTGTTATAAGTTTAGTAACACTAACATACATTATACTGTAGATGGCTTCAAAACCAATGGATGAATCTCACGAAACCTGTCAAATACATGATGCATTTTAGCAAGTGAAAAGATTATTGGTACTGTAATGCAAAAACCTATTCTCAGGATAGTCACGTGATGCCATACGAGGATCAGATGTATGAACGGCGAGCTCTGCGCACTTTGCTAGTTTTAGCACTATTAATGACATAAACCGATACACTTTGTTCCATAACTGTTCTAGGAGGACAATATGTCAAAGAATTCAAAATCCTTAGGCTCTGGAGACATTAAAAGACACTTACGTGCTCAAGCTGACACCCCCAAGAAGGCCCCAAGCCAGGGAGTCAGTTTGGTCGGAGAAGTGAGGGAAATTCGGCGAGAGATGTTGAACATGTCGGCAATGCTGATGAAGGTCGTTGCTGACTTGGAGGATCTCGCTGTAATATGTCGATCGATCACTGCCATGGAGATTAAATTCTCTGAGCTGGTTACAAGAGTGGGGGATGTCGAGAAACAGATCGATTATCTGGAGTCATCGGAGAGGGAATTATCTGCTAATCCGCTAGCGACCAAGGTGGATTTGGAGCGTGTCTGGGAGAAGTTGGAGGACATGGAGAACCGTAGCCGGCGGAATAACATCAGAATTGTCGGAATTCCTGAGGCCGAAGAGGGTCAGGATATGTGAAATTCCTAGACGGGCTCTTTCCAAAGCTGCTTGACATAACAGGCCATAAGCTGGAAATTGAGCGAGCTCACAGGGTTCTGGCTCAGCTGTCTGCTGATGGAGACAGGCCCCGATCAATTCTGGCCAAATTTCTGAGATCATCCGATAAAGATCTTTTGTTACGCGAGGCGAGGAATAAAGGAAGGCTTTCTTGGTAGAACCACAGCATTTTCTTGTTCCCAGACTTTGCGAATTTAACGAGAGAAACGTGATCGATTCAAGGAATGCAAGAAACCGTTACATCAACGGAAGGTCGCTTTTGCACTGATATTCCCGGCCAAATTGAGAAAAGATGCTAAGGATGGCCGTAAAACATTCACATGCCCACAGCAAGTGATTTCCTTCATAAAGTCAATAGAGTAAGTTATTTTGTGGTACTCACATTGCAGCCGAGTGGACCGGCTCAATGAACATTCACTTGACTGTTCGAGGAAACTGAGCACCTTTTTTGTTTCTTTTTGTGCTGGTTCCGCCTTGCGGCTGGAGTTTGTTTGTGGAGTAACACTCCTTCAAGACAGATCTGTTGATGAATCTGCATGTTCTTTGTGTTTATTCTGCCTATTGGCTGGAGTTTGTTTTGTGGAGAATTTCTTGCAAGACATTGAAGTGATTAGGTCATTTGTTGCACTCATGTAGCAGCCGAGTGGGCCGGCTCACTGAACATTCGTTTGAATGTTCGAGGAAACTGAGGGCCTTTTTTTTTTTTTTTTGTGCTGGTTCCGCCTAGCGGCTGGAGTTTTTTTTGTGTGGAGTAACACACCTTTGGGACAGTTTTGTGGATGAATCTACATGCTCTTTGTTTTTATTCTGCCTATTGGCTGGAGTTTGTTTTCTTCTGTCTCACAAAATTTGTATAGAAACACCAGACTTAAGCAATCCAACGGCAAAGTTGACATGGGGGCTCTTGTAGGCGTACATGGACTGTTTGAATTTAAAGGGATGGAGTGCGGGGTTAATGCTCACATTTTTCTTTTTTCTGTTTGTTTGGTTCTGGGGGAAGTTCGGGGTTTGATTGTTGCACTAATGTTGGAATGTGGTCTTTATAATTTTGTTTTTGGCACAATCTATTTTTTCTAATATGTCAAAATGTCAAATGTTAATATGAGTGGATTGTCTCTCTCCACATGGAATGTGAATGGGTTGGGGCACCCCATAAAAAGAAGGAAGGTTATTTCTCTTCTTAAGCGGAAGAAATATGATATAGTATTTCTTCAAGAAACGCATCTTTCCCTGCAGGAAGCTGAAAGATTTGGGAAGATATGAGGTGGACAGGTTTTCTTTAGTGCTGGCTCAAGTAAGAGTAGGGGGGTCATTATAGTGATAAATAAGCATCTACAATTCAAATTTCTCAAACAGATTAAAGATAAATCAGGAAGAGTCATTATTGTTTTAGCAGAAATTCAGGGGCAAAGTCTGATTTTGGCTAATATTTGCGCACCTAACGTTGATGATCAGGGCTTTTTTGTAGATCTTGTGGGGATGTTGTAAGCCGCTGGCACCCCTCATGATATAATATTGGGAGGAGACTTTAATCTTTTGATGGACTCGGTTCTTGACCATAGTGAAGCAAAAGTGTGCAAGCCCTCTAGAGCAACATTGACGCTTCACAGGATGTGTAAAAATCTTGGTCTTACAGATATTTGGAGACTTTTGAACCCATCTGGTAGGGACTATAAATTTTTTTCATCAGCCCATAAGATTTACTCTAAAATAGATTTTTTCATATATATATTAAAGTCCCTCATTTCATCTTTTGTTGATGGCTCAATTGGAAACATTTTAGTCTCAGATCATGCCCTGGTGTGTTTTGAGGTGTTGCCACATATGGAGAAGAAGAAATCATATAGTTGGTGCTTTAATGTATCCCTTTTGCAAAATCCTGAATTCCAACAAATATTAAAGGCTGAAATCAATGTTATATGGAGACCAACTGGTCCTAAGTATCCTCTGTGGGCGTGGCTTGGGAGGCACTTAAGGCGGTTCTTAGGGTCCGGATCATACAGTATGCCTCATTCACCAAAAAATCCAAAGCACGAGAACTCGTGGAGTTGAAAGAGAATATTAAAAGTGCTGAGGCAGACCTGAAGCGCCGAATGTCATCTGATGGCCTCAGAGAATTGACCCGATTGAAATACAGATATAATACTACTTTGTTACAGAAGGTGGAGTTTTGGCTATTCAGGGCAAGACAGTCATACTTGGAGTCGGGGGACAAGGCAGGAAAACTTCTGGCTAGATATATAAAACAGAGAGAGTCTTTTTCTACCATTCCCTCAGTGAAATCTGCTGGTGGTGAAATATTTACCTCAGCCATTGATATTAATAATGCTTTTATTTAAGAATTCTATCTCAATTTTTATAGTTCCACATCTTTGTCTACTGATGAGGATATTAGAAACTTTGTGGAACCATTAGAACTTCCTAAACTGACGGTTGAGCAAAAAAATTATCTTGATTCTGAGATAACCTTGGAGGAGCTTGGCAAGGTAATTAAGGCCTTGCCTACAGGCAAGACTCTGGGGCCAAATGGCTTTGCCACTGAGTATTTTAGATCTTATGCTGCAGAATTGGCTCCACTTTTGCTAGAATTTTATACAGAATCATTAAAGAATGGAAAGCTTCCGCCAACCATGGTGCAAGCCTGGATCAGTCTGATTCTTAAAAAGGACAAAGATCCAAGCGAGTCCAATTTCCCTGATCCAGCTAGATGTTAAAATATTGTCAAAAATTTTGGCTAACCGATTAAGTTATGACATCTCTTTTACATATAGATCAGGTGGGGTTTATTGGGGGTCGTAGCTCTTCTGATAACATTAGGTGTCTCATCAATATCATGTGGTCAGTTGCGAATGATCAGACTCCGGTCGCTGCCATCTCACTTGACACCGAAAAGATGTTTGATATTGTAGAATGGGATTATCTTTTTAAGATTTTGTTAACGTATGGGTTCGGAAATACTTTTATTGTTTGGATTAAGTTACTTTATAGACACCTGGTAGCGGTGGCACAAACAAATGGATTAATTTCAGATTTTTTTACTCTGGATAGGGGCACCCAGCAGGGTTGCCCTCTTTCCCCATTATTGTTCTGTATTGCCTTTGAACCATTAGCAGCCACGATAAGAAAGGAGGATGATTTTCCAGGGGTGGTGGCGGGAGGTGTGGCGCATAAGCTTTCGCTTTACGCAGATGATATTTTATTATTCGTCTCTGAACCTACTAGATCTATGCCTTGCCTCCACAGAATTATTCATTCCTTTTCTAAGTTCTCAGGATACAGAGTTAATTGGTCTAAATCTGAAGATACAACTACCTGCCACAGTCTCTCCATATAGATGTGCCCCCACTCTAATTTCAAGCAATTTGATAGCATAGCGAAGTCCTTCATTTGGAATGGTAAACATCCCAGATTACATTTCAGTAAATTGCATAGGCCGACTGACAAAGGTGGGCTAGGCCTACCCAAGATTTTGTTTTATTATTATGCATTCGGTATCAGACATTTGGCTCACTGGTCGCTTCCATCTGAGTGACCCCTCCCTGGTTTTGTATTGAACGGGAAGTTCTTGCCCCTATTTCGCCATTGCAACGCCTCTCTATTAAACTAACCGGAGAAGTTAAGTTACACTCTGTTATCTCGCATTTGCACTCGGTATGGACAAAAGTGTCCATAGTGTTTAATTCGGACATTTATTTTAATGTTGCCTCGAGCATATGGCTGAACCCAAAATTATGTATTAATAAGTCCCCTTTCTGCTGGTCAGAGTGGATTGTGAGGGAGGTTAATACACTCGGTGACCTATATGAGAGTGGAGTGTTGAAATCCTTTGAAAATTTGGTTCAACATTTTGGGATTCCCAGATCTCAGTTCTTTAGGTATTTACAGCTGTGCCACCTGCTCTGTACTATTTTTGGGAGTAGCATACACCCCCCTAAAGCGGCAGATACTCTGAGAGTGGTGTGTACTGCTTTTGGAAAAGGTATCACATCAGTGTATTACTCCCTGCTAATTCAGAGTCTGGGGGAGTCTGCATCCGGAAAGTATTCACAGCTCTTCACTTTTTCCACATTTTGTTATGTTACAGCTGTTGGGCCTCATGTATTCAGATAGAAGACAAAGGCAGGCCTAACAGTCAAAAACATTCCTCAAGCCCCTCCTTCTAAGTCGTAAATTTTACTGACAAAAATCGTGCCAAAATCAAACAAAGGGAGTCCAAAACAGACTACAGATCCATGAAGCCTTGCCCACTAAAGGATCGAGCACTCAACTCCTATTGGATGAGGCACACCACAGAACGTCCCTCAAACATGACATCATCAGGACTTCAAATAATTCTGAAATGCTTCCAAAGTGGCTTCCAGCGACTTAGTTCACCGAATACGGACGTAGCTTTTTGCTGCTCTCCGGTGCAACCTCGTGGCATAAGGAAGTAATGTCCGACTTGAAACTGTAGCCATACAATCTCCATCTCGCTGGACGAGCTAAGATTACTCTGTGTTCAACCGAACACTCTAACGGATCCGAAGGAGACCGCCGAGCAATTCGCATCTTCATCCGTTGGCCTACAGAAGTGAAGAGATTAAAGATTTCTCTTCCATCTTCAATCAAGTCGACATTTCTGAGTTCTCCGCCAGCCCTCTGAGAATCAACAGCCGTACCGCCCTCTGAGAATCAACAGCCGTACCGCCCGCCGACAGCACGAGGAAACAACCTCTCGTCATCACACGAGCCTCAAGGCACCAGGTCAAAGTTAAAGGACAGAGGAAAACACATTCTACCTGTGTCCTCATGCGATTCAAGTAAGAGGTTTACGTCTGGGCAGAGATAGAATATTATAGCGTGTTATTCTTGTGTTTCAAGGTTTTTTCTTGTACAGTTTACGGACCGCCATGTCCGCTCATTATTAATACTCAGGGTATTAATTATCACGAATTTGTTTTGCTGTATTGTGGTCCAACCAAATTGGACTGTTGTGCATTTTCGCCATCGCGGGTGAGACAGCAACTGAGTTCATCCATTAAAGAGTCAAATAACAAGGGACTTTTACGAGCCCCGCTCGTAAAACCACGTCTCTGAGTGATGAACACAGCTGCTTTATCTCCAGCTATCGCGAAATCAGCTTTCGGGCTGTCACTTAATCATCTCTCTCTCTCTCTCTCTCTCTTACTAACCACACTGACACACACACACACTGTCACACACACACCTTGTGTTATAGAATTATTTTTATTTCCATATCTAATCATATCACTGTTTAGTTTGTAGTTGTAAGTCAGAAGTTTATTGACTGCATTGTATTAATTATTAATTGATATTACTGCATAAATAAATTTTGTTTATATTTCAAAGAGAAGTGTTTTGGTTTGTTTTGCATACGCCTGTGTCATGCTGACGGGATGTCAGTGCTCGGATTCAAACCTTCATTCATTGTTTTTTTTCCCGAAAATCGATATTCTTCGGATGTCGATTTTCCTAAGAAAACAATCTAATATTGAAACTGTTTTAATATTCGGTTATTAGTCCCTGATTCCAGGGTGGTGCCCCGTCAATGTTAATCCTTATTAATATTCTATTGATTTTTGATAACTGATAATTATCTTTGATTGAATTTGAATGATCAATAAGCTAGTGTTAATTTTAATGTTTCATCGACGTTAACAATTAACGATTATCTTTGATAACTGTTGATTTAAAGGATTAAAAAAAGCTAACATTGACATTGATTCTCATCAGTGTTCTATTGATTTTAATAATTAATAATTATCTTTGATAATTATTAATTATTGCTAATAACCAAACTTGCTCCTAAACGTAGCACACTACATTTACTGGAGTCCCATATGAGGTTTTAATGAGTTAGATCCAATTAATTAATTTAAATATTGATTAATAACTACAGAAATAATTATTAATTATTTCTGATAGTAACACTGATCTAAACAACCAGTAAAGCCCTACACAGCCTTAATCCAAAATGGATTAAATTCATTATTTTCCTCAAAATTCTACAAACAATACCCCATAATGACAACGTGAAAGAAGTTTGTTTGAAATCTTTGCAAATTTATTAAAAAAAAAAAAACGAAAAACATCACGTACATTCACAGCCTTTGCCATGACACTCAAAATTGAGCTCAGGTGCATCCTGTTTCCACTGATCATCCTTGAGATGTTTCTACAACTTGATTGGAGTCCACCTGTGGTAAATTCAGTTGATTGGGCATGATTTGGAAAGGCACACACCTGTCTATATAAGGTCCCACAGTTAACAGTGGAGGAAACCAGGCACCGCTCATCACCTGGCCAATACCATCCCTACAGTGAAGCATGGTGGTGGCAGCATCATGCTGTGGGGATGTTTTTCAGCGGCAGGAACTGGGAGACTAGTCAGGATGGAGGGAAAGATGAATGCAGCAATGTACAGAGACATCCTTTTATGAAAACCTGCTCCAGAGCGCTCTGGACCTCAGACTGGGGCAAAGGTTCATCTTCCAACAGGACAACGACCCTAAGCACACAGCCAATAAAACAAAGGAGTGGCTCCGGGACAACTCTGTGAATGTCCTTGAGTGGCCCAGCCAGAGCCCAGACTTGAACCCGATTGAACATCTCTGGAGAGATCTGAAAATGGCTGTGCACCGACGCTCCCCATCCAACCTGATGGAGCTTGAGAGGTCCTGCAAAGAAGAATGGGAGAAACTGTCCAAAAATAGGTGTGCCAAGCTTGTAGCATCATTCTCAAAAAGACTTGAGGCTGTATTTGGTGCCAAAGGTGCTTCAACAAAGTATTGAGCAAAGGCTGTGAATACTTATGTACATGTGATTTTTTTTTCGTTTTTTATTTTTAATAAATTTGCAAAGATTTCAAACAAACTTCTTTCAAGTTGTCATTATGGGGTTTGTAGAATTTTGAGGAAAATAATGAATTTAATCCATTTTGGAATAAGGCTGTAACATAACAAAATGTGGAAAAAGTGAAGCGCTGTGAATACTTTCCGGATGCACTGTATATATACAGTTTTGCTCAAAAGTTTGTATACCCTGGCTGAAATTGTGAAATTTTGGTATTGATTTTGAAAATATGACTGATCATGCAAAAAAAACTGTCTTTTATTTAAGGATAGTGATCATATGAAGCCATCTGGCTTCTTTTTAAATCATAATGATAACAGAAATCACCCAAATGGCCCTGATCAAAAGTTTACATACCCTTGAATGTTTGGCCTTGTTACAGACACACAAGGTGACACACACAGGTTTAAATGGCAATTAAAGGTTAATTTCCCACATCTGTGGCTTTTTAAATTGCAATTGGTGTCTGTGTATAAATAGTCATTGAGTTTGTTAGCTCTCACGTGGATGCCCTGAGCAGGCTAGATACTGAGCCATCGGGAGCAGAAAAGAACTGTCAAAAGACCTGCGTAACAAGGTAATGGAACTTTATAAAGATGGAAAAGGATATAAAAAGATATCCAAAGCCTTGAAAATGCCAGTCAGTACTGTTCAATCACTTATTAAAAAGTGGAAAATTCGGGGATCTCTTGATACCAAGTCAAGGTCAGGTAGACCAAGAAAGATTTCAGCCACAACTGCCAGAAAAATTGTTCGGGATACAAAGAAAAACTGCTCTGGAAAAAGACGGCGTGGTTGTTTCAAGGAGCACAATATGACGATACTTGAACAAAAATGAGTTGCATGGTCGAGTTGCCAGAAAGAAGCCTTTACTGCGCCAATGCCACAAAAAAGCCCGGTTACAATATGCCCGACAACACCTTGACACGCCTCACAGCTTCTGGCACACTGTAATTTGGAGTGACGAGACCTAAATAGAGCTTTATGGTCACAATCATAAGCTCTATGTTTGGAGAGGGGTCAGCAAGGCCTATAGTGAAAAGAATACCATCCCCACTGTGAAGCATGGTGGTGGCTCACAGATGTTTTGAGGGGGTGTGAGCTCTAAAGGAATGATGAATCTTGTAAAAATTGATAGCAAGGTGAATGCAGCATGTTATCAGAAAATACTGGCAGACAATTTGCATTCTTCTGCACGAAAGATGCGCATGGGATGCTCTTGGACTTTCCAGCACGACAATGACCCTAAGCACAAGGCCAAGTTGACCCTCCAGTGGTTACAGCAGAAAAAGGTGAAGGTTCTGGAGTGGCCATCACAGTCTCCTGACCTTAATATCATCAAGCCACTTTGGGGAGATCTCAAACGTGCGGTTCATGCAAGACGACCAAAGACTTTGCATGACCTGGATGCATTTGCCAAGACGAATGGGCAGCTATACCACCTGCAAGAATTTGGGGCCTCATAGACAACTATTACAAAAGACTGCACGCTGTCATTGATGCTAAAGGGGGCAATACACGGTATAAAGAACTAAGGGTATGCAGACTTTTGAACAGGGGTCATTTCATTTTTTTCTTTGTTGCCATGTTTTGGTTTATGATTGCACCATTCTGTTATAACCTACAGCTGAATATGAATCCCATAAGAAATAAATGAAATGTGTTTTGCCTGCTCACTCGTGTTTTCTTTAAAAATGGTACATATATTACCAATTCTTCAAGGGTATGCAAACATTTGAGCACAACTGTATGTGTGTATATATATATATATATATATATATATATATATATATATATATATATATATATATATATGTATACATACATACATAACTGTGCAAAAGTTTTAGGGACTTGTGAAAAATGTTGCATAGTGAGGATGTCTTCAAAAATAATGACGTAAATAGTTTTCATTTATCACTTAATGTCATACAAAGTCCAGTAAACATAAAAAAGCTAAATCAATATTCGGTTTGACCACCTTTGCCTTTAAAACAGCCCCAGTTCTCCTAGATACACCTGGACACAGTTTTTCTTGGTTGTTGGCAGATATGATGTTCCAAGCTTCTTGGAGAATTCACCACAGTTCTTCTATCTATTTAGGCTGTCTCAATTGCTTCTGTCTCTTTATGTGATCCCTGACGGGGGGGCTTTATTTATGTGGAAGTAATGGCAGAAGTCATAATGTCCCTAAAAATAGGTTTCATTTTTTATATACAAAATAGTTTGTGTTTTCTTGTTGTTGTTTTGTTTTTTTGGGGGGGAGGTTTACGTCTATGTTGAAAAGTCGGAGACAAACCCTAGCGCACCTCTGTGAAAAGGCTTTTAAGAAAGACCACATGCTGCTCACACATGAGCTTATAGATCTCGTACCCCCAGGTTTCATATGAAAAGCCCATCAAATGACCCTTTTTCTCCTTTGAACACCTTGCTCTTTTTGTACCAGCCATTTTAACAAAATAAGTCCGCATGTAACAACTAATTAACTAAAATAGTTCTCCTTTACCATCAGAGCTTTGTGAGAAGATCTTAGGGTGTCCATCTATCCCACGATGCTCTAACTGATGCTATTATTATCATCACATAGATGAGTCCAAGCCATACGTCTTAAAACCCATGGTTAGGCAAGATACAGCGGGACACTCCACCTTTCTCCATCTCTCCATGTTTGAAGGACTTCCTGATCAATTAAACACCTGCTTTGGGACAAAAGCGCCTGTGCATTTGAAGGTCCCCATTGTTCCTTGGTTCTTTGTGCGAAAAACACTGGAGTTTGTGAAAGGCAGGCTCACACCGTGCTGGAGTCAGTTCTATAGACACGTTCAGTGAGCCACACCTGACCCCAGAGCTGCTGGGCCATTACGTATCAAAGGAAAGGCTGGACTTGTTGAGAAGATATTCTGCAGGTGGCTTTTTAGATATCGGCCCTGGAATCAACATGCCTAAACCCCTCAATGACTAATTATAAGTATTTTTAAGGACGATTAGCAGCAATTATGTTTGAATCACAAGATAGCAGGGGGTTTAATTGACTGCATATCTCATGGGCTCCTGATGGTGTTTCAAATGATCACTCATGGACATCCAAAGCAGGGATACTTCATTGCAAAAGCAAACTGTTTATTTTATTCATTTGTATGGCCACAGATGATTTAGTCTTTAATCAAGAGTCTAGAGTGATACATTTTCCTTGTCGCATGTTGAAACTCTTTTAGCGTAACGCACATTGTTTTTTTTAAATACTCTTCATACAGAACTCAAGCGCATCTTTCTTCTAAAAAGTAGAACTTATAATGTTCCGGTCACATTTCACCCCAAATTCAAAATAAGAAAATCTATTGATTTTGCTTTAAGAAAGTAAAGATTATTATTTGATTTTTTTGCATTGTGACATTATTTTTCTGACAAATAGGCACCCCACCTCCAATTTTCATAAAAGGTGATTTTTTTATTTTTTGTCTTTATGATGAATTTTATTACATATTGTATACTGTATTACAGTAATGAAAATCTAATGATAAATACCATTAAAAATAATTGGAATTACAAAAAAATTCACGTTAAAAACACATCCAGGCGTATTACTGTAATAGGAAGGAAATCTGCCTAATTGTCATGCATATAATGTCTTAATGCAATAAAGGTATCTGTGTGTTCTATACATTAGAAAATACATTAGCTATGAAGTAACAATTAACATTTAAACAACAATTACCAAATTTAAAGCATTTAATTATTCTTGGTTAAACGTTAATTTATAAATATACTATTGTTCATTGTTAGTTCATGCTAGTTCGTAATGCTTTACTGTTAAAATTAGTAATAGACTGATATATCAGCCAGGCCGATTAATTGGCTGATATTTGGTCATTTTGTGATTATCTGCTTAGGCCAAAAAAACATGTTTGCTTGGCCGAAGTGTTAACTTTCCTTTGTGTCAGTTCCAAAATCTACCTATAGAGCTGTCAATTTATAGTCAACACTTTCTGTTTTCAAGTTTTTTTTCTTTTCTTTTTTTTGCAACTGAGTAAATATTGCATAAAATAAGTGTTTGTTTCACTTTGGAAATGTTTTGTATATTTATCTGCATTTATATCAGCCATCCTGCTCTCCAGATATGGGCATCGGCCATTGAAAAACCCATATCAGTCATCCATTAGTTAAAATCTACAAAAGTTAAACATTTATTGAAATGTATTATGTTGAAATTAACATAAACCAAGATTAATGAGTGTTGTAAACATGTTATTCGTTGTTATTTTATGTTAACTAATGTAGTTAACAAAAATGTTAACAAATAAACCTTATTGTTAAGTGCTACCAAAAAATCTGAATGGACCTAAAATAGGCTATATCATTGAAAATTAAATCTGACCTGGGCAAATTATTGTGGTGGTCACAATACTGATGAAAAAAAAAAGGCACAAAATCACTTCCTTGGGTGTACATTGCCCATGAATGTTACTTTGAATAGATTTGCCCTTCAAAACTGTTTTCTTTGATATCATACAGAGAGTCCAAGAATAAGTGTTTTTGGACTGCTGGCTTTGTCATATTTGCTCGGTTGACATGTGGTTTCCTCTTTGTGTGTTTTCAGGCCTGCTGAAATTCTGCACTGTGGGATTCTGTGGCATTGGAAGCTTAGTTGACTTCATGTTGATTTCAATGCAGGTAAGTGAAGTAGTACGTGCTAAGGGCTAGTGTTTAAACAAAGATTTTGTATGAACTGTAAGATTAATGACTAATTTCTTTGAAGTTCATCCTGGATTAACTGCAGAAATTAATCCATTGTCCTTTGTTAGCTGGCTGATGAAGGCTTTTGTTGGCAATTAATTGATAGTCTATGTATTTCATTTTAAGAGTGTAGTCCATCATTAGACCAAGGTGATGCCGGCAGAGATCAGTGAGGTGCATCACAGTTCAACCGGCAGGTCATTTCAGTGAGATCTATCCTAAGTCCAAGGTTCAGGCAGTGGCATATGAAGTATCCCATGTCTTATGGTTGGAGTTGGCATCAGTTCATCCTCTAAAGTCCATTGTAATAGACTGAAGTGATGTCTGGCTGGCACCGGCTACATTTAGTCGTCATCACTCAGAGACACGTAGCAGTGGAATCCGACACCAAGCAGGAATGGAGCTGGATCTGGCCGGCTCTGGTAACCTCGGGATATGAATCCCAAAGTTGACCCAGGGAAACAAAGAGAATAATATTAGCGTAGATGCCATTTAACTTTTTCCAGAGTTATAGATCATGATAAATGTTTCTGGTTCCGGCAGACCTAACTAAAGTAGCCTTATTGTGAGTTGAAGGATAAATTAGGTATATGCCTGGCTAAATAGATGAGTCTTTAGTCTAGACTTAAACTCAGTGAGTGTGTCTGTGTCTTGAACATTGTTAGGGAGACTTCCATAGTTTAGGAGCCAAAAAGGAAAAGGATTTACCTCCTTTTGTGGATTTTGATATTCTAGGAACTGTTAACAGGCCAGAATTTTGCGATTGTAATGAACGTGATGGAATATAGCATGGTAGAATGTCACTTAAGTATTGCGGGGCTAGACCATTCAAAGCTTTTTAACAAAATGTTTAAATTAATACAAAATTTAACAGGTAGGCAATGTAATGACGATAAAATTGGGCTTATGTGATCATATTTCTTGGTTCTAGTCAGGTTTCTGGCTGCTGCATTTTGAACCAATTGAAGTTTATTTATTGAACTTGTTGGACATCCTCCCAGTAATGCATTACAATAATCTAGTCTTGAGGTCATGAACGCATTAATTAGTTTTCGGCATCAGCAACAGAGACAATGTGTCGTAACTTAGCAATATTTCTGAGGTGGATTAATGCTGTTCTACAAACATTGGAAATTTGATTTTCAAAGGACAGATTTATCAAATATAACACCTAAGTTCTTCACTGTAGAAGACGATGTAACAGTAATTCCATCGAGAGTCAAATTATATTTTAGCTGCTTATTTTTAGAGGTTTTTGGTCCAATAATTAGTACCTCCTTTTTGTCGGAATTGAATAGAAGGAAATTTCTGGCCATCCAATCTTTGATTTCATTGATACTCTGCTAATTTGGAGAAATGTGAAATTTCACCGGGTTTCAAAGAAATATAAGGTTGAATATTGTCGGCATAACAGTGGAAACTTATTCCATGATTCCTGATAATATCTCCCAGGGGAAGCATATATAAGGAGAAAAGCAGAGGCCCTAAAACTGATCCCTGTGGCACTCCATACTTTTGCTTGATTTGACAATTCCTCGTTTACATAGACAAAGTGATAGCAGTCTGCTAAATAGGACCTAAACCATGCTAATGCAAGTCCACAAATGCCAACATAATTCGCAAGCCTATCCAAGAGAATGTCGTGATCTATGGTGTCGAAGGCAGCACTAAGATGTAAGAGCACTAGAAGAGAAATGCAGCCACGATGAGATGATAAGAACAAGTCATTTGTAACTCTGATAAGTACAGTCTCTGTACTGTGATGGGGCCTAAATCCTGGCTGAAATTGTTCATATATACTATTTCTCTGTAGAAATGTACTTAGTTGGATGGACACTACATTTTCTAGTATTTTTTACGTAAATGGGAAATTGGTCTATAATTCGCTAATTCTCCAGGATCAAGCTGTGGCTTCTTAATAAGTGGTTTGATAACTGCCATTTTAAAGTTTCTTGGGACATGTCCTAGGGATAGCAAGGAGTTAATATAAAGAATAGGTTCTGAGATTACAGGGAATACCTCTTTTTTTTTTTATCCCCCTTTTTTCCCAATTTGGAATGCCCAATTCCCACTACTTACTAGGTCCTTGTGTTGGTGTGGTTACTCACCTCAATCCGGGTGGCAGAGGACAAGTCTCAGTTACCTCCGCTTCTGATATAGTCAATCCGCACATCTTATCACGTGGCTCACTGTGCATAACACCGCGGAGACTCGCAGCATGTGGAGGCTCATGCTATTCTCCGCGATCCACGCACAACTTACCATGTGCCCCACTGAGAGCGAGAACCACTAATCGCGACCACGAGGAAGTTACCCCATGTGACTCTACCTTCCCTAGCAACCGGGCCAATTTGTTTGCTTAGGAGACCTGGCTGGAGTCACTCAGCACACCCCGGATTCGAACTCGCGGCTCCAGAGATGGTAGTCAGCGTCAATACTCGCTGAGCTACCCAGGACCCTGGGAATACCACTTTTAAGAGCTTAGTTGGTATTGGATCTAACATACATGTTGTGGCTTTTGATGTTTCGATAAGTTTTGTTATTTCTTCATGACCTATGACGGATTGAAGTTGTTCGTGAAGAAAATTATGAGACATTGTTTTCTGAGGTACTGTGACAGACGATTGCAAAATTCAAATTTTATTTCTGATGATTTAAATTTTATTAGTAAAGAAATTCATGAAGTCATTACTATTGTGCTGCGATGGAATATCTGGTTCAGTCGAGGCTTTATTCCTAACCAATTTATCCACAATACTGAATAAACACCTAGGATTGTTGTGGTTATTTTCTATAAGTTTGCTAAAATATGCTGACCTGGCAGCTTTTATTGTCTGTCTGTAACTACAGACACTATCCTTTCATGCACCACGAAATACCTCTAATTTTGTATTCTTTCACTTGTGCACCATTTTCCAAGCTGCTTTCTTGAGAGCATGAGTGTGATCATTGTACCATGGTGCAGGGCTTTTTTCTTTAATTTTCTTTAATCGAAGGAGGGCGACACTATCAAGAGTGCTAGAGAAGACTGTATTTATATTTTCTGTTATTGCATCAAGTTCTTCTAGACTGGTTTACTGAGTATGTTAGATAAATCTAGAAGATTATTAGTGAAGCTATCTTAAGTGGTCGAAAGAATAGTTCTACCTGAATGATAGCATGGTGTAGATTGAGTAACATTTGCTGATTGCAGCATACAAGAGATGAGGTAATGATCTGAAACTAGGGCCAACTTTACATCATGTTATAACCAGACATGAAGTGATGAAGTAGCAAGTAATACATTTTATCTCTTCTGTCTTAATTGAGAGTTTGTCCTCACCAGCCGTGAGTTCCATAAGACATTTGCTTTCAATTAGGACATTTTTCACATCACATCACGTCTGGCTGGGAGAATCTTATAAAAGAAATGTCTAGCTCATATTTCCCACCAAATATGAACAAATAAACAATTGTGCATAAATATATATAGATATTTTTTATAAATATAAAAATTGTTTTTAAAAGTTGCATAAAGAAAATGAAGCCTATTTTATGCACATGTTCCCATTATTGGGTAGTTAAATGTGCTTAATTTGAATGAAAATACAGTCACAGTGCAATATATCTTAATGGTCCTAGAAGTTGGCTTTATCAAAATCTAAATGCAATACATAATTTATTTTCTTTTGATTTTAGGATGAAATCTGATTTTTCTTTGTAAGATTCACCCAGTAGCACACTGTTAGTCACCTTTTCATTTGAAATAAAATTATCACACATCAGAGATGGTGTGACCCAGTTGTTCATATTGTGGGCTGGTAACCATTGTAGGTTTGAATCTCACAAGTCTCCTTCAATGCTTGTGTTTGTATTCAGTGTCACCTGTGTCTCTATGACACTGTGAAAGGAGCTAACGAGAGCACGGTTGGTTTTCGCCTCCTCCTTCTCCTCCCCGTGCTGCACACTCCCATAGGACTCCCCTAACCCCCATTAAAGACTCCCTATGCCTGACAATTGAAAAAAACCAGTCCATTTGTCATCTTGTTAGGCCTAACCTCACCCTCTCTGTTCTCATTAGGCGTCACAGGCCTGAATGAAGCTATACATGAGAGAACGCTTGCTCTCCGCCGCCACTTTCACCCGCCACTGATGACAGATATTTATGGCGCACTCTTATGCATGTTGAAGGATGGCTCCAGAAATAATTATTACACATTCTTTGGAATTCCTCGGGCTGCTGCGTCATTTGTTGGAAATGTTTACCACCCTTGTACTGGTGAAACCAAACATTTTTAAGGATTTGTTCATATATCTGAGCTGCTAAATGCCTGGGGAACAGTATCCTGATCTTCTCCATCATGTGTATGTTGTAAAAGATCAGGACAGGATAGTTTATTACAGTCTGTTGTAGTGAGGAAAGCTAAACAGTCTTTTTTTCTCACTATACTAAACTTTAAAACAAAGAAATTGTAATAGTATTTTGGAATAAAAAAAAAAAAGAAAAATGGTGTACACTCACATACACTCAAGATTAAGACTTTAGTCATATCAGTCTCAGGGGAAAAAGCTGCTTTATTCTACTAGTGGTGCTGGGTGTGGATTTCTGAAATTTAGGGGTAGGAGAAAAGACATTAATATTCATGAGGAAAGCAATACCTGATTGGATGATTCTGTAATATCAGGAAAGCACTACTTGATTGGTTGGAGAAACTGTAACCCAACCCTAACTCTACCCTTAAAACCTAACACTAACAAATCAGGTAGCGCTTTCCTCATAAATATGAATGTCTCTTCCCCCTGCCATCCTACGTTTCTGAAATCCAGACGAACATTACTCGCTTTATTGTGATAATTTCCTGTAAATTTTCACTCTCAAAATGTATAAATTATGCCTGACTGCAAAACATGCATTTTTACAATTACATCGATAACTGAGAAAGACTGTTTTTTCATGATGCTGCATGATGTCTTGAGGAGGGGTGTGCTTTTACTTTTTGAATCTATTAGCCAGAGTTTGTCCCAGATGATAAAACTGGTGAAAAAATTCAGCCCAAATCTAAGAACAAGAATATCGTAGAGGCTTGCCATTTTCCTACCAACGGAGCTATTCAAGCTTGAAGTACATGTAACTTCATGTTTTTACGAGCTGCATCAGTAGGGGGCAATCAGCGTGACTTAACCTCAAAAGCAGTGTAGCCACAGAATGAGAGCTGGTCACACAGGACACTTTTTTGACAGCTGGACAAAAGCATAACAGAATGCAGGGCTCTTGAGATGCGATCTTCAGAGTTTCAACTACATTTAACTTGACACAGTATCCTAAAAATGTGTTGTGTATGATACTGAATACCAGTGAGATACCAGTGAGATCTGAATTATTATATTATTTATTAGATTTAAAAATTATTTGAATTATTACATATTATTTATATTGAATTATCTTTATTTGGGGCCTTTCTTAGCAAATATTGATAAATGCAAATAATTGTGATTAATCTGATTAATCAGCATGTCACAAAATTAATTCACTTAAAAACTGTAATCAGTTGACAGCCCTAGAATATACGCACATAATGTTATAAGCTCTAAAAGGGCTTTCAACCTTCAGGACTTTCAATCCGTTTTAAATTTACTGACTTTCATAAACACTGAGTGCCTTTAACATTTGAGTTGTACCTGGTTGGATTACTCAATCACAACACACCCCCTACAAACAATACCTGTCAATCCTTTGACAATTTCATGCTTCTACCTTTTATCATTCCTCCTTCAGTTGTTTTTTGTTCTGAAATACACACTCTTTCCTAGCCGCAGTGGATAAATAAAGCAAGCCTTTATTTTTTAAAATGGCCGTGGCGGGTTTGATTAACAGAGCCACTGCAGTGTGTTTATTGTTCTCTTAATGTCTTATTGAAGGCCCTGAAAGAGCAATGCTTTTAAGAAGTGCCTCTGGCAGCCAGAGCTGTCACGTGCGTACATTCTCAATTAGCTGTTGACTGTCGGGCCTCTTCATTTTTAATTTGTGACACTTTTGATAAAGGATATCCCCTTCCCTTGGGACCCCATTTGCACACATTGCTCCTTGCTAAAATGCAATATTTTATACCAAACTACCTTCGCTAAGAGCCACGTCGTTTGGGAAATGCATCTTTGAGAACTAATGAATAAACACTTGGGACGTGTTAACATTATTTATATTTATTGATATTCTGTCCCGTGAGTCACACCACGTCTCAGCTTTTTGAAAGTAATGGCGCAAGATTAACAACACAATGTAACTTTTGGGTTTGCTCTTAATTGCTAAAAAGTGGTAGAATGGAACAAGTTTGATGGATCAAATGGTAATGGTATGAGAGAATGTACATGTTTTTGAGAAACTCAAGTCGTCTTCATGCCGATAGCGACAAGGAATCAGACTATACCGCTGTGAGAGTTGCATACTTCCCTGCTACACAATATGCAAAAAAAGTAATATTAAACTAGATGGGGCAAAGTTTGTCGAGACTTTGATGTTGGCTTGACAAAGCCTTGTCTGAAAGTTTAAACTTGTTTTAAAAGTTTGATGATTGATGGTTATACAGACATTACAGAAATGATAGATAGATAGATAGATAGATAGATCGTTGATAAAACTGTGAGCTGAGTGGCTTTTTTCATGTGTCAGTGTTATAGGCACCAAGAAAGTGGTTTTCGTCGTTGTTTGTTAGTTCGTCATACAGTTGGTCTAAGAATGTATGGGTAAGAGGACAAAGCCAACAGCGAGTGTGATATGTTCAGGAACGTATTTATACTACACACCTGCATACCAACAAAATGTACTATGTCAACGGTCCAGAAGTAAGTTTGTCATCGAATTCAGGACATACTCTGAAAAAATGCGAATCGGGCTGCTTGTATTGGTCCCCTGCCAAACAAGAGCTAATCTCGATATGGTAAAACACACGACAACTGTGTCTGTATTTGGTAGGCGCTTTATTTCCCTCCACCAGATGCGTGTTCTCATTATCATCCCATCCCAAAGCGGACCCGAGCTGAGCCGGCAGAGACAGGTGTTGGGTGCGCACGCCTGCAGGAAGCCATTACGTTGTCTTTGTGTGTCAGTCCAATCATGTTGCTGGGATAGGAGCTGATCTTAGAACTGGCATGGGCCCAACTCGGGCCCTGAGCTCATTGTTGTAGCTCTGATCTGAGGACTGTCCTTTGGGACACTCCTCCTCACCAGAACTCTGAAAGCAACCTCAATTACCGCACTGCCTGGGGTTAAATTTAAATTGCTTCCAATTTGGCATTACTGTCTTATAAATCAATTGTAAGAGAATGAGCCATCTGAGGAGAACTATAGACTCAACCAGCCCACCTGGTATTCATCATTGTGTAATGTAGAATCATGTAATTGTCTGGTGAAAGATTACATTGTTATGTTGGTCTCGGAGCGATGCTCTGACATGTGAGTATCGGTGTGTTTGCTCTGGTGTAGATCGTGGGACCGTCAGATGGGTCGGATTACATTGTGGATTACTACGGGGCGCGCCTCACCCGTCTCTCGATAACAAACGAGACCTACAGAAGAACGCAGATCTCTCCGTGAAGACTCCAGGTGAGGATCTCTTAAATACATGTTAAATACATGAAATCATTATCCAGTGTTGTCCAGAATCATGTCACACACACACACAAAAACAGCAGTTAAAGGGATAATTCACGCAAAAATAAAAATTCTCTCATCATTTACTCACCCTCATGCCATCCCAGATGTGTATGACCTTCTTTCATTTGCTGAACTCAAATGAAGATTTTTAGAAGAATTTCTCAGCTCTTTTGGTCAATACAATGCAAGTGAATGGGTGCCAAAATTTTTGACATGAGCTCCAAAAAGCACATAAAGGCATCATAAAAGTAATCCATATGATACAAGCGTTTTAATCCATATTTTCAGCAGTTATATGATAGGTGTGTGTTAGAAACAGATCAATATTTAAGTCCTTTTTTGCTAGAAATTCATTTTTGGGTGAACTATTCCTTTAAGGGGCGGTATGTCAACTCAGAACTTTTCTGTTTCCAAGGATGATTTTAAGGGGGGGACATTTTTTAAATTTGTTTATTATTAAATGATTTTTTATTTTATTTTATTTTTTACTTTTTTGTCTCTTAGTCTTTTTTTTTTTTGTTGTTGTTTTTTGTTGTTTTTTTTTGCTCATTATTTTTTTCTCTTTTATTCTTGAAAGGGGTAAATTGCCAGAATTTTTTATATTTTAGATTTGTCCCTTACCTTGACTTTTTAACTTCCCATCTATTATTTATAAACATATAAAAGAGTTCATTTTAATTTAAAACAATATGTGAAATATCTAATTAAAACATATTTAAATTATAAAATATTTTTTAAATATATTAGAACATTTCACTTTTCTCTTTTTCCATAGAACTTAAAACATCATATTCGAATATCCTTATTTGGTGTTTACAGTATTTTTAAATTTTAAATTTTGTTTATAACAAAGAATTGCTATTGGGGGGTGGTGAAAAGGGGAAAATTGCCAGAAATGTACTATTTTGTATTTGTCCCCCACCCAGTCTTTATAACTTTCCATCTATAATGAACATATAAAAGTGTTAATTCTAATTAAATAATATTGTAAAATATCTAATTAATAGATATTTAAATTGTAAAATATTTATATTATTATTTAATTAAATTACAATTTGCACTTTTTCCATAGAACATAAAACATAATATTTAAATTTGGTATTTAGATGTACAGTTTGTCATTTTTGAGTAGCAAAGAATCACTATGCTGTTATTACTCATTACCATCATGCCAAGCATTTTAAAGAACAATTAAGAAACAAGTTGATTAATTAAGCAATTAATTTTAAGATTTTTAATTCATGATCTGAGAGTAGGTTTATTAGGTTTCGTTACCAGTCTCAGAAGGAATCTGTTGAAATTTTAGCATTTTCTACGCTGATTTTGAAGGAAAATCTGCTGAATTCTGTGGAAGGGATTCAAAGATGGGAAAATGTGTTAAATGGAGCTATGAGTGCTGAACCCTTATTGGTAGCTGAAAGCATCATCAAATTAGCCAAAATATTTAATAAAAAAACATTGAAGGGGTGTGGGAATGCATAGAAACTTAGTGAATGACAGTTGTCACAGTTCTGCGGAAATCTGCATGCAACCAACCAGTTGGTATTTGAGAATTTAAATTCAGAAACAATCAAATTCATATCATTCTAGCTTTATAAGTTCAAAGTGACTGCTAGCTAACTTGTGTTAGAAAGCCCAAAACTTATCCAACTTTTTCTACAAAAAGTGAAAAATGTCATTACCGTCCATCACGTATCATAACCAAAATTCACTTGAAGAATGATCAAGATCTTTATTCCAGTACATAGTCAAAACTTCCCCTAACTGAATAATCACTGTTAAGGTTAGGGTATTCTTAGTTTTTCGAGCGCTCAGCCTTTCAAAGTACATGTATATCAATGCCAGGCGCATCTGCCGACAACGCACAAAGATGCGGACTTCTAGGAAAACTAGGCTGCACGCACATCCATGCTTACTGTGCTGATGACGAAATTTTGCGAAAAAAACCATGATATACTTTGGCCTTTAGACTGAGTAGGACAAAGAGCCTATAGGTGAATGTCTAATCTTGAAAGTTTTCAAAGAACCATTTCTTAGTAATAAGCGCAAGGTCATGGTGATAGACTTCGACTGAGTGGTCTTCTGGGGTGTCAAAGCAAACTTTCGGTCCAAGGACACCTTCAGATATGCACAGTACCCTATCCAATGGCCCTCACTCTCCTTTTCCGGGGACAGCGCGATTAAATGTCAGGCGTGCCGAGGAGGACGTTGGAAAAATACTATGGGGGGGGTCATGAGATTGCACTTATTACAGCTGGCACCAGGACAGCATATGTTGAATCATTAGTCCTGGTACCCCCCCATGCACACCCCTATATTCAAAAGAAATATTGGCCATGTTGTAGACGATTGCTTATATCTGTGTCTGTCCCCTATCAGTTTCTGTTTCTTGCCAGTTCCTCGCTCTGGTTAACATTAGCTGCTGCAATGGTAATGGCGGTGACAGGAGTGTAATGCTGAATGGGACCATGTGGAGACCATTACATGCTCTCCTGTGTTTACATTGTTCCAGCATGAGCCTCTGAAGAGACAAGTCGAGGTCTTCATCCATGCTCACTCAGCCATATTCGCCAACAAACACAATGTCTTTTTGCTGCTCACTCTGTCTTTCTGTCCAATGTGTCTCGGTTCCTACTGTACATCTCTCTGTCCCTATGTCCCTTTTAGGCTTTTTTCCTGTATCTGTATCTATTGTCAGGCTTCCATTCAAGTTGCAAACTAAAAGAAAAATTCTGGGTTCAATAAAAGTTCAGCTCAATCGACAGCATTTGTGGCATAATGTTGATTACCACAAAAATAATTTATTTACAAAACTAAAATTAAAAAAAGCATAAATCGAGGTAACAGTGAGGCACTTATGATGGAAGTAAATGGGGCCAAAGATTTGGAGGGTTTAAAGGCAGAAATGTGAAGCTTATAATTTTATAAAAACACTAATATTAATTCTTCTGTTAAAACTTGTGCATTATTTGAGCTATAAAGTTGTTTAAATCATCGTGTTTACAGTAGTTTAATTGTTTACGGCGTTAGGTCGTAAAAAGTTAAACAATTTTATTACGCTTAAATCCTGTTAACACGCATATTGTTTACGTCTTGTGGCTATACGTTTGAAACAGTGAGGATTTTAATGCCTCACTGCCACACCCAGATTTTTTAAAGAAAAGGAGGGACGAGTTGAAATTAATTTTTGTGGTAATCAACATTATGCCACAAATACTGTCAATTGAGCTTAACTTGTATTGAATCCTGAATATTCCTTTAACTTAGCCATACTTATCCGTTTAAGTTTGAAAACTCTTTTTTCAGTTTCCTAATGTCATAATTTTCCAAAGTATGCGGTTATAAGTATGCATTTTTGAACGTCTTTCAAATTTTCATTGAAGGAAAACGCCTTTCAGTGTGGATGAGAGGTGTAAGCATATCAAAATTAATTGATGAAAAAAATGTGCATATCGCAATAAAGTTTGCGAATAAAGCAGTGTTTCCATCCCTGTTAAAGAGAACAAAATCGTCACTGCCGGGGAAATGTGCTCAAATTGGAAATGGATATTGTAGCCTCTGGGGAATCCACTGTGGCACTTCTATTAAAGCTAAAGTGTGTAGATTTTCCAGAGTTAAAATACTTTCTCCTATCCCAGCTTAATATTCAGAGACAGCTATAAGTAAACCATTTTTATGTTAAAAATCTCGAAAACTGTAAACATTGTGTCTGTTTTGTGTTTGTCCATCCCAACACTACAACATTGAAACAACCAATAGCGTGAGTTGGGGGCGGAACTATCTGTTTGTTCGATTAACAGCAGACGGAGGCGTATTCGGAAGTTTTGTAAATATAAAAAACACATTTCAGTTTCGGGCGTGCAGACAAAACGCTCTGACGAACTTCATGTTTGGAAGCGATCGCGGAAGAGGCCTTATGTCTGGGAGTAACAGCGTGTTAGACCACTGATAGCACACATACATCACCCAGATGACTATTTGATTTGTGTGTTTACATCTGGAAGATGTATTTTTTATGTTGTTTGCTCATCTGCAATACGTCTAAGTCGTTTCCTCTAGTATGTTAATAAGACATTAAGCAGATGTCTTTGAGACGTTTATGATTTAGAATGCTTTTAATCTGATCTTTTTAAGATGTTTAGCAGACGTTAATTCAAATGTGATGCTTTCCAGATTAAAGATCTAAACAGGCATCTCGGAGATGTACGTGTGCTATCTCGGACAGTTCTGGGATGTTAAAGTAGCTGCATTTGAGATGTTATGCGATGTTGTTGGTCCTCTGGTTAGTCCAGATATGGGCAAATTATTCAGTCACGTGACTTTTTTTTTCTTTGATGTCCATCCAGGAATTTATTCATAAAATGTGTTTCCAGCATAGTTTATGTGTATGTCTTAATAATTAAAAAATGTATACACCTCAATCGTGCGTATACGTTTCTTTTATGCACATTTTGGAAATGTTATTTGCATCTTGGAGTTTTGATTCCATCCAGCATTTTTCTGTGTGATATACCAAAATTCACACAAAAATATGTGGACGGAAACCCAGCTATTGTCTTTTTGCCCATACTGTACTTTATATCTTTCTACCCCCACCCTCATCCGACCCACCCAAAAAGTAGAATCGAGAAAGCCTAATGTTGTTCTTACTTGTATAGGTAAAATGACAAGGATCCATTTTCAGCATTGGATGTTGTGTCTCCTCCAGTGTGGGAAAGATTTATCTTCTGCTTGTGTTCTTCTGGACCTGCTTCCAAACAGAACTAACTCTTTCCATTCTTTCATTTCAGGTGGATCCATTCGAGATGACCCAAAAAATGTACAGAGACAAATGTTCATGTTATGTATTGGATTCATTTTTGCCGTGTCCAAACATCAAGACACACGGACATGCCAGATTATTCTCTGGGAAAGACAGAGTCCACGTCTGGAGTTTCTAAATATGGCTCATGTATGTGCTGAGCTAGCGTTGGAACTCTGCTTGGAAGCACAACCCCCCCCACCCCCTTCAATTCACCATCATTTTCTCCATATGTCCATCGATCATCAATCTCTTCCTTTGAGTCAGGGCTTTGGAATGCCATCCATCTTTTATTACTTTTCATTGCAATCTACTGTATTTCCCTAGCTATATGTTGCACATTGTGTGATGTTCTGATGTTAAACACTGTAAATAAAATGTAAATATATATTTCGTATCTGATATGGGGTGTTTTTCAATGCTAAGAATGCAAAGAAACCGAAAATCGGTGTTGCCTAACTACATCGAAAGAGCGAACTCAGAAGAAAAGGATGAAGAACACGTGAGTTTTGAGATTCAACAATCATGACAATTTGACAATTGGATGACAGTTTAAGCTTCTCATTTCTTAAACTGTGCATCCTCGTTTCCAAGCTCCTCTGTCCTCAAGCCCATGACCCAGAAACCAATCAAAGTCCACCATCATGAATGATATATCAATCAGGGTTCCTTTTAAACTGATGAAGCAAAGGTAACTTTTTTAGAGGTAACATTGAGAAACCTCAACTAGTGCTATGTCATGTGAATAAGGAGCCGTTCACACTGATTTTGCGTCTGCCCACATTGTTTTTCAATTATTTTCCTACATGCGCTAGATGGATGTTGTTGACTACTGCACAGCGTTAGCTGTCTTTAGCATATCTCACAGGGGCACTGCATTTTTAGAGGCTCTGCTGCATCTTGCGTATTTAGCAAAGACGTTTGGACTGAAGCCTCTTAGAAACACTTTAGCCAGTAGTTACATGAGTGTTACACATACTCAAAAAGTGCTTCTCTCAAAGTCACATGAATTGAAAGTTTTGGTGTTGTTTTTGCAAAAAATTTCTCATGGAGTCAAGCCCCCGACCCCCCAAGTGAATAAGGGAAGGCCTACACTTCTTTTCTTTGGCAAGTTTCTGTGCATATCCTTAAATAAAAACCTGCAGGCACCTCTGGATGTAAATCACCTAAAAGGCGCATTCTATTAAATATAATAAATAAACACAGTCATTAATACCAACAACCTTGAATATATTATTTAAATCATAGAACAACCCTGGGTGATGCTAATAAAGAGTTGAACATTAGAAGCTGTGTGTATTCGTTTGTAATCAATTTGTCAGTGTCTAAGATCTTAATAGCTCATGTTAAAGAGCTGATTTCATATAAAAGTGTAATAAACTGCGCATCTTTTAAAGACTTCTGGTGAGAGGAATGTGTTACTTAAGGGTGCGATCTCTTTCTTTTCTTCACGCCTTTATTGAAAATGTCCTGGAAAATGATCTTGAAAAAGAGTGGGAAACCTGATCAATTCTGTAAATGCACAGTGAGGAGGTGAGGACTGAGGATGGAGGAAGCTTACCGAGGATGCTTGAGCGAGGAAGCACAGGAGCATCCAATGCAGAAGATGTTCTGGTCAAAGCACAAGACGCACGGATCAATTCTGACACAACATGGTTTAAATAAACCACAATTGTCACATACTTTATAAGTGCATTTTGAATAATTAGGTTTTATTATGAAAATATAAATTAATCAAGTTTCAACAACTTTACGGCAAGCGCTCTGAGGTCATGCAGCTGCGAAGAAACGGTGCTCTGAAGTGACGCGTGAGTGACATTCCATTTTACAAATCCATCGTGCTTCGAGTCCTCCATCCTCGTTTCCTTTGCTTGCATCCTTTACTCATTTCCTAAGAGGGAGGAGCAAGGAAGCGAGGAAAGGAAACAAGGATGCACAATTTTAAAAATGAGAAGCACCCAACAAAGTCTGATTCATTTCAGTGAATCAGTTCGTCCAGACGGTTTGTATTAGCCAATCAGATGGTCTTAATGACTCATATGAGTTACCAATCAATAATGTTCACAAAAGTCCCTTGTCTTTAGGGACAATATCCCCTTTTTTAAGTTAAATATTTAGTTAAATAATGCTTTTATGTTGATTTATTAGTTGTAGCCTATTTAATGAGAATGTGTGTTTAAACTTGATGCTGTCACCTTAATTGAGATCCTCACTGTTTTTGTGCAAGAAAAATAATCAAGGGGTCCTGGGTAGCTCGGTGGTAAAGACGCTAGCTACCACCCTTGGAGATCGCTTGTTCGAATCCCAGGGCGTGCTGAGTGACTCCAGCCAGGTCTCCTAAGCAACCAAATTGGCCCGGTTGCTAGGGAGGGTAGAGTCACATGGGGTAACCTCCTCGTGGTCACCATAATGTGATTTGTTCTCGATGGGGCATGTGGTGAGTTGAGCGTGGATGCCGCAGTGGATGGCGTGAAGCCTCCACACGCACTATGTCTCCGTGGCAATGCGCTCAACAAGCCACGAGATGTGTGGGTTGATGGTCTCAGACACAGAGGCAGCTGGGATTCGTCCTCCACCACCCAGATTGGGCCGAATCACAATATGCGACCACAAGGACTTAAAAGCGCACTGGGAATTGGGCATTCCAAATTGGGTGAAAAAGGGGAAAAAATCCAACAAACAAAGAAAATCAAGTTTTTATTAAAAATTATACAGTCTGATAATTATCTAAAAGATATTGATTAACACTTTACAATAAGGTTCTATTTTTAACATTAGTAAATACAGTACATTAGCTAGCATGAAATAACAATGAACAGTATTTTTAAACAGCATGTATTAATTTTGGATAATGTTAATTTTTAAACATACTATTGCTGAGTTTTAGTTCATGTTAGTTTATAATTCACAAACTAATATTCATATATGCAACTTTTTTCATGTTAAAAATGTATTAGTATATGTCGAGATTAACATTAACCATAGATTAACAAATGTTGTAAAAGTATTGTTCATTGTTTGTTCATGTTAACTAAATTCAATGCATCTTTTTTGTTAGTAACTTGCAGTAACTTACATTAATAAGGTTTTATTAGTTAACATTAGTTAACTTAAACTAACGATGAACAATACTTTTAAAGCATTTTTAATCTGGGTTAATGTTAATTTCTACATGTACATTTTTAAAATTTAAAGTTGTTTACATTAACATTAGTGGTCATTTTATATTAGTTGTCCTTAACTACTATGTACTAACATTAAAATACATACAATACAATGAATTTTTTGTGTAACTACATTTTTGTGTTTGTAAAATTCTCAACATTTGGTGCTACTGAGGTTGAGGTACGGGTAGGTTTAGGAGTAGGGATAGGGGTAGAGTTAGGGTTAGGGGTAAGGCTAAAAGTGTAACTACAGATGTAATTAAATGCAGGTACTTTAAATGTAAGTACAATGCAACAACACGTATGTACATAAGTACACTGTATCAAATGCTTAAGTACACAGTAGTTAAAGACACCTATTATAAAGTGGGTCCACATTAGCTAATGCATTATGAACAAACATAAACTAACAATGAACAATTGTATTTTCATTAATTAACATTAACCAAAATTAATAAATGCTGTAAACGTTCTTGATACATTTATGTAACTACATAATGCATTTACAAATGTTAACCAAGTGCTAACCCTAACCCGTTAAATACTCTTTTCTTATATGCCACGTTACAAAGGTATTAAACTGTTATCCATCTTTTCTACTGTACATAACTGTTTTGATGCCTGATATTACATGAAGCATGTACGATTCTACATTTGGGGCTTTATTGTGAATGCAAAATAGTATAGATTTATAATATCGCCATCACATTGGTTATAGGCTATAACATAAATATAACTGGAATTGGCCAAAATTACTATATTGGTGCACATGAAAATATGAAGTATTATCTAATTCTGAAGAACTATTCCAAAGTATCCCATCGTTATCACCTCTGTGATCTTCAAACGATCTGTGTCAGTTAAGTTATGTTAAGTGCTCCAATTTCACTTGAGTGTGTCTACTTGTAAGCTCAGCCTGAGTCTGTCACATCGGCATTAATACAGACTTCAGTAGAAGCTCTTCATCACGCTGGAGTGATTGCGGCATAGGGCCGACTACGCCAACGTGTGTTGTGAACTGCAGTATCCTTGCCACAACATGAACCACTCTGCTTGGAAATGTAAAAATGGATTTAGCCCATTCCCCAGCGTATGCAATGATGGGCAACCAGCGCTGCCTGGGGACTGTCCCGATACGATTGGTCTCTTGAGCCTGCTTGAGGCATCTCAATAAATCTCCATGAAACAATAGTTTGGACAACAAGGATTCACTTGGTTTTAAGATGCACCGCACAGCTCATTCTTAGTTGGACTAATTTGGTTTTTCAAAGTACTGTTGCTTTAGATGCAGTATAGCTGATCAAACTGCAGGACACTGCTGTCAATGCTGTGAAATGTCTTTGCAGAAATGAAGAATAAGATACTGTAACTTTGATCTTAAACTTTTAATATACAAGACAAAAAGCAATAAGTGTGCGAGATGTTTTCCAAACCCCCTCCTTTCCTTTTCTTTTCTCCTCCCCTCTTTAGTTCAATGAGGGCTTATCAATAGACCAGCCGGATAAGAGCCCAGAGATTTATAGTGTACTTCCCACAAGAGAGCAGCAGCTCTGGGCCTGCACCCTCTCTGTGTGCGGAGGAGGCCATTCCTCATCCAGCCCTGGTGTTTTATATGTGCAACCTCCATCTCTTCCTCTCTCTCTTTCACTCTTCTGATGGAGGGAAATTAAGATGAGTACAAAGATCGGAGAAGGAATGGTGTGTTCTCTTTCATTTACCCTTCCAAAAACAACAAACTCCCGCAGGAGGGGTGTAATAATCCTGTGTTGCAGACCACATTCAGTACGCTTACATACACTTCAAAAGTTTGATTTCAGTCGGAGTAAAACAATAATTTGTAAACAATCATTTAGTTTGACTACGTACAAGTTTGCAAAGCCATACTAACCAGACCTAAGTAATGCGACTGTAGCTTGGATATGTCCAGCACACACGTTTACGAGGTTACAGTGAGTCACTTTCATTGGAAGTGAATGGGGCCAATTTCTGGAGTATTTTAAAGCAGAATTGTGAAGCTCATAAATTAAATAATGTGTATTATTTGAGGTGTAAAGTTGTTTCAATCATAGTTTTTGCAGTCGTTTTAGGGTTTGCGGCATTTTGACATCATGGCAACGAAGTTGTAAAGTTGGATATGACTTTACATAGAAAAGGTTAGTAAGTGATTTTATCACACTAAAATCACATTAAAAGGCATATTGTTTGCATCTTGTGGCTATAATTTTGAAACAGTGAGTATTTAACATTAGGGATCAGCCCTATTCACTTCTATTGTAAGTGACTCACAGAAACCCAGATTTGTGCTTTTTTTTTAGGAAAAGAAGAGAAAAGTGTACAGAAAAAATACATTTTTGTGGTAATCAACATAAAATACTTTACCCAAAGTATTCCTTTAATCGGAAAGCAGTTGCCTTCAGCATTGTGTGCATGCTCTGAAACATAGGTGATGCTCGACTCTGTTCGATGTTTGACTCTGTTTAACGCAACACAAACAAGGAAGAGGTATCATGGCAAATGCTAAGCATATACACTTATTACTAACAATTTGTACCAAAGATATATTTTCAGTGGTGTAAAGTCTCATGAGATGTTGTAATAATAATACGAGATGGCGAAATCACAAGAAATAGGCTCATACAAAAACATATATGCACAATGTACAAAAACGACTATTACTCCACATGAGAAGAATAAACAAACCAACGAACAATGGAACTGTTTTTTTTTTTCTTCACATGATCACATGGAAAGTCGGAATGTTGTTTCCGAGAGTTCCAGTACCCTAGGATCGGCCACATTATGCCAACTCAACAACAAGCGGCATCTCCTATCAGGCATTTTTGCATCAGTTCCAGCATGTTTACCTTTACTTGTGGTGCGACCAGAAACGTGTTGCATCAGCTGCACGGAAGACCCAGGTTCGGATCCTATGTTGAAACCAGGAAGTAATACGTTGGCAAAATTAGTGACGAGGGCGATTCGGTGGTTGCATTTTTCCCTCTAACATTACGTTTTTACTCCAATGATGGTTGGGTTCAGGTTTGGGGTTCGGGTTGGGGGGATTAGTTAAATCAAATTTGAATTCCAGCTGAAAAAAAACTCACTTCACAACTCGCTTTTGGTGCCCTTCTGTGGACATTATACCCAGAAAATTGAGCTCACATGTGCCCATACGCCCAACAACACTTACCACTTTGGCCACTGGGGGCAGTGTTTCGGAATTTCGGTTAGCACAGACCAATTTAAGCTAAAGAAAATTCAACCTACTGTTTTTGATTTTACTGTGAGATCAGTCTGTTTTTTCCTGAAGTTTAACCCCTAAATTTCACTGTTTGATTCAAATAGCTGACCTTCAAATGTTAAAGGCCTCATGCTGAAATTTTATTAATTGCCTTCAGTCAACCTGAAGAGTCTCGAGAGAAGCTGTAAGACAATTAGATAAACAGCTCCAACAGGAAACGGGTGAGATCATGGGGCCTTTTAAAGGGATAGTTAAACAAATCATTTTCCAAACAGTATGACTTTCTTCTGTGGACCCACTCTCTCTAAAAGTGCAACACAGTGAAGTGCAGATGCAATCATGTATGAAGCGCTTATACACTTGTGGTATTGACAAGCATTTCTGTTTAACATCCTGCCAAGCAAGCTGTCCTTGTCATTGTCGACAGCCTGTAAAGAAAACGATGAACCAATTCCTACTGTAACAGCGCTTTGATATACTGCACTTGCCTGGCCTCCATGATACAGCGTTTCTGATCAAAGCTCTGCATGCGCTAATACTGGAATCCAAGGGGAAAATCAAAAACATGAGGTGAAATTTCTCTTGAAAGGAAAAGCAATCAGTTAAAATTAGTATCATGTTCACTTTTGTCAAATTGCGCTCAAAACCTCATGTTTCACTGAAACTTCTAGAGATTACCCTATACAGACCTGAGTATTGTGAAACATTTTCCCTGACAATTTATTTCAGAAATTTGTGCCGTGTCTCCAGTTATTCTGTCGGATGTTAAGAATCAGAACTAATTATACCTGATTCGCGAATGAATCACTCTTTTGACTAAATCGCTTGGAGTGGTTCTACAGGTCTGCTTCCTGACCTGACAAACCGTTGTGTTTCAGGCCGTGTTTGGGTCAGTTTTTCAAGTATAACTTCGGGTTCTGTTCAGGTTTGTAATCGCTGAAAAATGACACACAAACAGACGAGTTAGGGGCTGTTCACACCAAATGTATTTTAGCGTGTGTCTGCGCAGCTTTTCAATTGTTTTCTATGTAAACATGCGCTGCACGGACATCTTTGAACGTTGTGTCACGCTATTTTTTTCAACAACATGCAGGCAAAGTTAAAAATAACTTTAATTTTTAAAAATGCATTTCGAGTTACTTGCATTCTTTCATTTGTTGCGCTGCGTCTAATCAACGTTTCCCCCTATTACTCTGATGTGCTAAAAGGACACCGTGCCTTATTTAAACTTTGCATGATTACCGGTAGCCTACTATACTGTTGTGAATGTTGCCTACAATTCTTAAATAAAATACAATCTATTGCAACAAATTTACTTGCTTGGAGAAGAAACTATAAGAGAGTAAGCGATTTCGGGTTCAGCTTAAAATTTGACATACCGGTTGGGTTGGGTCACATGGTCTTGGGTACGGGCCAGGTGTGGGCTTAAATGGAATGCTCAGACCTCTAAGTGGTGTCTCACTCAGTAAAACAGTAATGGGGAAAAATGTTTACTTCATGGGGGAGATTAGACTAAAAACGCCCGTGGTTTGCGCTGTTCCCTGATTTGCTTAATTCCTTTAGTAAATCTGGTACTAAAACAACGCAGACAGTTTATTCTTAGTGAATCCCCCTTCTTTGTATTTTGCGAGAATGATCAGCATTGTTTATCAGCAAAAGCAATACAGGTCACACACTGAAACAGGCCACGGTCTCAATCTTCATTGTTTATGTGGTTTGTGTGTGAGTGACCTTCAATCGGAGCCTGGTCTGTGTAAGCTTATCTGCTTGGCTCCGCTCTGAGTGTGTGCGTTGGTCTAGCCTGTAAGAAACAGATCGAGTAGAGGCCCTCCAGTGTCGAGGCTCTCTACGCAGTCTATGACTCAGCAGAAACGCAGTCAGTCATCGTCTCCTGTCACCCTCGCAGCCCCACTGCAATGAAGCTGCAGATGCTGCACGTCGACTGGGAAGATTCATGGCCCTGCTGCATCTTGCCGTCTCTTAGTAAACTATAGCACTGAAGTGCAAGATTCAGTCGCGTCTAGAATCTGGTCCCCCTTGAACACAAAAGTGATTTTATTGGCTGAAATAATTTGTTTGGGATGTTTTATTTTTTGTCTGATTGAACATTTTAAACCAGACTAAGATGGTTTGCTGGTCTTAGCTGGTTTAAGCTGGTATTAGCTACTAAAAGCTGGTCTTCCATTCTGGTCAAGCTAGTTTAGATAGGAGGCCAGCAAGTGCTATCTTCATCCCTCTAAAACCAGTGTAGTGTAAGTTACTCTAAAAAAGTAATTAATTACTAACTACTAATTACATATTCTACAGTGTAATTAGATTACTGTACTAATTACTCTGTCTGAAAAGTAACTGCATTACTCATTACTTTCTAAAACCCTTATCAACCTCAAACAGATGAAAAATACAAGGATAGACATGAAACTGTTCTTTTAATTCTTTCAAATAAATCATATAAAATCAAATAAATTATTCATGAACTGGCCAATGAATTTAAGGGGGCAGCATTAAATTTGAAAACATATATTTTAACATTAGATGTTAAATTTCAATTTTAAATTCACTATTTTTATATATAGAATTGTTCTATAGTCTATACAGTATTTAACGCAATTACATCAGAAGTAACTGTTAATTAATTTACTGAAAATTAAGAGTGATCCCTTTACCTTTTTTAATGAAAAAGTAATTTAATTACAGTAATTACATACTTAATAATGCATTACACCCAACACTGTCTAAAACCAGCCAACAGATCAGCCTGGTCAGGCTGGAGACCAGCTTAAGCTGTTTTTCTTCCAGCAGAAATAGAAAATAAGTCAATTAATGTTGTTTAAATCATAAAACCATATAACAACAAATAGCAACAAATGGTCAAATTAAAGTATTTATTTATTTTTCAGTTTGCATGCTACAGTTACTGATTAGCCTGTAAAGCTTACGTTCCACCATGCAATCACTACGGTTAGCATGCTAATCAGTTGTGCAATTGCACAAGTTACTCCACGTTATCAAAACTTTGAGTTTCATGCTATATGGTAAATGGATATTACAACACTGTATTTACTGAACAAGAAGTAGTAACAGACACTTCCGAGGAGTCCCAAGTGGGACTGGATTCTGCAGGGAGGACTAAATTTTGCATGACATGAGAGGCGTGAGCAGAGCACGTCCCCACCGACAGAGACACCATGGCGGCATACAGAAATCTTTGTTCCCCAGCTGTCCCTTGTTTTACAAACATTTTATACACCTCCACCCCCACCTTTACCCTTTTCTTCTAAAGTACATCCTGTTTTTTGGCAAGTTCTTGGCTGGGAGAGTTCGCGCAAACTCGAGTCCGGCTCTCACTTTAGCTATTCAGGGTCACGCGTCATGTGTGTTTAATCAAAATTCAATTACTGTGCCGTACCACGCTCCAAAACCCCACAGCCCAAGTTATGAAGTATGATGAAACTGGCCCAGGCCCTAATTGGTTCAGTATGGAGCCAATTTCTCCCTAGCATGTTATGATAAATAGCTTCCTTTGCTGGAGGTATTTCAGTACACCTTCCCCTCCTCACCTTCTCTTGGTCTCTTTCTCTTGCTGCTCGTTCTTTCTCGTTTCTCGATCCCTCCACCCATTTCTTACATCACTCTGATCAGTTCAGTGTGATACGGGTCAAGGTTGTGGTGATTCGGAATCAGACGTGTGGAGAACACTGCTGTTATGCTGTCACGACTCATTGCTTTGGCCAGCTAACATTCTGGTTGGTGCATTTAGTCTTTAAATCATGAACCTGTTTGATTACTTTTAATTGCAGTTGCAAAAATATTATTATGGCAGTTGCACTTTATTTTACAGTATGTGCACTTTCAGTATACTTACAGTGTACCTACCCAAGAAAGTACTGAGAGGTAACCAATGTACATGTACTTATTATGGGTTAAAGTTAGGGTTGGAGTTAGGTTTAGGTTTAGTACCTAGTAATTACTGTAGTTGTTGTAATTATATTGTAAGTAAATGTAGAACAGTACTGTAAAATAAAGTGCTATCATTATGGCATTACCATGGTTTACTAAGTTCTGTTGTTTTCTCAGTCATGTACCATGGTAATGCCATGGTTATTTTTACATTTGCTTGGAGTGTCACGGTTCCAGCATTTGTGCCAGCTCTTACTGTTGTTTGTTTTTCTCTCTTCCTCGTGTCTCACAGGTGGAGCCGGCAAGTGTTCTCAGGGAGATGCTGATCAGATTTTCTCACCCATTCCACCTGCTTTCACTCTGATTGCACTCCCTACTTATTCCTTGTGTTTTCCTTCTTTCTTCACCAGTTTATTATTTGCTGTTGAATGTTAACTGTGCTCTTTTGTGTAGTTGGAACTTGCTTGTGTCTTTGATGGTTGCCTGTCTGTAGAGGTGTGGTTACTTTCCCGTTTGCTGCCACCTTCGCCAGTCCTGTTGCCCAGTTCCTGTGGAGGAGGATTCCTTGGTCTCTGCCTGCATCTCAGGGGGAGAAAATCTTCTGGGCTTTGCTTCGCACCACACCAGCTTCAACGGACTCTCTTCAGATTGCTCCAGACTTCCACAGTGCACGCACCCATCCTACGAATACACTCTTCCCTTAGCCCACTGAGCAGCTCACGTTGACTCCGGGTGCGCCGGACCTCATTCTATGAGAACTTTTGTGTTTAATAAATCCTTTTGAACTGTCACCTCTGCGTTTGGGTCCCTTGTCTCCCCTCACCCTCTGACATGGAGTAACATGTAGTACTTGGAGTACCATGGTAAACTATGTTCTTTTAGACACATATAATGTTAATATAACAATTATTTGGACATGCGCCATGGGAATACCATGGTATTTTGAAATACCTTGGAGCACCATGTAGTAGTTGGAGTCATTTTATTTGCACTTACAAATAGTACCATGGTATTATTACCATATTTTATTGGTACCATGGTAAAACTATGTCTTTTGGACATGTACCATGGTAATACCATAGTATTCTTCAAAGTACTTTGGAGTACTTTTAAATGCACTTACAAAACAGTACCATAGTACCATGGTTATTTGGACATGGCACCATGGTAAAACCATGTTTTTTGGACACAAACCATGGCAACACTATACCTTAGAGTACGATGTAGTTGTTGGAGTACATTTATATGCACTCACAATAAAGTAACATGGTATTGCTATAGTTTATTAGACATGGTACCATAGTAAAACCATGTTCTTTTAGGCATGCATGCACCATGGTAAAATAATGTTCTTTTTGACATGTACAATGTAATACCATTGTTATTTGGCCATTTGCCATGGGAACACCATGGTATTCTTAGAAATACCTTTGAGTACCACGTAGGGAGTCATTTTATATGAACTTACAAAAAGTATCATAGTATTCTAACCATGGTTTATTGGACATGGTAAAACTGTCTCTTAGACAAGTACAATGGTAATACCATTGTTATTTAAACATATACCAAGGTAATATCATGATATACTTTGTACCATGTAGTAGTTAGAGTAATTGTGTATGCAGTCACAAAAACGTACCATGGTATTACCAGGGTAATTTGGATGTGGTACCATGATAACGCCATGTTTTTTGGTCATGTACCATAGTAATAACATGGTCATTTGGAGATATGCCATTGGAATACCATGATATTCTTTGAAATACCTTGGAGTACCATGTAGTACTTGGGTTACTTTTAGACTCACAAAAAAGTAGCAGTATTACTATAGTTTATCAGACCATTTATTAGACATGGTACATATGTAATTACAAAAAAGCACCATGGTATTGTCATGATTATTTCGACAGTATTCGCAGAACATATTCTATAATGTGAAGTATTTCCAAGTGAATTATCAATGACAAAATGTATTAAGAACATGTAGGGTAAGACTTGATCTTATCCTTTGGGAATCGTTTGTATTGTTTAATGTGGTCTCAATATGACAGGTGGTTAGAGCGGAGGGGTTGGAAAATTCAACGGCTTGGCGATTATTACATTTTGCTGAAGGATTACAAATACAAACAATTTTTTATCTTTGGAATAAAATGCACCTATGAGTCATTCACAATAAGACCAGGGACATGTATTAAGAAGGTAAATAGGCTCAATTCCAATTTCATGTTGACTTTAAAGTCACAGATACGCACGGCACTGTCAACTGCCTGTTTGTTGGAGGGAGTGACACCCACTTGCTCTGATTTTGGCAGTGAAAGACATACAGTACATGCACACGCACACACATCCATCCACAACCCCCCCCACCTCCCCACCCCCCTGGCATGCTTGCCCAGGTTACACAAGCCCATGAAATTACAGTTGTGTCGCTTGGAACCAAAAGTGTCAAGAGGAATTAATGATAAGGTGACAGGCTTCACGAAATGGTGATTGAGAAATAAATAAATATGGAAGTCAGACCTCTCCGCCCCCCAGCCCCCCTCCTCTAATCCTTTATTTTAATTTTCACGTTTGCCGCTGGCGTGTCACCCGATAAGCCGGTCCAATATTCACACGCTGGCTCAGCCGTGGTCTTCTCAGCAGATGCACCGCTTCCCTACCGGGAAGGGCTGGCACCGCCTGCCATTTTCAGAGCTTTTCGTGTTACCTCCACAATGAAGAATTCTAGAACGAAAGGTTTTGAGTGTGTGTGTGTGTGTGTGTGATGTGTGTTTGTTTGGGGGTCAGAGTTTGCTTAAATTGTGGGGACCAAAGTGATCAGACTTATGAATTCGCCTGATAAAATGGGCAAAAATATCCCATTGAGTTACATCGAAGGAGGGAACCGAGCCATATCTAAGGACCAGAATATCAGAGACATGGGGCTGGGCTCTTTTGACTTGAACTGGTAAACCACTGCCTAATAACCACTCAGAACCACTTAGCAACCACATAGCAACACCCTGGCATAATGGTTGTGAGTTTTGAAGAGACAAGCACCAATTGTCTTCTGAAAATGTAAAAATCTAGCCAGTTTTAAATGGAGCTTAGCACTGTAACCACTGCGAAATGTCATGTCAGCTGCCCATATCTTTGCCCAACAGTCTCAGTATGACGGCTCACAGCATAATCAACCATACAAGCATAACCATAATGGCCTAATGGGAGGAGTCTGTACACGCACACAGAGAAAAGCCCACATGTAAGACCCAGACTCAACGCGACGAGGAAAGAGTCTTATCTGGGTGTTGGATGTAATCCTCTCCCTGCCTGCCAATCCACTTAAAACAGGGCAGTTTGCGTGAAATGAACAGCACCTGTTCAGCAACACCTCTCATTCAGTCACCATACAGCTGCTAAAGCCTTTTTATGTGATTTTGTATACAGTGGCCACAAAACATATTTACATTCACTTACAAATCACTGAATATCACTGTATTAAATAACAAAATATAAAGCCATGTGGTATTTATTTAAGAAATATTACACAAATACACTTTCAAGCAAATCATTTTACAAAAAGATGGAACCTTAAGTTCCTGTCTTCCCTCGATTACACTAAGACCCGTGAGTTACATCCAGGATCATTGCAACGCTAATGGTTTGTGCATTAAATCATTTGGCATTCATCTGATGCAATGCAATGAAGAGACAAGACACAATGAGTAAGGCCGAAAAGATGAGAATGGCCCCTGTAAATAAGATAAATGATGAGATGTGTGCAGGTGATGGTCCCTAGGATCACATTAGGGTCATTGTGAAGAATGCTTGGCTGTTGGAGAGGCGTTAAATGCAGAGCTTCTTGTTGCTCCAACCAAGCTGTCAGAAAACAGTCGGAAGCCAGAAAAAAAGTCTTTCTGGCAAGTCAGTCCACTATCGGCCATCTTTGGAATGCTCTCGGGAGGCTATTTCCAGTCATACCAGTGCAGCTCCTATCTGCTTGAATGGGGGGACACAGAAATCTCAAAAATGGTTGGTCAAGATTACGATCAAAGAATATAAATATATATAATATTTACGTTTCTTCAATTCTGGGTAATCCCATAATCTAAACAGAGTGAAATAATCATAAACCATTTCAGTATTTTTTGTGTGAAAATGTTTACTATCAATCTTTCAAGAATTGCGACTATCCCACAGATGTGATGTCATTTCTAAAAGTGCAAAAAGTGTGAAAATATTATTGAAATGTGTTGTTTTAGCCTAGCCTACATAAAATGCTAATAATGAAATTAGCCTTAGCAAGACAAAGGACTCAAAGGACCCAGTGAAAAACCATTAAAACATTTTATTTCCATCATTATCATTTCCACCATAAAATTCTAATAAACACACATGTGGTGGGAATTTTCAATACCTAATTTTTTTTTTTTTCCCAGAAATATTATAAATCTCCTGTGATGCATACTGTACATACCAGCGGCGGGCCATGCATTTTAAGTCTAGGCCTTCAGTGTGATACATGCCATTAAGAAAACACAGTTTCACAATGAATAAGACACCCTATGCCTTTGGGCATCATACATTATGTCGCAGCTAACTAGTAATACCAACTGACATTTTAAAAACATGTCCACACACGAAAGCCAGAACTTGAAATGACAATTAATGCTCAATAAGCCTAATTTTAACTGCAGCATGACTGTTTTGTGAAATGAACGTCTCCCAAACAGACATTCAAAAATCATATTTTTCATATGAATCTACCAAGGAAGTCTATAATACCTAGAAAAATCTATCTAATAATATTTGCAATTTAAATGTTGCTTGCAATAAATTTAGTTTCGCCAGGGTACACGGTTATGCTGCGTTTCATTCAAGTTGGATGTGGGATATTCCTACTTGATATCTCCGATCTCCAACCATAAATGCATTCCATTCCCCGATATTCGGAACTGCAATATTCCCGTTAGCTTAGCAGGGGTTTGACTCTCATTAGAGATGTCTCCTAGCAACCCAACTGATAAACAATGCTGCAGCGCTAGCATTTGTGCTTCAGGTGTACGATTATCAAATGAGATTATAATGTTTCTGCAGGCGTTTGTTAAACAAGCTTTAACATCATGTAATGTGGAAACAAACTCATTTATCGATATTAATCAATAAAGTGAATGTTTATCACTTACTTTGTATATCTCCCTGAGTGTCGACATGTTTGTGTGACATCATGCCCCTGCATCTTGTCGCATTCGGAGTTGAGAATTTCTGCACGAGCCTACAAGTTGTAATTCTGACTTCAAGATGCATTCCATTGCACTTTTCCTAGTAGGAAGTTGTAAAACCCGACTTTCCGAGTTGAATGGAACGCAGCACTACTTTTCAAAACTTGATCCGACACTGAATGCACAAGCAGCCTAATTTACACTTAGAAAACAACTGATGTTGCTATAACAATGCAAAAAGCACTTACCAATTTACTTGAAGTGAAAATCAGTCCTCCTTTCCTGATTAATAAATTAAGCAATCACACGGTCATGCAGAACATCTCAGGTTTGTAAATACATAAGGATCTCTTTCTCAATGGTGAAAGTGGCAGTGATGACAGCCGACTGTTAGCAAGATCTCACGCTCTTCACTTTCAAATTACATACATCACTTAAAACGTGATTGCATCACTCAAGGCCAGCAAGAAGGCCTCGAACAGTAAGCATTAAGGAATAAATTCTGACTGGATAAACTTTTCGATTTTCTCTGTTTGTTTGTAGATTAATTAAGAGTGGAAAGCAATTAAAAATACATAGGCAAAAAGGTGATTGAGAATGAAAGGATGAAAAATATTTATTTATTTGGCATGTTAGGCCAGCAGAGAAGGCTTTGCTGGCCCTGAGAATTCGCCACTGGTACATACAATGTTGGACATTGTTAATAGACAAATGAGAGTGTGAAAAAGATTTTAACGAAACTTTACAGTGTTAAAAGTGCCCAAAGTTGAATAAGCATAGTGCTCCATTCAATATGCCATAAAGGCATATTTGAACAGATTGTTTAAAGTGCTGTTCTTCATTTGACCTATAGGAGGCAGTGTTTCTACACTGTGTCTTGGCAACAGTCCTGCTTTGTTCCAGCCATCCTGTCGTATGTCACCAAAAGGGATTTATAGAGCACTGTGAGGAAGACAAGTCCAATATACGAGACAACATCCTCCATTTGAACAATTAAGGACACAATGGGTAAAGCCTATGGACACAAAAAGATGCACTTGGTATACAACAAGCACTCTCATACACTGTCACATCTCCAACTGGAATAATACTGCACAAAAGCTCCAAACACTGACTCCATTGACTGCTCATCGGTGGCGTAACTCAATCGGGGTAAGAATGCAAACGGGCGGTGGGATGGGGGCGAGATATCGGGCTCTCATTTGTCAGGCCGCACTGCATCAGTGGAGCGTGAACGGCACACACAAACCATAAGTGCTCGGCACAGACACCCCGCACCCGCTGTCAGGGTGCCGTCACAGTCTGGGCCCCAGGCATAGGGGAGGGTTAAGAGCCAAGGCCACTGGGAGAGTTAATGGTGCCTGACCAGAGGGACACACACACGAACACACCAGCACACACCTGCTTGGTGTCCTGTCCTCCTCCACCGCTGTTTTGTGTTGCTTCCTCAGCCGTAGAGTGGAGTGGAAGATCCAGTTTGGATTGCAGGATATTGCTGATGTGGACTGTGATGAGTTTTGGGATTTTGCTGCAATGTCTTAAGTTTTGCTCGGATAGGGGGATCAGCGAGACAATTTGAGAGGACAAGAAGTGCATCAGACGAGATTGGGTAGCAGAAATCACAAAGAACAGTCCATCACGGGCCAAGTCAATTCATGCAAATACTGTATCTGAAAACATTAGAAAGGTTAAGAATAATGTTTTAAAGCAGGATGAGGAACCTTTTTCCTATTAAAGGGAAAGTTCACCCAAAAATTTAAATTTAATTTCATTTACTCACCCTCACAATATCCCAGATGTGTATGACTTTCTTTCTTCAGCAGAACACGTTTAAAGAAAAATAGAAAAATATCTTAGCTCAGTAGGTCCTTAAAATGCAAGTGGATGGTGATCCAACTTTTGAAGCTCCAAAAATCACTGACAGTCAGCATAAATACATACAGCATCCATACAACTCCAGCGGTTAAATTAATGTCTTCTAAAGCGATATGATCGCTTTTGGTGTGAAAAAGATCAATATTTAAGTACTTTTGTTTTTGTTGTATGGATGACATTTATGCTGACTGTCTGTGACTTTTGGAGCTTCAAAAGTTGGATCACCATCCACTTGCATTTTAAGGAGAAGTAAGAAAGTCATATAGGCTACACTTGGGGTATCATGAGGGTGAATAAATGATGAGAGAATTAACATTTTTGGGTGACTTTCCCTTTAAGGGCCATTCAAGTATTTACAAAAGTATTAGCGGACCATACAATTGCTTGAAATTTCTGATTCTCACCAAGAAAAAAAGGTCTTTCTATTATAGAATATTTTGTGTTAAAATTATTTTTAATTAATTAATGGCCTCACAGGCCTTATAAGACCGGACATTCCCCACACCTGTTTTAAAGAAATGCATTAGTGGCATAATGTTGATGTCCACAAAAATATATTTCAACTCGTCCCTCCAATGGAAGTAAATGAGGCCATTTTTTCCCCCCTTTATTTACAATAAGCAAAAATCATGGTTACAGTGAGGCACTTACAATGGAAGTAAATGGGGCCAATCCGTAAACCTTCAAATACTCATTAAAATCATGTTAACATGAATTATGTTTATATCTTGTGGCTTACTTTTGAAACAGTGAGTATTTTATTGTTTATGGACTGGCCCCATTCACTTCCATTGAACGTTTCTTACTTTTTTGTAAATAAATGAGGAACTAATAAAAATGTATTTATTTATTTTTTGCAGTAATACAACAAATGGTGTTGAATGAACTTGTACTGAACCAGAAACATTCCTTTAAAGGTGATTTCAGGTGCTTTAGGGGATTTCAGATGCTTAGCTAAGTTGCTAACGTCAGCCGCACGGCTTCCCTCCAAAATGATTTGTGCAAAATAATTGACAGACTGATAACATTTCTGATTGGCTAGTTTTCTTATTGGCCAAGGTAGTGTGAGCCAGCCATCTAACTATTGTTTTTTTTTTTTTTTCTCTCTCTCTCTTTACAGCAAGGATGTAATTCCTGGAAAGAGCTAACAATTAGAATTCCCATTCATTTCAATGGTAGTTGCTCTGCTGGCACAGGACAGCACTTTTATACTGTATATTTACAGTATATACTGGTTTGCAAAAGTGCATGGGTATTTTGAATTAACATCAATGGAGAAAGACAGTTTTTGCTGGCAGAATGGTGTAGTTACAGTATCCTCCAGCAGGGGCTAATTAGGCCATGCTAGCCAAAGCAACTGAACCGGATGTCAGCAATTCTGAATGTGCAAAATGATTGACAGATAGAGTTTGTGATTGGCTAAATAACCAAGCGCCATCCCCTGAATTTTTTGTTGTTGTTTACAGAGCCAAGAACTGTCAAAAAGAGAGGTATGATTTCTCAAGACACTCAGTTCAGTGATATATGTCAGCAAGTATTAACAAGTTATACATGCTATTCCAATAATACAAAAAACTAAATTTTTACTCGACCATTAAGCTACATCAAGCTTACATAGTTGGCAAAAGTATTTTGTGTTGTGTGATATGTGAATGTTGTTGACAGGTATGTTGATTCAAAGTGACTAACATAGCCTGTTAGCTAACGCATGTTTTATAGCTAACATGTTTTATAGTTTAAGATGCAACAAGGCATGATTGCTGTTAATTCAAAACACAGATGTAAAAAGTGTCACAATGCTCATTTCAAAGAACAAAAGTTATGCACAACTCATCTCCACCAATGCAAATAATTTTAATTACCAATGTTTAGGCCTTACAGCCTTTGTCAAGGTTTCTTTTCAGTAGCTATGTGTTTTAAAATTGGAGGACCGGTACTAATCAAGACTATGTGGTAGTAATGACATCCTTATTAACATCTCTAATAGGTCAATAACCATCCCTCAACTGACGAGGTTAAAGGTATTTAACAATGCAAGTAAGCATACTGTACTTAGTACAACATTTCAACAACATGGGCAAAAAATACTGTAGCTCTCAGAAGAAAATCGCCAGGTCTATACCGATCAATGTGTTCTTTTAAATTTTTTTTTTATTTATTTTTTTATTTTTTATTTTTTTAGTCATAGTATTAGTCTTTTGATGCAAATGTATTTAAAATGTAGTCAATATTTCATCATATGAAATTCATTTATTTTAGCCAATTTTATAGATAATTATCAGTGGTTGTAGAATATCAGTATATTAGCTTTGTCAAAGTTGATCGTTTCTCCGTCAATCCAGGAGGCGGAAGTGCCTCTTGATCATTTTGCTGTCAGGTAGGGTGGGGGCACCATTCTGGGGATGCTTGAGGCAAATCTAGCCCCCCTTAGACCCAGCCATGATTGATCAGCCATTGATGAGCATGTGTAAGCCATCAAAGACTTTAGATTATGCACTACGATGAAAGAAATCTTTTATGATTCCCCCAAATTTTCTCTGATGGTGAAATCATGGCCAAAATCGTGGTGTAGACTAGGCTTTAGAGAAACAATGGGTTTAAATAAGGACGCTTACAAGTGTCTTTTAGCTTACAAATGTATTTCGCTACGTGCCAAGAACATCCATGAGATAGAACAATAATCATTTAACTCATACCTCAAATATAAACTTCAGTGGTGAGGTCACTGAAAATACCTGACCCCATTATTCACCAAACGCACAGCACATGGAGAACCGAGTGAGATCATGTTTCTCTGAAGTACATTCATTGGGCCCCAACACCTGCCAGCATTCACACATTCTCCACTCCCCATCCCACCGCCATTAAGCAATGGGAAGCCATTGATTATCGCCCTGGTTCTAAAACACTGGTGGCAATTAAAGGGTCTCGTGCTGTGTTTGTGCCTTAGGCGACTCATTGCCATTCACCGTCCAGCAGGACCATCAGACCCCGGTGTGACCAATACTTCTTTCCCCCTGACCAGCTCTTTGATTAATGCTAATTTCTCAGTGGACGGCAGGGCTGTAATCCCGCTCACTAATTACCCGCTCGTTATGGGGCCAGGCGTGGTTTGGGCCCTTCATCACCCTAGGCTTTGTTACCTCCGCTTTAGCCATGGCCAGGGGAGGTGTGAATGCCTCCATGCCTATTCATGTATCACATTAGTGGGCTGGACTCGATACTGGACTCCTCGGAGGGGTATTATTCAAGTAATCTGTGATACACTGACCAGGCTCGGGGTAATTTATCCAATGAGGAACTTGAAGCTGACCGATTAGCAAAGGAAAATGGTAATACAGGATGAATTGCACTAACAATAAGAACCATACTGAAGATCCATAAATACTGTGGATGAAATGCTGAGCTGCAGAAATATAGATTTTTTTTCTATATTCGATCATTTGTGATTATTCAAGTTTAAGGAAGTCATGGGAAGCCTTGCAAAAACTTTTTTGTGGCAAACTTTATTTTTAAGTGTTTCATTTTGTGGTCAAATTAAGGCCACATCAACACTAATATGTTTTCATTTGACTGGAATGGCACTTTTCTCCATCGAAAATTGAGCATTTAAAAAACGCTCTACATTACTGCGTACTATTGGTTATGAAACTGAAAATAGAATTCTCAAACAAAAACAGATTAGTGTGTATGTACAGTCAACTGGTCATTATCCTCGTGCGACCCTGCATCCACATGTGTGGACATTGTATTTTGGCTTCACTATACGCAACGCATAATTTAAATGAATTAAAAATGACTGAATACTGTTCGCACTGTCATTTAAGGTTAAACTTCTGCCGCACCCCGTCACATGACACAACAGCATCAGGAAGCACTCCTATGGGCGCAGCACCAACTAAAGTGCCTCTGGTAAGAAACCTCTAAGTTTGGTTTGTAAAGAGTAGCATCTCAATTTTTGTTTGATATGCCGCTTTAAAAAATCCATTCATTTTTCGTGCGTCAGCGCGCTGATAAACATGAAGTCCACATATGTGGAAAATGGGACCATTTTCCCTCAAAAGTTGAAAAAACATGTTAATTTTCAACCATAACACATCTATGGGTCATTTTACTTATTTTTAATAAAATTTGTTTTATATTTTATTTTGTTATCACTGTACAATACGGTTCTATTCATTAACATTAGTAAATGCATTCCTATATATTTACTATGCATTTTCACAAAAATGCAAAAGCTGAAAAATGTTGCTTTCAGAAGCTTTATGTGGAGTTAGGATGAAACTAAGGTGTATTTTGAACTGTTCTGAGACCAGTACAGACAGACAGCACACTGGAGGTTAAGTCATTCACTAAATAGGGAGCTAGGGTGCATCATAGCTTTCTATACAGCTAAGTGCATTCACTCCTAAAATCTGACCAAAAGTTCAGTTTCAGGCTGCAGATGATGTTTGAACCACTCAACATGTTTGGCAGATATGGGACATGCAAAATGCAAACATTTTATTTAGACGTGGTTGGCAGTGATTTGATGATGCTGGCCATTACTTTTAAACAGAATTATTTAATCAGCTTTATAGAAAATCAGCTGTCTAATGTCTATAACATCTCAAAAACATGAATAACCAACACTCCTGGACACATAATAAACTAATTGATATTTCGGACTTTCTTTAGCTTGGCATTACTTAAAATTTCACAACTGAGTCCCGCTGTATACATATGTGGACATACATTTTTAGGAAAACTATTTGCTCTAGAATTTTTTTGTTTTGTTTTGCTTGTTTATTAGGTGTTACTAGTTACAAATCAAAAAGGGAAATGGAAAATGCACACAGTAGTCACACAGCGAGACTCAGGAGGTTTTAGCAAAATAGACCCCAATGCGAAGTGCTTATAACATCGCTATACCAACCAAATAAATAAGAGTGATGCGATGTCGATGAAACCAGCAGAGCTATGTAGGATTGTTTTTGGCAACAGCTAATTATATGGGACAATGTTCAACTATTGTACGAAAATATGGGACTAGTGCATGCTGCAATTGACCAATCACAATCAAGTGTTCCAGAAAGACGGCCTATAATATGTTGTACATTCACAGTCATGTTCAGGCAATTGTTGCAGCTAAGAGATGGTAAACTCGAGAGGAGGAATGGACAAAATGGAGGAAGCCTGGAGTGGCTCCAAGCTGTTTTACTGATCTCCACATGTATTTTTAAAACCCTGGTCTGCAATTTCCAGTTTAATAGCAGTGCCTGAGGCGATAATGTGATAGTAGGCTTGCTATCACCCAGGGTGAACTTTTTCACTGCCTTGGAGAGGCCTGACCCATCCTGCCGGGAGCCCTTTGATTAACGAGCCACGGTAATCCCGGACGCACAGTACGGACTTGGGACAGGGAGCGTTCATTTGTGTGCTGAACACAAAAGGCACAGGTGTAATTGTTGCTTTACCGCCAATGATTAATACTTTTTAGACCCCCCCCCCCAATCCCCCACAACTGAAAAATGTACTTAACCATCTAGTATAATAACACCATATTCAGATTTAAACTAACAAATGGGAAGAGGAAAAAATAAATTTGATTGCACTTTGTCTCCTTCTGGATTCGAAATGTGTGTTTTTGCCAAAAGTTTCACTCCCTTTTTCTTGATTTATTTATTTAAACTTCAGGTCGCCTCAACTTTGACAGCTCCACTCGGACCAGTTTAATTAACTCCACCTTCTGTCTGCGAGAAATACACTTGTATGAACACATTTGGTGGCTATCTTTAAATGAGATCATCCAGTCATAAGGTGACATCTGTTTTGAATTTCAGGATGATGACACCCTGGAGTTCACACACTGTGGTAACACAAAACGTGTCCGAACTCTTTTCTGATTACATTGGTTTTCCTTTGCTTATCACTTGTTCAATCAGAACATCTTAAAATGGTATTTGTGGCTCTAACGCTTAACTGTTAACAGATTTTTGAGCCAACTTTGCCACACCCGATTAAAATTAGATGATATAGTCAATTGATACCTTGAGTTAGCTGTGTATTAATGCAACATGTTTTTGTGTCCATCAGCATTGTTTTTCTAGGTAAACATGCTCTAGATATCTTTTAACTGTTGCACTGCGCCACTTTGAGGTTTTTCTCAGTGTTTCATGCAGGAGCGGCACATTTTTTTTAGATGCAGTGTGAGGTTTAAAAAGAATAAAATACTTATAGAAGTGCATCTCGAGACACCTGCGTTTTGTTAAATTTTAAATCTAGCTTTTTTTAGCACAAGAATGTGTTCGTTCTGAATGTCCACTTTTTTACCCTTACGTTAGCGTATAGTTCCCTTTTGTTTGATTTTTTGGAAACCAATTCCTAACGTTCTAGGAACATTCTTATTAGGTTCTATTTTTTATAACCATAAACTAACATTCCCAGAATGTTGCAGGGAGGTTTTTATGGGACAACCTAAAAAGAACGTGCACAGAACGGTCTTTAATGGTTATTTTTAGGTTTTATTTTTATAACCATAAACTAAGCTTTCCAGAATGTTGCAGGGAGGATTTTGTGTGATTTTATTTTTTGTTCAAATCTTTCATTGTTTTTCATTATCATGTCTGATTATTTTTATGAACGTTGCAGAGGTTGATATACAACAATGACTCACATTAGTGCAGTACAGCATTTAAACGAATGTTTTCCTCCACAAAAACGTAGACTTTCGAAATACTCTCTAGTACTACATACTTCGGAAAATGATGGCGACAAGAAAATGGAAATTGGAGTTTTCAATTGAAAACATATTTGATGTTGTATCAAGTTAAAAAAACTTCCACTCAAGGGTGTAGCCAGGAAATTACTTTTGGGTGGGCCGCAATAAAAATGGATGGGCCAAGTTCTCGCCTAAATGTTTTTTTTTTTTTTTTACCAAATTTTCCTTAACAACAGAGAATTTAAGCATTTTTTAAACTGTTTTATGAATATATATTTGAAGTCAAAGAATATTCTATAATATTTCTAATTTCTAATTTCTAGCCAACCCTTGGCTACGCCACTGCTTTCACTTATTAAAAACGTGTCCCGAGACATCTGCGTTCCCTTCCATTTGTTGTGCTGAATCTAGCTTGTTTTAACACAAGAACAAGTTCAGTCCGAACAGCCCCTTAAACTTGCACGTTTACATTGTTATGTACTGTGGGTTTTAGAATAGACAAAAACGTACAAATTAACATCTTAATGCGAGTTTTTGACCGTAATGTGCTGTTTTTTATTGGGTCATGTTTTAAGGATGGTTGGATATTTTAAGTGAAAAAAAAAAAGACAAAAGATATTGATAAAGAATAGTAACTACGGGAAAAAAAACAGTACAGCAATAGCCTACAAAAATAGAAGTTCTTACAAATGATCTGCAAACATTAAAGTGTCAGCGATTCAGTTCTTATTAAAATTACCAAAAATGAAAATTCTCTCATTACTCACCATCATGTTGGTCAAGACCCATATGACTTTCTTTCCTCTTTGGAACACAAAAGGAGTGGTTAGACTGAACATTTGCTTCAGTCACCATTCACTTGCATTGTATGTAAAAAAAGAGGCAATGAAAGTGATTGTTGACCCAGGCTTCTGCAACACTCAACACTCTCAAATTCTTTTAGGACATAATTATATGGTTGCATGATTTTGCATTATCACATTTTGTTCATTGTTGTTATGAATGTTATAATAATCAGTGTTGTTTTTCCCCCTACCCTGAAAACATTGCTGCTTGTTCATGATTGTTACGGATGCAGTTCAAGCTTAGCATGGGACACTGGATTGTTATTGTTTCAATGTGCCTCCTCTTTTACGCTGTATTCAGTTCATTCACGGCATTAATGTGCGAAGCAGTCCTGCTCGGAGGCCGCAGTCAAGCGTGTCAACAACACCTTTCCCCAAGTCGTGTTGCATGGGATTACCTAGAACTTTCTAAAGACTTGCTCTAATTCATGTGCATCTTCACTAAGCTCTTCACCCAGTATGTGGTCGGCTAGGCGAATGCGAGTGAAATTAATTATCTTTTCTCACTGAATGGCTTCTAAATCCCAGATTAGCCCCTCTAAGTCAGTGTTCAATTTATGATCTATGGTTTTAATGAGGCGCTGCAAAAAACGAAAGAGACGTGGTGGATGTATTCGCAAAGGTTGTCCGCTCCTATCGGAGTGTAATAAGAGTATGCATACAAGAAGGCGTGTATGCACATGAGGTGTTCATGTAGCAACGACTTTCACACCGGAGGCCTCGACCTCTTGACCTTTAGCCCCTCGGAAGATTAGGTGTGTCGCATGTCTCGGGACAGGCTGGAGTAGCTCAGACGGGCTGTTCCCGGCGAGGAAACCCAAAGCCCCGTGTTGCTTGTGCATTATTCACGGGGCCTCTTGCGGTTTCGTCTCAGGATTGTGTCTCGCCCTGTAACCCAATCCTTCGCTTGCACTGTTCCCCTGAGAGAATCTAAGTTCACTGTCACACACACTTCTCAGGGAAAGTAAGCGAGAGAGTTAGAGGTATGGTCAGCAGCTATGCTGAGGTAGATGTCTGCTGGGGTGACCACATTACAAACCTGCATTGATAAAGGTGCTTGTGACCACACCCGAAAGTCAGTTCACGGCAGTTACGTTTCAGATTGCATTCCTAAAGAGAGGTTATTTTCTCCCCTTGTTTGTTTGAAGGTGCTGAAGGAAATACAACAGTGCTGTTCTTTTTGTTGTTGTTCTAAGACACAGTATGCGGCAATATATACAGTATATATGTAAACTTTTACATATTTTATTACTATTATTACAATATTTACTGGAAATTACTAGGGCTGTGTATTGATAATGGTTTCCCGAATCTATTCGATTCCGATTCACAAGCTCTCGATTCAGTTCGGATTTTGATTCGAAATTAACAAAGAACATCTTAACCCTTGTGTTGTGTTTGTTTTGTGCTAACACATTTTGTGTTCCCAGTCAAAAATGACCAGCCCACTAAGATTGTTTATGAATCTCTTATATTGCATATATTATCAAAAGATATTGCATTAGATCTTTTTATCAACTTCTTTTTTAGTAATAATGACAGGTTTTGTACTCCTTTTTGAACAATAAACAGAAGTGTCTTTTTGTCCCATTTTTCCTTATTCCTTACGTTATAAACATACATATAACATAGACAATGACATATTGTAACTTACAGAAGACTATCCCCATTCAAACGAGCCCAAACACAACATAATATGATAATAGATCATATACATAATATAAGAAGATCTTGAAATATTCCTTAATGAGTGTACATGGAAAGACGATGCAGAAGAGGATGTTCAACACACAATGTATGTGTGTGTGTGTGTGTGTGTGTGTGTGTAATGCACATGTCCGAGGACTTCGTGTGTGCAAAAAAACATCCACAAAAGTTTTGAAACACTTGACTGAAATATTTCTCATGATCTTAAAAATCTTTTGATCTGAAGGCATATGCTTAAATGTTTGAAATTAGTTTTGTAGACAAAAATATAATTGTGCCACCATATTTATTTATTTCATTACAAAACTAAAATGTTTTGACTTGGACCAAATAATAAAGAACAGCAGCCAATAAGTGCCCAACATAGATGGGAACTCCTTCAATACTGTTTAAAAAGCATCCCAGGGTGATACCTCAAGAAGTTGGTTGAGAAAATGTCAAGAGTACATGTCTGCAAATTCTAGACAAAGGGTGACTACTTCGAAGATGCTAAAATATAACACAGTTTTGATTTATTTTGGATTTTTAGTCACAACATAATTCCCATAGTTCCATTTATGTTATTCCATAGTTTTAATGACTTTACTATTATTCTAAAATGTGAAGAAAAAAAATTATAATAAAGAATAAGTGTTTCAAAACTTTTGACCGGTAGTGTATGTGCTCATCTAAAGTATTGGGATGCTCCTGAACACTTAATATTTCTGTATTTTGTAGTCTAATCCATTCATTTCCAATGGTTGGTCATTTTTGACCGGGAACACAAGTGTCACAAAGTAAAAGAAGATAATCCAATTTTTTTTGTTTTTTGTTTTCAGGTACCATATTTGAACAAAGTAAAGGAATTTTATTCCAACTGGATAAAATAATTAAAAAATAATACAAAAACATTTAAAACAAAAATTATAATAATTGTTCGGGTAAAAATGATGCTCAATTGGCAGCATATTGGTTACCACAAACAATTATTTTGAGTTGCGCCTCATTTTCTTTCAAAATCTGGGTTACAATGAGGCACTTGCAATACTCAGTGTTTTGAAAGTTTAGCTACATATAGTATTTTAAACAAAAGGAGGGACAAGTCGAAAATAATGTTTGTGGTAATCAACATCATGCTACAAATCGGAATATTCCTTTAATGTAAAGTAATCCTCTTATTACTTTCTGCAATTAATATAAGTCCAAATACATGTTTTCAGTGTTTACTCTGCACACCTCCTGCTCTCTTGCCTGGCAAACTTGCCCATCCATGCCACTATCTGCAACGGTTTTCATGTGGAGGTCAAAGCCATGCTTGACACTGCCAATGAGCGCAGCGTCGATGCCCTAATGCGAATCATGTGAAAGCTGCATCAACGTATTGATGAGTCCCTGTGCCGAGAATTCTTTCATTCCACTTCCCCGAGCCATAACCAACTCTCCGCGAGCAGACCACGGGGCACTTCGACATCAAACGAGCCATAAACACGAGTTACCAGCATATGAGAGAGAACGCCGGCAGTGCGGCCCACGCCTCCATCTGCGCTCAGACAGCTGGCATCAGCAAACTAACCACAAAGTGCCTGGATTACATACAACATCTCTTAAAGCTGCTCGACACACTGCAGACTTTGTACTCATCAAATCATCCACATCAGTAACTCATTCTGGATCCCTCAAAGAAGAAGTACAGAGAATGGAGTATGTTGTTATGTTTGACGGTCTGTGATGGTGACAGTTTTTGAAATGCGAAGGAATGAAGCCAGACACGGACATGTACAGCATTAGCATCTTTATTTTGAGGGTTTTTTTTCTTCTCATTTGTTGTTGCATAGGAAATGCACATCTTGCTTTTATTAACTGAGTGGATGGAGGTGAACACACACCAATGATTCCAAGAGAAAGGGGCACTACACATATAGAAAAAATGTCAGGAAACAAAAAACAGGAAATAAGCTAGTCAAAGTAATTTCGAACAAAATTGAAGAAAAGGAAAGCAAACAAAGTCTTTCACAGCTTAAACGCAGTAGGTCCAACTATGGAGCTGGTACCAATACAACAAGTGTTAAAAAGGACCATTTCTCTTCAGTAAATGCATTAGAGGCACAAGGTTTATTTGATTTCTTTTTTAGATTGTATCCAAAAGTTAAGTATGTATAAGGTGATACTTCAGTTTGGGATGGAGTAGTATGAAATATACAAAAGAGAACAATGGAAATGAAGATTTGGAGTGGCAAAGTTGGTTGAAGTGATCTTGTGACATCACACTAGAGTTTCAGACCATGTCATTCCTGCGCCAGAGATAGTTCAAGCTAATTAGCGGCATTGTCTTCTTTACAGCTAAGGGCAATGATTGGGCTAGTGCTGGTTTGAGAATGGTAAGAAACAGACATGTTCACAAGGGTCTAGCCAAACACTGTTCGCTTCGACTGGCAGACTGTACACAATTCACACACATGTATGTTTCCAAAAAAAATGCTGTGGTTTTAGAATTTGAAAAACACCTCATTAAGACATTAAATAGCCAAAGTAAACAAAGAGGAGACACCCTCAAGGCCAGAGTAATACTTCGTTTCACGTGCTGTTCCATCGAGCACTCAGTCTTTCAAAGTATACTCTTTTGACTGCAAATCCATATGGATGCGTTTCTTGCATGCATACTAAGACTACACTGTGATACTTTTCATATGCGCCAACGTCGCGCTAAGACACGGACTGTTCACATGTCTAAAAAAACTAGGATGAGCGCAGACAGTCCGCACGTACTCTGCTGATGCAGAAATTTGTGTCAATATGTAGCGGCATGTGGAAAATCGATGTATACTTTGGCCTTAAGAGGCCGTTTAGACTGAATGCGTTCTTGCGGAAAAAAAGCTTGACAAAGCCCAAAGAAACGGAAAGAACGCAGGTGTTCTTTTTAACTGCACACGCCATCTAAAAACAGTGTTCCTGCGCAAGACGCAGAAAACAAAGCAGGAAGCGGCGCTACAGTCAAAGATGTTCATCTAGTGCATATTTAAATGGAAAAACAATTGAAAAACAGATGCAATACGTGTTCAGTGCAAAAACCCGGCTGTCTGCGGGTACTGTGTTCATGACGAAATTTCCGTCACATGTACTGTGTGCGAAACGTAACAGCACGTGGAAAAGTATACTTTGGGTTAAGACCAAATGCGTTATTACTAGATACAGCGCAACAAATCAAAAAGAAAGCAGGTGCTGAGATGTTTTTAAAAAGTGTTTTTTGGCACGCCGTCTAAAAAAAACAGCACTCCTGCGTGAAACGGTGAAAAAAACAGCGAGATGTGGCGCAACAGCCAAAAATGCCTTTACAAAAAAATCTAGAGTTCTGACAAACTAGCCACAAATTTGCAACTCGTTATTTTCACATGCAAATGAGCTTGTGATTCACCGCAAATGTTTTCCAGAAGTTTGCAGCTCTTCACCGATAGTGGTGAACCTGCAGCAAACATTTGGCAACAATGGACAATTTGCCGCAAGTTTGCCACAAAGCTCAATTGCACGTGAAAATGATCAGCGGCAAATTTGTCAAGAACTCTCGATTTTTGTAAGGGTTGTCCATTTAGTGCATGTTTAAATGGAAAAACAATTGAAATGCAGTATTGAAGGAAGCAAAAACTTTGCAAAGACCAGGACAGTCTGCTTGTCTAGAAAACTAGGCTACATGTGGACAAGTCTGTCCATACTGTGCTGTTGATGCAATTTCCATCAAGTGCACTGTGCGCGAAATGTAGCAACACACAGAAAACCGAAGTATACTTTTCTTTTAAGAGGTCTGTAGAAGCGAGGGCATGGTTGAGCGTCCATCTGGGGAGAGAGGAAGCCGTAAGGGTTTCACCTGAGATGAATTGCTGGTAATAAATTTACCTTTGAGTTGGATTTGCCGTCTCCCGCTTCCTCATTCCTTGAACTTTGTTACAAGGCCATTCATACCTAAAACGTTCTTGCTCTAAAAAGCTAGACTCAGCACAACGAATAAAAAAAAAACAAACAAAAAACGCAGTTGTCTCACGATACGTTTTTAAAAGTTGAAGTTATTTTTTAACATGACACACCGTTTAAAAAACTTAGCTCTTTTGCGCAAGACGCGCCGCAGCAGTGAAAGACGTCAGTCTAACACGTTTAAATAGAAAAGCAATTGAAAAACAGCTCTGAGTGGACACAAAAACGTGTTTAGTGTGAACGGCACCTAATACAATGCATTCACTGTACATGGTTTGTTTTAAAGGATATTATTGACTAGAAGACCTAAATTCCTAGAAATAAAATTTTTTGGCCCTGGATTTTGATGGACCTAGATAAGACTAAGTTCAGGATTGTGGGGTATTTTGGAGTCTGGAAGGTTTTCCTGATGCTTGAACCATTTCCACCAGTCATCTCAAAGCAAAACACCTAATTTGAAGGATTGTCCAGGGAGCTACAAACTTCTCAAGACTTATCCTACAGTTCAAAGAAGGCCTCTGCCCTCAGTAGTGCTGAATAGTGGATATACTGTACAACAACTGTGCTGATTCTTATCCTTTTGAGATTAACAATGCTGAAGAACCATGAATGCATTCATTTTTTACTCCAGAGCGTGAGAGCAGGGGTGAACTGCACCAACAGCAAGACGCTGCCAGTTCTGCTCAGTATATATTGTCTTGAGTGTGGGAACGTATAGACTGAACACCTGACATCAGGAAACACTATGGACCTTCACGATCGATGGAGATAATGGAGATACTAAAAGGCCGTTCACACCGAATGCATTTTTGCGTCCATCCGCACTGTTTTTTTTTTACGTAAACAAATGTGCATTTTGCTCTATTTGAGGACTGCGTCTATTTATTAATTAATTAATTTTTTGCCGCAAGAACACTTTTGGTTTGAACGGCCCCTACGGATTACAGCAGGGCAATAACCAGGAAAACCAAAAATATGGGTGGATGGCTTCTTGTTATAGTATATGAAAAATGATTATAAACTACTGGTTCATACCTTAAATAGAAAGGCTTTATTATCTCTGCTAGAAAATCCACCTTAGGCTATACTAAGTTGGCAGACCTCTTAGACCAACAACAAACCAGTTACCAGCTGGTCATATCAGCTAGGTGGTCAAGCTAGTTTTTGGAACATGGTGGCTGGTTGACCAGTTAATGACCAGCTTGGACCAGATAATGACCAGTTAAACCAATCCAGCTATTATGTTCCAAAACAACGACCATCTGTAAAATGTATTACAGTGAACTTTGTCAAGAAAAAGTAAACAGAAGTTGATTCTTGGAGGATTTTAAATAAAGAAGACTTGATAGCAGAGCTGGGTTTTCATAGATCGTTTTTAGTCAAGTTTATTACAGTTTACTAGGTGGTTATGGGGAAGAGCATGCAGTTTATAGTGTGTGGTTATTGAACAGCTATAATAAGAAAAGTCTGGCAGAGGGCAAAGGCTACTGGAGTTGAGAAACCAAACAATTATAAACTATTAACTAGTATTTGACATTCAGAAGAGCAATACAGGTTTTCTGAGGCACTACATTTCATCTTTTTAAAAATGTCAGGTAAAATGCTGGTTTGCTTTTGTTTTTATTTTTCCTTTGATTCTGAAAATTCTGATAATTTGTATTGAAAAAAGAGGAAGGCAAAGGTGCAAGCTGAAAGTAGATACTACATTCTGATTAGATTAGCATGTCACTAGTTCATAGTTCTCATATAGATTAGACTGCTATGCTATCTGAAAGCAGGGTCGCTCGCAATGGTTTGATTTCCAATTAGACTCGACTTTATCATTAAGATAAAGCACCTTGTAATCTTGTAAGGTTTGATGTAGGTGTTGGACAGTTCACCCAACCATCCCTTCAAACCACCTGCCATTGATGCATGACTGGGTTATGCATGATGACACATTTTTTAAAGCATATGATGGGCCCTCAAGTAAGAATTCTGCATTTCAGACACTTTAGACTTTCTGATCTGATGGATGTGCATTAATGGGGCACGTAGATGATTAAACCCTGACGCCACATCATACAATGCAATGTGTAAACAAACAAATCAGAATGAAATATAGGTTTGCAAAGTGTTTGTACAGCAGAAAGGAATATGTCGTTTGTAGTCAAGTGCTCCAGAACAATAAATGGGCTTTCATTTGATTAAATGATGTAGGGTTTTTGGCTTGTTACACTTTAAAATGTTTCATGATTGAATATTACCCTGAAAAAAAAGCCATACTTATACCCATATAAACCATTCAATGCTTTGTTTTCCTTCAAAGATATAAACGAAAAAGTTATCAATACGCAACAACGCCCACAAAAATGGGGACTATAAAAATAATAAAGGCCTACTATGCAATGCTATTGCATTTGCAAAGTGAGACCTTTATTCAGCAGAACTTTACAGACTGTGAATACACCATACATTTTCATTTGAAGATGGGTTAATTTTGCAACGTTTACGCCTTTTATCCACACTAAAACCGTGTTTTCCTCCACCGAAAATCGAGCGTTTAGAAAACTCTCTCCATTACCACAAATTTTGGAAAACGATGACGTTAGGAAACTGAAAACTGAGTTTTTGTGTTGACGTGGCCTACATTTTTTTGGGGGGAATGATAATAACAATGGATGGAATGCAGATCCTTGCAGATACAGTACTTCCTTTTTGTGTAGGCTAATCTGCGTTTTTACATTTCCATCCTTTAGTTATCTTGAATTATTATTAGCACTGAAAAGGCCATTAATGGTGGAAATGTAGGGAAACATCTTTACTTCGTTAGTGGAAACACCATTGGATTAGGACTAAGTTCTACAATATTCAAGATTTAAAATATATTTAGGGTATTTTCCTACTGGGAATTTGATAAACTGCTTTCCACAATTTTTTGTTTTTATTTTATTCTACATGATCAAGATTAGATGCTGACCCAAGAACCTAGTCTGCTGAGAAAGACCATCTAACCTGTACATGACAAATTGCTGATTGGCCTAGTGTCCCAGGTGATAAATGGAATGGGAAATTCAAGATATGTTTGATATATATGACATGCATATTTGGTAGAGGGGATGAATGTTCTTATTTCCTTTCAATTTTGGAGTAACAGTATGTCTTAAAGGGATAGTTCAACCAAAAATGAAAATTCTGTCTTCATTTATGTGTTCGGAACAAATCTTTTGAGTGACCTGCCCCTTTAAGCTTGCCAGTTTAGCATTTTAAACCACCATCAAGTGATATTCATGTGAGTTATGGTGCAAGGTTGGACTCAGGGGCCTCACTTATACATTAAACGGAAAAGGGTCTGGGGAATTGTCTGAGCAGAATGAAAAATCTTTACATGTAGACGTTATGGCTTTATTGATGCTCTATTGTGACTGACCTTTCTGTAGCTAATGTCACTTAAGTGTCTAAGTGTGTTTTGTGTGGTGATATGGGTACGATGCCAGCTGATCATGCATCGTTACTGGTGGAAGGTGAGAGAGAGAAAGATGTTGAAAAGAAAAAGAATCATGTTGCATATCAAGCAGTTTATTTTCCTGCATGGAATGGTGAACACAAAAAGATGCCTAGATGCATTTATAATAGGGGCATCCTTTGGCTGTCTATGTCATTGTCTTCTGCCTAAAACTAATTTTTTTAAATGCATAAAAATGCTGTCTTACCAACATCCTCAGAATTATCTAGATTTAGCTTCATCAACACTGATGCGACAAATAACCTTCAAAACATACAGCATACTTGTAACATCCATTTACAATGGGGTTTTCACCTCAGTATCCTACACTTTTCAAGTATAGGAGTACTCTATACCATCAAAAGAAGAAATAAGTCCTTAAATACATACAAAATGGAAAGCAAAAAAAGTCAAATAAAAACAGGAAACAGGAAAGTTTTCAACTTAAATCCAGTTCCCCAGAGGACAAACAAAATCAGTTCTATTTATGTGGCCTTAATACAAACAATCAGAAAATTCACAACACTAGTTTTTCCTCATTTAATCAATGTTACAAAAGTCCTGCATTATAAAATAGGGCAGCTTTAAAATCAGTGTAATTAATAAAACTATACAATTTACAAACATCAAATCTCCCATACTCAGGTGCGTCCGCCCGAACTCTCTTAATATAATCGTTTCGATTTGTTCGCTTCTCCCACGTCTTCTCCACTTTGTACCAAAAAACTAAATTACACACACAACACAAGAACAAAAACAGACTGCCCAAACTATTGCTTCTAAACTCTTTTTCTCTTTTTTTTTCTTTCTTTAAAAAGGGTGCAATTTTGTCATTATCTTACACACATACAGCCAATCACGCTGATTAGATGCCAGGCTGCTCGAAAACAAGGTTTTGTGACAAAAAAATATCCATGCAATCATGTTTCCCTTCGCTCTTTTAAGCACTAGAAGCTTCTTTTTTTGTGTGTTTTTTAACGTTTTTCTTTCAATTATCACAATTGTCATTGTTTTATATTTAGTGCAGACAATTAAGAAAGTAATGCCCAACTCATTTCTAAAGGGTAGGCAAGAACAATGACAAAACAAAATGTCACACTAAAACAAAAATACAACCCACACAAGTTTAACTACTAAACCATCACATCAGGGGAAGGTTTTCCCCATATTTGTTTTTCTTTCTTAAATGATATATGCAATAGAAAAAAAAAAACAGAAAAAAAAAACAGGTAAACATATAATACAACATGGAACTTTGTCAAAATGCACATAAAACGTGGGCATATTTATTTCGTTTTTTTGTCCTGGACGTTTTTGCTTTTAAAAACTTGGTGTTGGTGATGGAAAGTAAGTTTCCTTGTTTTAAGGCTCGCTTATGACCGAAAAAATACAAATAAAATAAACAAAGAAAGCAGAATACCCAAGCGAGGCTGATGTGGACTTCATAAATGTCATGTTTTGATGGGTATGATAAACACTGACGTTCAGCCACTCAACCTTCCAAGTGCAACACTCACTTTGATTAAAAAAAAAAAAAAAGGTATAAAATTTAAATAAAAAATGACTAGTGAATGTCTACATGAGTGCAAGCAAGTATTGCATATCAATTATTTTCCACATTATTCATCTGGGAACGAAAAATAACAGGAAGACTGAAAAGAAAATGAAGTAGTCTTCATTTAGAAATTGCAGCAACATCCATAAATATCAAAACACTAGTGTTAAATCAACAATATGAGGAACGTAAGGGCATGATGATTTAAGTTTAAAGTTGACACAAAGAATCTCCATATTTTCTGTACAACTACTTGCAAATGATTGACTTTCGGCTGATTGACGTGGTAAAGATCTGATTTTAAGGTCCTGTACAGACACAGCATCGGATATTGCGTTGAAATACTCTGAGGACTGATGAATAGTCGTGTGATGTAGTAAAATGGCAGAGAGTAATAATGTGTATTAGCTTTAGCAAATGCCATGTTATTAGCATTAATTATTAGCAGAGCGAATTTGTGCGTAAATCGTTCATGAATCGATTCTTCCGCAAATAGTCTCATTAAACTGAATGTGACAATATACGCAAGAATTGATTTACAAATGAATTCATGTTTCAATAAGGCCCACTCTCTCCAAGTTACTGCACAATGGAAGGTGGTTTGAAAAGGGAAAAAAAAAAATTCCCCACATTGCAGCTTGTGCAATTTGTGAACTAGATCATCGCTCAAGGCACATTGATGTGGAACAATTTTTTCGTGCAGTTTGAGAAGGGAAAATGAAATACGTACTTTGCAAACATTCAGAAAATGATTGTTCTGAAGGGAATAAAGAAGGGAGGGAATTGTTATAGAAATGATGACAAGCTAAGAAGAGTCAGAGAGATGTTTAGCTGGTTGACTCTGAGAACAGCAGTAAAAATACCCTTTTGCAAGGGACCAAACAAATACTTTATCGGCAAGTGCCTGATGTTGGGATTACAATATTTTTTTATTTTTTTTACACTACTTTGCTCTACATAATCTATGTAAAAATTTGTCACTAACACTAGAACATGCAGATTATTTTCTTTTCAACTTTACTGAGCTTTGATCGACGGTGGATGAGGCTGTAAGTGTATATATATATATATATATACTGTATATATGTTTCTTTATAGGAAACAAACATTAAAATGGAAAATCAAATAAAAAAAACTGTTAAAATGCAAAAAAAAAAAAAAAAAAAAAATTCTTTAAAATGCATGCGAGGGAACTGAAGAAATGCATTGTTTAGTAATCTTCACATTTTTGCGCAACACTTTCAGAAGTGCTGGTGAGGAAGTCCTTGCTGTACATTGAATATTTTACCCCCAGTATTGACAACCTGCAATCATGTACGACAAGCAGAAGTGCTTTTGCCTGAAAAAGGCATACGAACAGGTTTCCATTAGCTGTAGGGAAACCAAATCTTTAACAACATTTTCAGGTACAAGTTCTTGCGTTTTGCGTTCGTTTTATGATCCTGAAATTGCTCTGCAAGAAATTACAACAGCAATTTTTCCCATTACATTATGTGCTTCATTAAAATAAGTTAATTACCTTAGCGTTTTGGAAATGAACTACCAAAGCGTCCAGAAACTGATTGTTTAAATGGCGGAATTTCTTAAAGGGATATTTGTTCTACAACACTAACAAATTTACAAGATGAACAAACAATCAAACACATTAAAAAATAACATAAAAAGCAGTTACAGCTCCCATTATTTCTCACAAGGCTATTTGTTCTGTTTCTTTTTATGTTTTTTTTTGTACCCCAATATTTTAGAGTCCTGGAGGTGTGTACGGACTAGAAGAAAAATATATATTTATATATATATATATATATATATATATATATATATATATATATATATATATATATATATATATATACTTTTCAACAATCACTTCAACGATCTATCTTACAAAGATATTAAACAATCCAACATCTGTCCAACAAAATTGCACTTTCCTCAATTCAATATTCACGGTTAATCTTGATCATTGTTTTCCTGTCAGTGTATGGAAGCTCAAACCTTCACTCGACCCTTTTGTATTCTCAGTTGTGTGCGACATACCTTTAGCTGGGGTTTTAGAAGAAAGAACTGAAATGACTTTGTACGAAAACACAAAATATGAACATGTCTCCAAGAGGGGAGATGTCTCTGAAAGAAATCTCCCGTTAGCATACCGTAAATGACCTGATTGATATCAAACATCACTATTCATGATCTCTTCATTGCCTGCCCCATGATGACAAAAACAACAAAAGGAATGGGAAAAGGGGGTTTGATGGTGTCTTGTTGAGTCCTTGAAGTTGAGTTGATGGTGGTGGTGATGGTGGAGGAAAGTGGAGGAAATGGTCCTGGTCAGAAAACGCAATGAAGAGATTTTAGCTGGTGGTATCTGACCAAGGTAAAACCTCCAAGCCTGCCAACCACCAACATTCACCAATACGAAACCAAATAGATCCATCAAAATGCAAGTAAGGGTAAGGCAGAGCTCCGACTTAGAGATGGTAGTGGGTTCGCACCCCTTGGCTGTAGACAGTGGCAAATTTGAAATTTGGAAGAAATTAATTGGCTCACGATGCCTCTGATTTCTCTTCAAGACCGGCCTCAGGCACAAGATGAGGGAAGATCTTAGATTGCGTCATGTTATGTTTTCCTTGTCAGTCTGTAAGGGTGAACCAAAAAAAATAAAAATAAAAAAACAACAACAACAACAACGAAACAAAACGAAACAATAAAAAAATTGACAAAAGTCTTGCATGTTTTCAAAGAAACTGAAGCTCTCCTTTTTCGAGCTCCACCCTCAGAAGAGCTGGACAACTACTATATATGAATATAGGCATATAAACCATACATATAGAAGAATACATATGGACTATATAGATATATAGTAAATGGGTGTAAGCGAGTTGAATTGATTCCTCTTGTTCCAGGGCTTGGGCGGGGTTCTGCTGGAGCCATGCTGTGGGTCTGTCCGGTATTGGGGCAGCAAGTATGAACACCAGACTGGTGTTCATGTTTGCGGGTCGTTCTCAGGGGAGACAGATAGGGTGTTCAAGGTCCATGTCGGGAGTCTTTAGCCCAGGTACCACTGCAACGACAAGACAGAGATGGACAGATAAGTGAGGTTTGGTGTGCAAGGTTCATTGTTGATATAATTGATATCTGTTACCTCTAACAATCAGTGTGTGAATTATCCAGTGAGATTCAGGCAGTGTCATAGCCAAGTAGGGCTGCAACTAACGATTACTTTGATAATCGCACAGAGAAATGACCGTTTCGCAGTTTGATGTTATTTACATGATCTGCTTCTGTATTATTTGAACATTAATAAAGCTATAACTCATTAAATATAACTGCATTTAAGATGTAATGCCGGGGTGTTTACTTTAATGAGCTCCGGCTCCACTTATTCCACAACGAGAGTGCTTCTGTATTTACTCATTTGGTATTTTTGTATAATTCCCTCATACTTTGCGATCTACATCACTTGAAGCTGTTTGGAAAGTTTGGAGTGCATCTGGACTGTGAGCTGTGTAATTCTTCCTCTCCTCAGCCAGGCGCGAACTGCAGTGCTGCACTTGCACTATCAATAGAGTTTAATGTGATCTCATGTTACATTAAATGAGATCAAATGGCTATTCGTCAACGACAATTTTTGTCTACAATTTTTTATTGTCGACTTTGTCGATAACGTCGACTAATCCTTTCAGCCCTATAGCCAAGGGTGGGCCTGGGCTCACCCAAATTAGATATTATTCTTTGACTTCAAAAATCCATAAATTCTATTTTCTGAAAGTGTGAAAGAACTGTTTGAATGTGCCACTTCTCTGTTAAGGAAAATTTGGTAAAAAACTATTTGGGGAAAACTTGGCACGTCCATTTTCATTGAGGCCCACTCAAAAGTAATTTCCTGGCTACGCCCTTGGTTTCAGGTGGAAAAACTTTTTTAAAGGAATTTTTATGGTTAATATTTGGGCCGCAATGTGCCGAAGTTCGTCATACGCAACCAAAACTACTGTCTTTTGGTGCACCTAGCACAGTTAGTCGAACCACAAGTTAAAAACTTATGGGTGATTTTGCAAGAAACCTAGCAAGAAAATGCTCTGGTCATATTTTGACCCAAATCAATACAAAAAAACTTGGAATTATATTTTGCATAAAGAAAATGAAGCCTGCATTTAGGTTCCATACAAGTTAAGCTCGATCGACAGCATTTGTGGCATAATGTTACTTGACAAAAATAATTTTAACTCGTCCCTCCAATGGAAGTGAATGGGGCCAACTTTGGGAGGGTTTGAAGGCAGAAATGTGAAGCTTATAATTTTATAAAAGCACTAAAAATTATTCTTCTGTAAAAAAAGTTTGTTCTGATTTAAACTGTGATGTTGTTTAAATCACCATTTTGTAGTCATTTTAGGGTTTACGGAGTTATGTCGTCATGGCAACAAAGTTGTAAAATTGGAAATAACTACACAGATAAGGTTCATAAATGTTTTTAACTAAAATAATGTCAACACACATATTTTTTAAGTCTTGTGGCTTTACTTTTGAAACAGTGTTTATTTTTACTTTTACGAGTTGGCCATGTTCACTTCCATTGTAATTGGTGTCTTACAATAACCAAGACTTTTGCTTTTGTTTTGTAAAGAAAAAGATGGACAAGTCAAAATTAATTTTGTGGTCATCAACATAATGCCACAAATGCTGTCGATTAACCTTAACTTATATTGAACCCGAAAAGTTTGTGCTCGACTCTGCAATGACAGGTACGACCATTACCCGCTTGACTAACATTTTTTCACTCCCTATCTGTTTCTATCCATCTGCTCCCTCAGTCTCCCCTCTCTCTGTATGCCTTTGCCGAGCTTTCTGCAACACAAAACTGGAGAAATGCTGTTGCAGTGGTGGCAGTGGACTCAAGTGGTAAGGTTATCCTGCTGTACGCCTGTAATCCTTCAGTGAAATGGGCTTATTGATCGCTTTGCGCCATTGTTCACATTTCCAGCAAGTGAGCAAGTGTCGTTTGGTCCTCCCCCACTTTTTCACTCCCTCGTTCACTCCATTCTCCCCTCCCCTTTCCAAATTCCCTCCTTCCACCAAGTTCAAGTTCATACTGGTGTTACATCATGTCTGGTTGCCAGGGACAACCAGACAGCCATATACGTGACTATCATTAGCAAGACCGGGTCTTGCCTTCCTATCCATTTTTCTCTCTCTCTCCTTATCCCTCTTGCCCTGCTCCTATCGTTTCCTTCCTCACTATTCTCTCTCTCTGGCCAGCGTTCTGTTCGTGCGATCCACCACGTCCAGTCCCTGCTGCAAATACACATGATATTGATTCAATGAGTGACGAGATTCACACACACTCCTCCCACTGCTCAGTCCACACACGCACGCACGCACGCACGCACGCACGCACGCACGCACACTGTCCACCAATCAACAGCCATGATTAATTAAGACTACTTTAGTTTTTATCCAATTAGAGTGAAGAGCTTAAGACTGCCTTCTAATTTCAAATCATGTGAAGAAGGCTACACTTACAAATACAAATAAGATACCCAACAATGAAAAAGTACTAAATATTTATGGGCGCTTTTTCAACTACGGGAACTTAGTAGCGCTGTGTACTTATAGAAAGTCAAGTCTTAGAACATTTTTCACACTATTTTTTTTACTACTATCAATGTCCAACAGTGTATGTACATGCATCTCAGGAGATTTATGTCATTTGATTTCTAAAAGTCATGAAAATTCTCATCAGTTTAATTTAATTTCATCTCAAATTCTGTATTGGGTAACATTAACATTTATGAAATAAAATGGTTGACTCCCTTGTCTTTCTAAGTCTACTTCAATAGCTAACATTTCATGCATTCTAAATACAAATAAATAGTATTTTAATTTTTTTTGCATAATTTGGCAAAATTACAGCTTGATTGGAAATGGCGCCCAATAAAATACTCTGCTCACAAGTGATATTTACCTTGAATTTTCTTTATTTTCTTAAAACATCACTTGTCTCATACTTCACTGACACTTTTGTCGACTTGGTTAACAAGTAAACTAACTTTGCTCCAAACTGTGGGACAGTCATAATTTTTGAAAATATTTTAGAAATCTTTTTCAGACTATACATTTTGAAATGGTTTGTGTGTAATTTACTTTTTTTTTTTCTTCTTTTTTTTTTTAAAAGAATTTTCATTTATTTTTGTTAGCATAAATAAAGTCTGGGTCTGGGACAAGGCTAAAACAATAAAGTTTATACATAAAAGGCATTTGAAAAGTACCAAAAATAAATTATAAAGGCATGGTAAATGTTTGTCAGTTGTAATGTGACCTTCATATAACAAAAAGAAAATAGTCGAAATCTGTTTAAACAAAAATCAAACCCTGGGACATGAAATTGGCCGAAGTTGAAGGAACAGAGTAAAACTTTCTATAAAGCCTGTTTATACTTTATAATGCATTATAAATGTATTTATAAAGTATCATAAACCCTTATGATCAGCTGTTTGTTCTCGTAAATAATTGTTACCACAATATGAGTTTTATAATATTAACAACTGCAGTTAATATTGTTTATGAAAATATATAATATGTTTTATAATGCATTATGAACACATTTATTGCATTATAAATACTGTACAGGCTTCACAGAAAGTATTACAGGGCTAATACGGTAAATTAACTAATATTTTTCAGAACAATTAAATCAATCACTCTCAACTGAAGTGGATTCTATCAGGTTGGACACGTCCCAGACATTTGCATCGAGAGCTTGGGCTTACGGCTCGTTTAAATTCTATTGCTCACCACAAGCGCAGCGGAGAAAATGGAAGGTTAGTTTTTAATCAATAGAAGTTGCTGACTCTGGACTTCTGTGCCCCGGTGCAGTGCAGCTTCCTTGTGTCTTTGTCTATTGGCTCAACTGCTCTGAAACACCCCACCCCCCTGTCCTGAGAAGACTTTTGGAGATGGTATTCTGTAAATAGAGCGGCAGCGTGTAAGGTTCTCTTCGATATTCGCCGTAACTTTGCGGACAGTGGGGTAATGTTACAATACAGAGGGCTGTGCAGACAGCTATGATTTAGGCTGCAGATATGCAGCAAGCAGAAGCATGGAGGGGAGAGAGACAGAGATGTATAAAAGGTGTGAAATTGCAACCTGTCAGTCTTACGCTTTCGACAAGGGTGGGCTTTCATAACTGGAGCAAACGCAATAATATAAAAAGAAAAATGTATGTACAAACCATCCAATTGTCAACAAAAAAGAGATTCCAAAACTAGATTGAAAATGTGAGTCGTTTTCACCATTGTGGGTAGTTGCAAGGGCATTTGCTAAGGTGTTCTGCCTTGCTATGCGGTTGCTAGGTTGGTCTGGGTGGTTGCTTACTTGTCAAAAGAGCCCACCACCCAAATCTCTATGATATTCTGGTCTCTAGATATGGGCTTAATATAAAGTCTAAAGGATTTTTTTCATATTTTATCATCGGCCAGGTGAAAATTGTACGTATGATCACTTAAAAGTAATAGCAACAACCAAAGTTTAATAGTTAGGTTTTGGGGTTTGTTCAAATCCTTAATCATAAGTATTAGCATTGCGATAACAATAGTCATGCTTGCCTTAGCAAGTACCACTAATGAATCTTTTCATTGGCTCTTGGCTTTAAAAAAATAAGTCCTCAAAAGTCCTTTGCGGTGAGGTGAAATACTGTGCCAGGAATTAAAGTGGTTTCACACACATCCGTACCATCCGTTCCTTTTTTATAGACTCTCTACTAATGGATGATGTTAAGATTTAATTAAGGGTTGCAGAACCTTGATCAGTAAAAAAAAAAAAGTTTGCCAGATTAAAACATCAAGTGTTTTAGGATTCTTTTATCCCAACTATCCAAGTACTGTCAAAGGCTGTAATGGCTGCACTGTCGAATAGTTCATCTTGACCCTGAGTGACCATAGTATAGAGTCAGAAACCCCAAAAGCAGTAACTACGGCAACACTGAAACTCAGAAAAATGGTTTCAGAGGTTATTGATTGTGCCGCCAAATGTGGAATATAAAATATATTTTTTATAATGTTATAGTCTTCCTCAATTTTCTCTGGATCTGAGCATAGTTCAGTTAAATCCGTCTGTCACAGAGACCTGATTTCGGTCAAAACTCACAGTAAAGAATAGTTACTGTGTTTTGCCTTTGCAGGGCAGCTTAGATCAGACCAAAAAAATAATAATAAAAAAAAAAAAAAGAGCCCCATTGCCGAAGAACCTGCCCTTTGCCAAAGAGTGAAAAAACTTATGGAAAATAAGTTGGCATAGATGGCCGACCATAAAACTGAGAATTGGCCAGAGCTCGATTCGTCCCCTTTCCAGTGGCTGGGAGGAAGGGAGAGGTGTAAACCACAGATACCTCCTTTCCTACGGCTGCCATTTCCACAGACAGTAAAGAGGAGTATATGGTGCTTTTGTGTGGTTACATGATTACACCCCAGTTCCCATCACACCCTCAACCATGCAACCACACTCCCTGGCTTGAGGTTTTCACTTTTTTTTTCCCTCTAACCATTTTCTTTCCTTTTCCCACCTTTTCTTCTTCTCTGTACCCAGAACCAGGAGTTTTTACTGGTAATGCTACTGTACTGCCAACTTAATCGGTTATTGGCTCTTCAATATCAAGTCTTCCAATATATTTAGCAATTTAGAGAGTTTCTGAAGAACAGAACCCAAAACCAGCATTATTCCACCTTGCTTTCAAAAAGTAATAAGGTATTCACAGGTAAAGCATCTTACTTATTTAATGTATTGCTTGCATTAATTAGTCCATTTCTGATGCAACAGCAATTTATTCTTGAGTTAGAAATGCATAACAAATCTTTGCAAAACAAAGATGAAGATACATTTGTTACCATTTGCATTAAGGCAAAAGCATAAATAATAATAAAGGAATAAATAATATAAATTTGTTTATTTTATTATTATAAAAATGCTTGTTATGCTTTAGCAGTTGTAATGTAATGATTATTGTCAACAAATCAGGGGCTGAATTCACGAAAATATTAAGAACAAAAAAAAAAAAGTTCTTATGATAAACTATAATAAGTTTGTAAAAAGGTATCTAGGTATAAACTCTGACGGTTCAAGGAAAAAAGATACGAAAATACTTTTTGGGAAAATGAAATATTCTTAACTTAAGAAAATAGTAGTTAAAGGAATAATCCATGTTCAATATAAGTAAAGCTCATTCGACAGCATTTGTGGCATAATGCTGATTACCACAAAAATGAATTTTGACATGTTCCTCCTCAAAAAAAAAAAAAAAAAAAGCAACAATCTGGGTTATAATTAGGCATTTACAATGGAAGTGAATCAGGCCAATTTTTTGGAGGGTTTAAAAGCAGAAATTAGAAGGTTATCATTTTATAAAAGCACTAACATTAATTAATCCGTTAACACATAGTATTTGAGCTGTAAGGTTGTTTAAATCATAAGTTTTGCGGGATTACAGGGTTTACAGCATTACGCCATCATGGCAACGAAGTTGTAATATAACATTACACAAAATAATTTCGGATTTTAACGTTTATTGATTGGCCCCATTCACTTCCATTGTAAGTGCTGTCGACTGAGCTCAACGTGTACCGAACGCAAAATATCCCTTTAAGAATATTTTGTAGTGTTGGGTTTGAGTCCACCTTAGACGAGTCCGAGTCAAGTCCGAGTCTTTAAACAATCGAGTCCGAGTTGAGTCCGAGTCCACAAGGGGCCGAGTCGGACTCAAGACCAAGTCCATAACAGGCCGAGTCTGAATGAATCTGAATTAAAATTGTAACCGTAAACTCAACATCAATATTTTAAGTTTATTTTAAACTTCACAAAACTACGCTGACTACCACCCCTAGAGTCACGAGTTCGAATCCAGGGTATGGTGAGTGACTCCAGCCAGGTCTCCTAAGCAACCAAATTGGCCCAGTTGCTAGGGAGGGTAGAGTCACATGGGATAACCTCCTCGTGGTCGCTCTCAATGGGGCGTGTGGTAAGTTGTGTGTGGGTCGTGGAGAGTAGCATGAGGCTCCACATGCTGTGAGTCTCCGCGGTGTCATGCACAGCGAGCCACGTGATAAGATGCACGGATTGACTGTCTCAGAAGCGGAGGCAACTGAGACTTGTTCTCCGCCACCTGGATTGAGGTGAGTAACCACGCCACCATGAGGACCTACTAAGTAGTGGGAATTGGGCATTCCAAATTGGGAGAAAAGGGGATAAAAAAAAAATTAAAAAAAACCTTAACATAACTAAGAAAAACAGTTTGTCAATATAAATGTAACTAAAACACATCTGTTGCATTTCATATATATATATTTTATGATTAGTATCCTGCTGAAAAGACTTCAAAGTGGTTTCAGAATGACAGTATATGCTTTAGGTGTATGAAGACAAAACTGTCCTTCAACACAATTCTTATTGCGTTCTGCTGACATTTCAATTATTTGAAATCCCCTCCACTTAAATGAAGACTAAAGAAAGTGAAAGCTGCATTAGTCATTACAACCAAGGATATTATGTTTCAAATTTTAATTTAGTTTTTATTTCTACTTCATTTTCAATTTGTCAATTCAATTTAATTTAGTTTTATTTAAAATTATCCCTATCTAAAGAAATAATAGTCTATACTGAGATTTCTTTCTGAATCTTTTTTCTCTATCTGCCGACTGATTTGGGAAAATACATACCGTACAAATGAGTCAACACAGTAGAAATTAGCACTTGATGAGAAGTTACGTCTCACGATTTGACTGCAAATGCTACATCCAAAAACACTGGAAAAGCCCACTGATAATATTAGGGCCATGTCGTCACGGACATGACTAATTAATTTGCGGGAAACCGCACAATGCAAGGCAGTTCTGTGTGCTGCTCGTGTACCTAAATCCCTGATGCATCCGTGTGCATCTCACAGCAGCTGCCGCAAAAGATAAAAATAAATAAAAAAATTGATATTTGCTTGAGCGGCAGCCACGTTGGTCTGCAGTCAGTCTGAAATCTTTAAATACCAACCAAAGAAAATTTCATTGAGCTCTTCTTTAACAGCAAAAACATGGAGAATAATAATTTTGAGTCATAAATGTAACAGAATTGTCCTTCAAAAGTGTCAGATATATAGGCTAAAAAAAGACGTGCACAAGTTACCAGGTGGTTTACAATAAAAATAAAATAAACATTTAAAATAAAAATGTCATAACCAACTAAATTCATCTCGTAACATGAAGTTTAGCTTCATACACAAACTTTGTCATCGAATAATACATTTATTTTATAGTCTATAATTAAATGATAAACAAAACATTTCACTGCCCAAAATATCCTAATATTTTATTGTGCATGGTTGAATGTTGCGAATGGTGGACAAATGCTGTAAAAGAATGTATTTTAAGCAGCTTCTCAATGCTTTGAAAATAGTCAATCAATAATAAATAAGTGCTGTTTATCTGTTTAGAGTTGCTGTCTGATTTAGCAATAATGCTTTATCCCCCCTGACTATTACAAAATTTACACAGTTAATTCATCAAGCTATTATGGACCAGTTCAAGCTGACAACACTGCATGGACCACAAGAGACTACAGAAGCCTACATGTGTAGATACGCCTAAAAAGACTTAATATCCAATATTAATACTACTTTTTTGTTTTTAGTAAACTGTCAAGGTCAAGGCCAGTTTATTTATAGAGCACATTTAAAAACAACAAGTGTATACTAAAGTGCTGTACATGGGCAAATAAAACAATGAATTAAAGGGAAATAAAAAAACAAGATTGACATTAAAAACAATAAACAATACAATATACATTCATACAAAAGCCAAAGAATATAGATACATCTTCAGACGTGATTTAAAAATGTGAAGCGTAGGAGCGGATCTAATGTCCAGAGGTATGTTATTCCATAGTCTAGGGCTGACTACGGAGAAGGCACGATCCCCTTTAAACTTCAAGCGGGAGCGTGGTGTATGCAGGAGACATTTATCAGAAGATCTGAGAATTCTGAGAGATAAGATGGGGCTAAACAATTAATAGCTTTAAAAACAATAACAAAATCTTAAAATGAATCCTGTATTGGACTGGTAACTAGTGAAGAGATGCTAGAACAGGTGAAATACTTTCCCTCTTCCTTGTTCCAGTTAGGATCCAACTCTTTATGTGTCTATTCTCAATGTCGATGACTGCCCATCGCCCCAAAATACAGAGTCCGGGGCAAAATGAAAGCCGAGTGCCCAATACATCACACACAAGACTCTGAACCTTCAACCAAAACTCCTGGATCTTAACACCCCCCCAAAAGACATGGGTTATATCTCCATCCTCTGATTGGTATTGCCAGCAGGTGGGTGTGTCTTTAAGACCAAGCCTATACAATCTAGAGGGGGTCCAATAAAATCGATGTAAACTCTTGAATTGCGTAAGGCGCACCGTTGCATCTCTAGATGCAGACTTGATGATTTTTAGAATCTTAGCCCACACTCCCTCCTCCAATACCAAGTTTAAATCTTTCTCCCATAATCTCTTAAAAGAAGTTGAAGCTCCATCCCCCAGACACTGAATTAGCAGGGAGTAATACACTGATGCCTCATGACCTTTTCCAAAAGCAGTAATCACCACTCCCAGAGTATCTGCCGCTTTAGGGGGGTGTATGCTATTCCCAAAACTAGTACAGAGCAGGTGGCGCAGCTGTAAATATCTAAAGAACTGAGATCTGGGAATCCCAAAATGTTGAACCAAATTTTCAAAGGATCTCAACACTCCGCTCTCACATAGGTCACCGAGTGTATTAACCTCCCTCACAATCCACTCTGGCCAGCAGAAAGGGGACTTATTAATACATAATTTGGGATTGAGCCATAAGCTCGAGGCAACATTTAAATGAATGTCCGAATTAAACTGAGTGTAAATGCGAGATAACGGGGTGTAATTTAACTTCTCCAATTAGTTTGATAGAAAGGCTTTGCAAAGGCGAAATAGGGGCCAGAACTTCCTGTTCAATACAAAACCAGGGAGGGGCTCTCTCAGGTGGAAGCGACCAATGAGCCAAATGTCAGAGACAGAAAGCATAATAATAAAACAAAATCTTGGGTAGGCCTAGCCCACCTTTATCAATTGGCCTATGCAGCTTACTGAAATGTAATCTGGGACGTTTCCCATTCCAAATGAAGGAGCACTTATTTGTTTTTTAAAATTTAGAGCCATGTCAAAGATCACTCCCAAGTTTTTAGCAAACTCTCCTGTGAGACATGATGTGGGTGACTTGACTCAATTAAGTTCTTGATTTTAAGTTTTTAACCACAATGAAACCACCATGCAAGCACTGTCTTGGCTGCACAAATGCCACACGCAATTTTACCAGTTGTCAGGTCCCATGTCGTGTGAAACTGCCTCGTTTAGTTTCTATTACATTGGATACATACCTGTCTTTATGTTTTCGTTGTGCCAGCCACCTCGGTAGTTGATGTTATACAGTAGTCTCTGTAGTAACATTCAAGTGTACTGGTTGACCGATGAGTGTGCCTGTGCACGTGTGTATGTGTGTCTACGACTTCAGGGGCTAATAGAGCTGCATGCAGACAGAGATGTGTTCTTTAATTTCTATTTTGTTATTTAAAAAATAAAAACAATTTCATTGCATCACAAATGTCACGGACTTAGCTAGACTCTGAAAAAAATCCAGAGTCCGAGTCAAGTCCGAGTAAAAATGCATCTGAGTCCGTGACATGTCCAAGTCCATTAAAATTGGACTCATGACTCGGACTCAAGTCCGAGTCCAAACTCGTGTATCTCAACTCTAATATTTTGTGAATCCGGAACTGTTCTGCATATAAGTTATCTGTATTTCAGTTATCAGCACAAAAAAATAAAAGTAATGTAAAAATTGTATTGGCCATGAAATAAAATAATGGATTATCTCTACCTTTAACCTTATGTAAGTTGGGTCGGCTAGTTCTTTGGGTCTCACAGTGGAGTTGGTCTCCATCGTGGAGCTCTGCACGAGGGAGGGTAAGCAGACGAGGGGTCAGGGCCTCAGTGTGCAGCTGCAGGGTGTGTAGGAAGGGAGGGATTATGGGACCGAACCTCTCTTTGCTCTCAAACTCTCTTTATCTCTCATGGGATTGAATTGCGCTGCAGGCCCAAGAAGAGTGAGAGATTGGGAGTGAAAAACCAAAGGAGAGACAGAGAGATTGCAAACGAGCAAGATTAAGCACAAAAACAAATCCCGCTGGTGTGAGGGTGAGCCAGATGTCCCGCGGGCTGCATGCGAGCTGATCCGCAATCATCCCTGAACTTTGTGTGAGAGACAGCAGGATTGACGATACCTTGGTCTGTTCAAACAATCTCGTGCTGACCACACAAACATCTTCTCCAAGCGTTCTCTAAATGTAGCATTCCTTATTCCTAAACATTCTGTTTGGACGGAGTTTCGAGCCACCCATGCAGAGTAAACAAGGTTTAAATGTGAGTGCAACATGTGCTCACTTTGGCAGGGAGGGTATGCACAGGATTAAGTAATTTCCATGCCTACAACTAGAACGACATGTGTTTAGCGCTCACCATGTGAAGCAGAGAAGGAAAGGGTTATAATGCTTGGTTATAATACTTACATATCGGTTTAGTGATGCAAGTTTCGCTAATGAATCGTTCTTTTGAAACGAGGCAGGTTTTCGGTCCTGTGGAAACCAACTAGTAATTGCGTTCACCTAAGTAATGGTAAGTGTGGTTCAGAGGTTGCATTTTCAAACAGTTAGGTTTACGGTTGGGGTTTGGGTTAGTAAAATATACATACTTTTTGACTGTTTTATGTAATTTACAACTAAAAATACAACTCACTTTTGGCACCATTCTGTGGATATTTCACACATTTCACCTCAACAACACTTCCAGCTTCGGCCACTAGGTTCAGTAGTTTCAAATGTCGGTAAGCACAAACCAATTTCAGCAGCAGAACTTTCGACCTACTGTTGCCGAATTCATAGTGAGATCAGTTTGGATATCTTGATATCATACAGTGATAACACAAGTATTCTAATGACTAATTTGTTATTTATTTCACTACAAAACAGAACATGTAATATACTGGACAGGGACTTCTAGAAACATTACTGAGTGATGATTCCCTGAATCTCTGAATTGTTCTTTTAAATCGGTTTTATTGATTTATTCGAACGGATATGCAAAATGTTTGTAAATAAAATGTAGAACTTTGTTTGGGAGTAAAATGTCAAATGATGTACCAAGTTGGAAACATATCTCAACATTTCATACAATCAAGCTAAATAAAATGTAGTGATAAACAATGGTATTTCAGGCTTTATAGAAAAACTTCCAGATGCTGGACTTCTACAAAAACTGTTGAGTGATGACTCAAATGCATAGTATTTTAAACCAGTTCATTGAAACAAACCATTCGAATGAACGCATTATGAACCCACCTTCCCAATACTTGTGCGTTTCCTTTTAAAGGACGTACGTCAGCAGTTGCAAGTGATGGATAGATAGCTGTACTCTACCCATCAATAGCCTTAGTGTCCCGTTTGAAAGCCTTCAAGGTGAAAGCCGTTTTAATGTAGCAAAAAGAGAGGGGTGGAGGGGAGGGAATCACACTCCAAACACAGATTGCAGCACATCAGATATAGCAGTACAGTGTAAAGAATGAAAGACACTGAAAAATATACTTTCAGAGAGAGAAAATGGAAGGACAAAGAAAATTAAATGCACCGGTAACAGTTAGTAAAGGGAGAAAGTAAGGGTAATCGACAAGTTGGAGCGATTGAAAGGGACAAGACAAGAAAGTTGGGTAGAGGAGACTAAGGAAATGACTAAGAGATGAAAACAGATGCCAAAAGTATCTGTATATGTATTTTGGTATCAAGTTGGTATTAAAATACCAAAAATAACAGTATCGGTACAGTAGTACGAAAATCGTGACATTTCACTGGTACTGGTTTCACCAACTGAAATTTTGTGTCGACCATAGATTGTAGTGTACAAACTAGAGAGAGAGAGTGATAGAAAAAGGGGCTGGGAATCTTCTGCTGGTCCTTTAACTCTCTGTCAATGGCAGAAGTAATCTCATCAGGACGGAGGACTGCTGAGTCAGCGGCAGCACTAAAGTGCCCGAGGATGAGTGTCATCTCGGAGGAATTCAGCCTCATGTAATGCAAACCAGCCCGGGCCTAGAGAGCAGTGCTTATAAAAGCCATCTCAAAACCAAACCAACCCCCCCCCCACACGTATTACAGCTCCCTGCGGGACCCTCCAGACATTTACTACATTATTTATTTACATTTTGCCATCAGACGCTATGGAAAAAAAAGCTCCGTAGTCCATTAAAGGACCCCAAACAAACAGCTCACACCTACAGGGGTTATAAACATTCATGTTTATTATTAGAGGTAGAACAGAGAGTGGCAGTGCGGTAATGTTCACAGGTGTGCGTAGAGGAAGAAAGGCAGTCTGTTTTTCTCCCTCTCCTTCTCCCAGACTGAGATATTGCCCAGATTTGTGGAAGTGTGTATGCGCTTAGACAGAAACAGGAGCCAGTGATTTTCTGGGGTGTGACACGGAGCATAGAGCTGAAATCAATCATGGGTAATTAATTTGTTTCACACCGTCTGGTGTTCTGCCCCCTTCTGGATTTGAGAGGAAGTGCATGTCCTATCTCATGCAATAATGGAGCTGCAACAGCTTTGATTGCACATCGACTTGGGGCTAGACAAGGTGCTGATCATAGCAAACCAAACAACTCCATTTTAAATTAGCAGACTTTTAAACAACACTACTGAAGAATCAAAATTGATGTTTTGTGGCTCTGAGTCCATGTGTACTAGCTTGGAAACCATCTATATTTTAGTGTACTCCTAAAAGTGGACAAAATAAAAAATTAGCAGATATGTGCATTTAAAATTCAGTGTTTTTCTTTCAACAAAATGGACCAAAAATATAGATGACTCAACCTGCACTACACATACTGATGTCCAACAAAAGGCTCCCTAAAATGAGAATGTCCCTTCCACTTATACAAACTGCAAAGACAAGCAAGAAGCAAATGGAGACATTTTTTGCAAAATGTAATTCCTTACACGCATCACAGTAATTCCAAGGTGAAATGTCCACTGTGTGGTGCTAAAAGCGAGTTACATTTTCTACCAAACAAATGAGGTTTTGAAGGTTAATGCTGTATCGATTTTTAAATCAACAAAACCTACCTCCCCACCCAAAATCCTAAACCTAACCGATAAGAGTCATAAAAAGCAAATGTGAGATGAAAAACGCAATTACTGAAGCAACCATGTCTTTTTGTGATGTTTCAGCTCATATGTCGACTTGCATGCTCTTCAGGACTTGTACCCCGGTCCTTTGCATTGCAAATGCAATGCTCTATCAGTTGAGCGTCTGCACAATTTAATCACACTCGGAACAAGCTTGTAAATGTAGTTGGTCACGTAATGCAAATTTAAAATGCCTTACAAGTCAAGCCCTATTGTAAAAGTGTTTAGATGTCATAAGAAAGCATTGTGTGAGGAACAGGGGAAAAGTGTTTATGAACTGCTAATCTGCTGTTTTACTCGTGATTGGTGTAAAAAGGGAACAAAAGTCGTTGTTGTAGCACCTCTAGTGTTTGTTTCACCAGGAAACTACTGAAATACCCCAAAAATCCATGTAAAAATAATTATCTTCTTAAAACATCTCTCTTCTGTTTTCTTTGCTTTTTTTTTTTTTTTACAAGTTGCGAAAATGGATTGTTGATGGAAATATTGAGAATATCTAAATAGAGAGGTAAAAAGGGTAGGCATTAAGGGGGGTCACACACCAGATGTGTCTGGCAGACGACATGGTGCGTTCTAAAATTAGAAACAACTGTTTTCAATGAAGGTACACACACCACCGCCACCGATTGCCGTTTGTCGGCGCCCAGCTACGACTCCGGAGACTGCTCAAATTTCTGCCATGCCACGGAGCACAAAATCGCATATTTTCCATTAAATTCGACCAAATCATTATCAAAGGACATTGATTATTTACTCTAGTGTTGGTAACTTTTGTGTGAACTGTCTGCCACCTGAACCGCATTGACGTGCCCTGTGTTTGATACCTGTGCCGTGTCCTAGCCGCAATGCCGTGCTTCTTGTCCGTTGTGCGACCACCTTAATAAGCTTTTGCTTCAGCCTATTCCTTTTCGGCAACTATTAAAGATATAGCAGGGTTGACTGAACTGTCATGAAATGTATAAATGCCAAAATAAATAAATGAATGAGAATGCAATGTAATAAAATGTATTTAGCAAAAATTTAGGTATTGTAATGTGATTTTGAGACCAGGTTGCTATTTAAAAAAAGGGATGAGCCCTTTAATTTGTCCAATCAATCTATACGTTTGTCAACACAGGGGGAAAAAACTGCACTCGTAAAAAGATTTCATAGGGTCTTTAAGGAGGCACTACAATTAAACATTTTCCTGCAACCTTTTCAGAATTCTTTGTCTCTCAAATAAAAATGTATTACGAATTTGAGTAATAATTTTTGACCTGTTTTGTGGGGACTTTCTCTGTAGATGCTTAACAATGGCAAATTGACATGGAGGACATGAGTCAATTATTGATGTTATCTCTTCTGTATACTAACATTTATAGGAAAGGAATAAAAGCCAAGGGTGCCGGAGTTCTCATCCCAGTCTCCATGGGGCCGATTTACTGCCTCTATGTGTGTGTGAGTCACTGCGGTGCCTATCTGCACTGCCCATCACACATTCAGCTCCTCCCAGATTGTTCAGACTAAAAAACCAGTTTATGAATCATTGCTTTATCAGCATCGCTTTGGGAAGGGGGTCAGGCTGCAGTCCCTGCTGGCGGCACAATTAAACACAGATTACGGGCCTGTGCGAGCTGGTGTTTGCAGTTTTTCGCTGATCGGAATTTATTTGATTGAATTGAAAATTTTCTGGTTTGTCTTGTCTCCAAAATGCCATCATACAGTGTGACTGGTCAACTTGTGTGTGTTTATTTGATTAGCAAAGTGCAGCGTTTGCTACAGAATTTTAATTTGCGTGGGAGCCCCAAGTGAGTCTTTATGACCGAATCAGAAAAAGAAGAAGCTCATTCGTGTCATTTGTTCGCAAATCAGACAACACTGGTTCCGCTGTATGTTAATTTTTGCGCACAGCCGATAAAGCAGCATTACAAAGACCCCTTACCTATAGTAAAATCACTGTAATGCATAGACATAAGTGGCTTATAGCTTGTATAAAACACAGACAACAGCACTATGGAAAATACTGCGATACTCAATTAGGTTAAATTATAATTAATATGAATAATCTTTATTTTTTATTTTATTTAACTTTAATATGTAATTAATTTAATAACAATAATTGAATAGTTAAGTAATGATTAAGATAAATTAGTATACATTTTTGGAATAAACAATTCTTAATTCTTAACCTATTTTTAAGATTTACGCATTTCAATTTCATTACAAATTTCCACCAAATTTAATTTTGTAATCTTAAAATTAAATGAATAAAAATATCTAAGGTTTTAAAATAGAATTTTGTTAATGATTACTCAATATATACAGTATATATACACCGATCAGCCACAACATTAAAACCACCTGCCTAATATTGTGTAGGTCCCCCTCGTGCTGCCAAAACAGCGCCAACCCACATCTCAGAATAGCATTCTGAGATTATATTCTTCTCACCACAATTGTACAGAGCGGTTATCTGAATTACCAAAGACTTTGTCGGTTCAAACCAGTTTGGCCATTCTCTGTTGACCTCTCTCATCAACAAGGCATTTCCATCCACAGAACTGCCGCTCACTGGATGTTTTTTGTTTTTGGCACCATTCTGAGTAAATTCTAGAGACTGTTGTGTGTGAAAATCCCAGGAGATCAGCAGTTACAGAAATACTCAAACCAGCCCATCTGGCACCAACAATCATCCATGCGATTATCTACTCAGCCAATCGTGTGTCAGCATTGCAGTGCATAAAATCATGCAAATACGGGTCAGGAGCTTCAGTTAATGTTCACATCAACCATCAGAATGGGGAAAAAATTTGATCTCAGTGATTTGGACCATGGCATGATTGTTGGTGCCAGATGGGCTGGTTTGAGTATTTCTGTAACTGCTGATCTCCTGGGATTTTCACGCACAACAGTCTCTAGAATTTACTCAGAATGGTGCCAAAAACAAAAAACATCCAGTGAGCGTCAGTTCTGTGGACAGAAACCCCTTGTTGATGAGAGAGGTCAACAGAGAATTAATCTACAGATCCACAACAAATATATTATAAATAAATATAATAATAAATGCCATTCATATTTTAATGTAAAAATTATTTTTTCAGTATAATTATATTTATTAGAAATTATATTTCATTTAATAAATTATATTAATTTATTTTAATATTAATTATTTGCCATAGATGAAGATTCAGCCAATGCTAGCGGTGCAGAAAACACTGGCAAAACACATACAGATTGTGGGTCTTACCAATCATGTGCCGATGTGTGTATGTTTGTGTGTGAGAACCAACCCTTCACAGGGCACCATCCCTATATCCCTGCATGTGTTGCCAACCTCTCCATCTCCGAGGGCAATCGCCAACAGCTCCCATGGCAGCCAACCCCTGAGGGCGCTGCCACCCTCCCACCACCCTTCTCTTTTATTCCCTTCTCCTCCTCCCATTAAAGACCCCTCCATCATCCCTCCCTACTGTCCCGTCTCTCGCTCTCTGCCTGGTTACCATAGCCAGCCTTCTAGGAATGTTTACAGTTAGGGTCACATCATTCTTGTCTGCCCGTCAATTTCGCTCTCCTTTATACTACAACCCCCGAAACACGTCGGCCACCGTGGGTAACTTTTGTCCTCCCCGCCCCGGGATGGTCTGCACCAGCTTACTAGACCAATGAAATGGTGCGACTGAATCCTGCCGTGGGGTCACAGACTTGTCAATATGGCCAGCCTGTGACTCAAAGAGTGCTGCAATATAAACTCTCAGTCAAATCACTGTCTGGCTAGACAGAGCCTCTCAGAGTTCACTGACACAGTGGGTGATGGCACTCGGTAGACGTTTCATTATTCAGAATTTGCTATTTTTTGGTGATAGGATGTTGAAAAGTAGAACAATAGTTCGGCACGCTGCTCACAAGATGAGGAATTTAGCTAGCTCCAGAAGAGTGCAATGCAATTCTCTGTCCAAGCACCTACCAGCAACAATTCAGGTCTGAGGGGTGTTCATTTGTTTGCTTGCATGGTTTTACAATGTTAAAAATGGGGCGGCTTCAGTATCAACTCTCAACATACACAATGCAATGAAAAAACACCTTCAAACTTATAAGCGTATTAACAAACCCATAAGCTAGATAAAGAACATAAAGAAAAGGTTTTGTACGAGTTAACTTCACATTGTAATTCAAACAATATTATCATGTTTAAAGAAAAGCACGATGTAAAAAACAGCTGTGAGGAAACCTGTGTTAACAAAAATAAAAAATTAAAAACTATAACTACAATGTATCCTACAGTATGAATGAAAGTGAAAATGACTTTAGTTTTCATATTTTCAATGGAAATTTTAGTTTATTATTAAAAAGAAAAGGGGCAATCTATCTTTCCCCTGGGATATATTGTCAAATAACACTCAGCATGTTGACCATTTATGTAAAATACTTCAATTAAATCAGTTACTTGAAATTGTCACAACAGAGACTAAATCTAAAATAAAATATTATGGAATATATCAAATGTTCGATACCAGATAAAAACAAAAAAATAAAAATAGGAATTCACTACTGGGACCTTTTTTGCCCCCTTAGTTAAAATATCTGGGGCATTTTTTCACTTTTGGTGCCATATTTGCCCCAAGCACCGGCTAACAGAAATTAAAAACTGAATATATATATATATATATATATATATATATATATATATATATATATATATATATATATATATATAAAGCTTTCAAAACTGTAACAACCCCCTCATTTAAATGGGCAAGGAGAATAGGTACAGATGAGTGGCAGATCAGTCTTAAATGTAGATGGATAGAAGTACAGATCCTTGCCACTTCCTGACAGAGAAAAGAGGGAGAGAGAATGTGCTAGAAAGAAGGACAGAGAGAGAGAGAGAGAGAGAGAGAGAGACGAGGAGGTAGGGGGGAGGAGTAATAAATAAATACAAACAATAAATAATAACAAACCACCCTCCCACCCCCTGCTCTCCTCCCAGCCGGCCTGACAAACACCTGCCTCCATTCTACTGGGAGATGTGTGTCTTGCGGCCTGCGACACAGTCAATAAATCGATGAGAGGCTGCTGCAGGCCTCAGGACATATTACAAACGCACAAAATCTCTTTCTCTCTCTGTTCTCTCTAGTCTTCAGTGTTTTCTATATGAGCATAGTCATCCCTGTGTGTGTGTGTGTGTGTGTGTGTGTGTGTGTTATAGCTCAGTTTACAGCAGTAACTGAGAGCTCATGTTTGTTGGGATAGGTGGCAGCACTGGCAGCATTTGTCACTGGAGATATACAGTATGTGTGTGTGCATGTGCATACATGTGGGCATGTGTGTGAAGATTAAGTTTACACACTGCACAGGCATTCCAGTGGCGTTAACATTTTAAATGACTGCAAAACAAACACAAGTTCATGTACATCAACATGGTGGCTCTGATGTTGGCAACATAGGTGTTTAATAATGGTTGACCCAAATGGGTTTTTCAACGGCTGATGCAGACACAGATACCAATTGTATAATATAAAATAAGGTGAAATCAGGTAAATTGGGCCAGTTTGGGCCAGACATTGAAATTAATTGGATATGTAATGTTTCTCAACATCATCTTAGAAATATTGAACAAACAGAATGTATTAAAGCATATAGGGTGAATTTATGTCAATTCAGTCAGTTTTTGACATTGAAAAAATGGACTGTCAACAATTGGCAAAATAAACCTGAATGCACCCTATACATTTGAGATAAAAAAAAAAAAAATATATATATATATATATATATATATACACACACACACACACACACACACACACACACACACACACACACACACACACACACACACACACATGGATATGTTATTTAAATGAACAAAATATTTGTCAAAATTTACTCCAAAATATTAGAAAACAGATTGTATTAAAGCATATAGGATGAATTCAGGTAAATTGGACCACTTTTTGACATTGAAATAAAAAATAAATAAATAAATGTGAATGCACCCTATAAGATACTACTGAATATGCTAAATGATAGCATTTAGGGCAAAATTGCTGAAATTAAATGGATACTTTATTTAAACGAGCAAACTGCTTCTCAACATTAAATAAGAAATATTAAAATCCAGATTATATTATATAAATATGGCAAATTCAGGTAAATTGAGAAACTTTTTAACATTGAAATGACTTAAAAATGGGCAAAAATAAACAAGAATGCAACCTAGATAAAATAATGCAATTACATTTAACTGGGTATTTTATTTAAAAGAACAACATTTTCTCAACATATACTCAATATTATAACAATATATGCCAGTATACTGACACAAACATATATATATATATATATATATATATATATATATATATATATATATAGAGAGAGAGAGAGAGAGAGAGAGAGAGAGAGAGAGAGAGAGAGAGAGAGTATACAGATAGAGAGAGAGAGAGAGAGAGAGAGAGAGACAGACAGAGCGCTAATACTTCCAGGTATGATTATTTTATCAAAGCTGTTAATTGGTCTCAAATTGTTCAAATATTATCTGATTAATTGGCCTGACTGTACTAGTTGTGTCAAATTGTACCATCTGACAACTGATGCGTAGCACATAAGTGTGAGTATTTGTGTTTCAGGGGTGTAAATCATGCCTGCGGCCACCATGCAGTGGAATCCGAGTCAGAACACGCTAATTACATGTGTAATAAATCAGCTATGAGCACTTGCAGTGAGAGAGAGAGAGAGATTTGCTTAGAGCTGCCATAAAACTGCTCAAAGCCAATTATGACAGAAAACAAGGACTCTTGATGGACTTTGAGGGATTTGGGTGGATGTGTGGGTGGGTGTGTTCTCACCTGAGGCTGCTGAGGGATATTTACAAAGCTGGGGTCTCTGGGGCCCACGCTGACAAAGCGCTGAGCGGGAGACGTGCTCGGTGTGGAATAGGCTGTGGTGAGAATTACACACAAACACAAACAAGATGAATATCAATATTGTGTCGAGAGCAGTACAGCTATTGAGAGGATGGCTTGTAAACTAAGGTTTGATACGGACACTATGCATGGTTGATGAGATATTCTATTCATTTCGAAAAACACTCTAGATAAACTTACACTCGCTTGGGAAAACCGAGACACTTTATGTTCTGGCTCTATATGTAATACAGGATTGGTATTGAGCGTGTGTGTGGGTCAAGTTTTGCCAACATTCTAGTGCAAGATAGTAAAGCCTGAAATCATGATTTCCAGACAACGGCTGGTCCCCATCATCAGGATGTTTTCCATGAGGAAACATCCTAAATAATGTCTTAATTAAAATGTATAAATGCAAAAAAAAATCTTCTTTGAGGGTTAGATGTAAAAGGTAGGGTTAAGGATAGAAAATACTGTATATTAGGCTCTGTATAAAAACAACAGAAGTTGAGGGAAAGTCCTCACCATGATAGAAAAGCAAATGTGTGTATGAGTGTGTGTGAAGCCAGGTGATGGGCCATAACAGAGCTTGAATACTCACTTGGCGAGGTGGGGGAGTTGCCCCCTCCCTCGGTGGAGGTGGAGGGAGGTTTGGAGTCTGGCACAGGCAAGGGCACGGGTCGCGCCATGGGGGGAGGCGGAGGAGGGGGTAGCATGGGGGTGGGCAGGAACGGGTTGTGCACCTTCCCTTGACTGCTCCCGTTAGGCTGGATAGAGTGAGAGTAAAAGGAAAAAAAAACAAAACATGAAAATGCACATCACATCCTATCTTTCAACTTCCAAGCCCCATAAGTACATATGCACCCCCCGTGTACGGACATGTATGACCAGCAGGCACAGCAAAAACTGTAAATATATCGCACACACACAACCGTGTTGTAAACACACACATGTGCACATCAGAAGAATCAGAGAGACGTTGCTCAGCATTTTTCAGCTGCTCCGAGTCATAAACAGTTCTGCTGCTCTGCGCACTTCACATTTCAGAATCTATGACCCAAACAGCACGTTCTCTTCCCCAGCCGTCAGTGCCATATCGGTGAGTCCGTAACCTAGAGTCGGGTCACTATAGTGCAGGGATCAGATTTATTACCCCCACCCACCAGCCTGTTAAAACAAATCTGAAAATGCAAGAAAACCGTGTTTACATGCAACCCGAAATCGGGGTAATGGGCAAAAAATTGCATGTATCGATCAGTTTTTGCTTTAACCGTTTATGAACTTACCGTTTATGAGCTTAGTGTATTTTTGTACAGCACTGCTTTATGTGCATGTGCTTGTAATCAGATGAAATGTGTTAACAAAAAGTGTTAACAAACAGACAAACAGTAACTCTTAAGGGGCTGTTCAGACCGAAAGCATTCTTGTGGTAAAAAAAAAACCTAGATGTGGCACAACACATAAATCAGAGCGCAGGTGTCTTGAGAAACATTTTAAAAAGTTAAAGTTCTTTATAACTTGGCACTCCTGTGCGAGATGTTGAAAAAATAGCGAGATACTGCGCAACAGTGAAAGAAGCAAAAACACTTTGTGTGTACGGCCCCTAACATCAGAAACATACTCTATGCAAGTACGCAAATGCGAATGCTTGGTCATCACATAGCAAATTCGTTGCCCTGTTCTAACGTTACTGTGGCGGTAACAAACCTCAGTACTTAAGGGGGCGGTAGAGCTACCTTAAACTGTCTGTGCCAAAATAACTAATATTTTGTTGTTCAGGTAGCTAAATATAAACATGTCAACAGTTTAACTAATTTTAACCAACTTGCTCAGCAAGAACTGAAGGAGAATACTGACTGAAGACAACGCAAGTTTACATCCTTGCATTGTTTTATGAATAATTTTTTTGAAAACAGCGCATGAAATCAAGCTTGCAAAGCTTGAAGCCTAGCATTCATATTCTTGCGAAGACTATGTTTAGCTTACACAGTCTTCTTATATGTTTTATGCCACATGCACAGACGTTGCATCAACGTTACATGAATAACTACGTTAAATCACTATGAACAAGTATAATACGTAAAATGGAGGTAGGGGAATGTGTGCATATACAAAAATGCTAATTCTTACATTAAGGAAGCCCACCTGTCCAGCTTGCTGACCACTGTCAGGGCAGACAAGTTGGACAAACTCCTTGAGCGTCTCCTGGGGGTGGTAGCGGATGGCGTGGTGGGAGAAGTAGGAGCCGGGCTGCTGGATGATTGGCGACGTCGGGAAATGAAGACTTGACGGTGTGGCGTGAGGACTCGCTGAAAGAAGAGAGAGAGAGATGAGTTTGGTTAGAAAGGGCAGAAGGAGAGTAAAAGGGAAGGGTGGAGGACAGGGGCATTGGGGTCCATGAAGACAGGATGCAGACATTGTGCTTGGTGGATTTGTGCTTGGGTGGATTGGTCATGCAGATGGGGTCACAGACAAAGAGGTGGAGCATCTAGTTTGGGCTGACTGTTACAAAATATTTGCATGCACTCTCTCATAAGGTTCACAGAAAATGTTGCCCTTAAGGCTAGAAACATCCTTAGTGCAAGTACGCGTACGCAGATGCGAACGCTTGGCCAACACATTGCCAGTGTCTGGTTTCAGTGTCAGTCTGGTTGAAACCTCAGTACTCAAGGAGGCGGTTATGTGTGCCATTAAACTGGATGTGTTATAATTTAGGTAACTTGCTATAAACATATTGACTTTAACTTGCTTGCTCAACAATATTCTCTTCAGACTGTAGCTCCGCCATGTGGACAGCCAAGCACACAAATATCTGCTATAGTGTCCCTTGTGGCAATGTTGGGAATGCAACTCATACTTGCGTCGCATTATGAATTGCGGTGCAACATATTTTGGAATGCAATAATGCATGAAATCGAGCTTGTGCAGCTAGAAGGCCCTGTGTTCATGTACTTGCGTAGGGTAAGTTTCAGAATCTTACGCTTCTGCATATTGAAACTTGGCATGCTGTGATCAGTTAAAAGACACTTGAGAACCAATGACATCAAATCTGGCGTCATCTTAATGCGCTAAGTTTGAGTATGCACGAATGAGATTTGAGAGCTATGACTGATGGGATTGTTTTAGTGAATAATGACCCAAATTCGGCTTGTTCCTCATACAAAGCTATTGTATGTTTTCAGAAGACTTGGGATATAGTGCTTGAGAAATATGGACTACTTTATGGTGCTTGTTTTGTTCTTTTTCAAGTTTGACAAGCACTGGTCACTGTATGCTTCTTGTTCCGTGTTTGTAACAACACATTTTGTGTGAACTATCCCTTTAAAATGGTAGGACAAATTGAATAGACTGTACTTCTATCCCTCGCAGCTTCGTTTTCATTCAAGTCAAAATAAATATGCGGTCTACTCTGACTAAGGTCTATGACAGAACGCACTCACGCACACAATTCATGCACCTGCTCTAAACAATGGGTAGCCACTGTAACAACCAGCTGTTCAGTCAACAGCACTTGAAAAATCCACACATCCGATTAAACTCGTAAGAGTAACGACAGAGAGTGCTTCATGTGGTGCTTGCTACACTCCACTTGTAAAATTAGCAAAAGGATGCTGGCAGAGTCCACGCCTCGCAAATACGCACATACAATTTTGCCATGTCCTCATTCTGCATTTTCTTTCATACAATGTCGTCACGAATGAAATAAAAAATAAAAAAATTTAACCATCTCATGGAAGAGGGTGATGTATCGGTCCTCTGCTCTGACGCACCTTGCTGGCAGGCCTTCAGTTCGCCCTGAGACTGACAGTCTTTTAATGGATCGGACCTTATCAAGTATTTAATTGTAACCAGCACAATCTAATTAGGTGGCTCTTAATAGAGGTAATATTCGGTTATTGGTTATTAGTATAATGCCTGGGATGTGCAGCAGTGCAGGGTCTTTAAGCCTGTGATGTATCGCAGCAGAGTTAATAAGACTCCGCACTCACCCTCTCCAATCGCTCTCTCTCGCTCTCTTTCAGGAGAGATGGTAAGCTGATACTACATAAACATTGTTAAAACCACAGCCCCCCTACTGCAGTAATTCACTTAGCTCGGCCCTTGATTTATGGCTCTGTCAATAGAGGGTGACTGGAAACTCTGGACGCTGGGGCTGCGATGTAGCCATTGTATTTACAGTAATAATGGAATGGATGACTCTCTCCTGCCCTTCTTTGGAATCGTTGTCCGATTGGAGTCCCTTTCCTGATGCCGTCTTTTTAAGTCATGGATATTTTGTTAGGGGTGGAATAAAAACTTTTACAAGGAGACCGGCTGTGGTAGTTCAAATACGTAGACGTGCGCAAAAATATTCTTTACTGTCGCTCGTCTACTGGATTAGCCCTGTGTGCCGAGACTCTGCCGCAGCAACTGACCCCCACTGAGACACACCCTTTCCAAAGCTGAGTCAGGATTTGAGTGGAACACACACCTTTTGAAGTGCCCAAAAAGGTTTTGGACACTTCAGCCACACTTAAGAATGGCTATGCATTATATATAACAAAATATCAAACCAATTGCTAATGGGCCAATAAATATATTATTTAAAATTAAGACAAAAGATATTCAGACATTTTCTGCTTGTCAAACTTTGTGGAACATGCCCATAGTTAAAAGTACAGTAACTTGACAAAATGGCTAAGGAAAGTGTAGTTCTGAGAAAAGCTGTGGCAAGTTGCAGATGCAACTTGGTTTAATAATGTGTATCTTATATAATGGCATTCAGACATTAAAGTGTGACTTAAGTGTCCAAAAGTGTCCCAAAATACTTCAATGCTAGTCCAAGAGAATCAGCCCATATAGCACATATATATCGAACCACAAAACCAAGCTGAACTTGGAAACCCACTGGTCCAGAGAAAGGCAATCAATGGTCTTTTCCATGAAATTCATGGGTGCTATTCATAATCCAAGAGCTGACTTAATGAAACACTTGAACAGCATATGGTTTCTGCTCAGTTATTGTAAGAAGTAGATCCAATTGGCATAACAGCATCTATCTGGAGGCAACATGTTGAGACTGGACCGCAGCGTGACGTTTCTCCTTGCCAAACAAAACTATTTTTCAAACTTTCGTCAAACATTCGCTTTCATGAAGACAGGTGCTTACCTGTTACGTCTCTGAATCATTTAGGAGTTGTCAGTTCTATAGGGTCAAACAAACCATAGATCAGGTTTAAACTACATGTCACAGGTTTAGTGACCATTGCAAATGGCCCCTTAACAGCTCACATCAACTTGGGTGAAATGGTTCTGGAAACCTCCTTTGTCAATTATGCAAATAGCCCCAGTAAATTAGTGTGCTGGGAAACAAAAAAACGTTTCTTTCCTTGACTCGCCGACAGAATCTAAGTGTTGTGGAATGATAGCCAATTACTTAAATGGCCCGCTCCCTTGTCATGTACTTATTCATTTAATGGTGCTTATTTGGATGGAAAATTGCAAGTAAACAAGTTGTAAAGGCTGCAAGATGGCATAATTCCTTTGACACTTTCGAGGCTGTTCAGACGTGAGTCTTCCATTGTAACCATTGAGGGAACACTCCCAGTTGCGCCAAATGGAGACTCTGACTCCTGTGCCTTAATATTGATGTAGTGAATGGGGAAAAACCCCATTCATGGGCTGAAAGAGGCTAGCATGAGCTCATGAATTAAAAAGGGGGTGGAGATGAGACTAATAACAGAACACACAACTGTAAGGAGGAGCATGGAGGCCCTGAGACGAACAGTATCTAAACTATAGACATAAGAAGAACATGGAAGCCCCATGAAAGGAGTCTGATCCTTAGAAATGACTTCTTCTTCATGTTTTATTAACCAGCTGCCTTTTTTTTTGTGAGTATGATGCCACCATGTTTGAAAGTATAGAGCATCAAATGGTGGGAATGCTCAAAGAGAACCTGGTCCGTTGAAGAAGCACTCTTTGGAGATGGGGTTTCACAAGATGCTGTGGATACAAAAGCTATTTTCCTAAACCGAGTGAGCTGCCTTAGTGCCTATTATGCACATAGCCAGCTGACTTCTAAGGCCACGTCAAAACGAATATGTTTTTCATTTAAAAACGTGTTGATTTTGATTTGTTTACATCTGTCATACACATCACAATGGCATTTTTCTCCAATGAAACCGAAGGTTTTCAAAAACACTACATGCTTTGGAAAACAATAATGTTAGGAAACTGAAAACAGAGGTTTCATACAAAAACGGATTAGTGCGGATGTGGCCTCAAGCAGCATCCTAATGGTTATGGAACCTCTTAAGTGACATATAATCTTCCTATGCCATTTGTATATATATGCCATTATGTATATATACACAAGTGACATAGGCAGATACAAAACATGGCGCACAAATAGAGCACAACATTTCTCTAATTTCATCGCAATCTTGGATTTCTGTTTTTCACTGAGTTTGTAGCAATGCATTCTGGGATTGCCTTCACCTTGAAGTATACATGCACATTGCCTTAGAATTTGGCCAAACAAAATACCTTAAGAGGCAGCATAATTAACTTGCCTAACTTTTGAAACAGCTTTGGCGGTGCACCTGTGATGCCAAAAGGCCAAAGTATACTGTACTTCAGCACAATACATGTGGAACTGTCCATGTGCATCCTTGTATTTCTAAACACACAGACAGCACATGCGTTGAACATGTCTGTATGGACTTGCGGTCAAAAGATTATACTTTGAAAGGCTAAGTGCTGCACTGTGCACAAGAAGGAATGTTGCGCGGAAAACCAAAGTATACCCTAGCCTTTAAAATGCAATCTATGTAGGCTGCTCACTAGGATTTGGAACAGTGCAAATATGTTTCCCAAGTACAGCAGTGGAGTAGATGTCTACAGGGGAGAAGTAAAGTCCCTATTTCCCATCAATATCACCCTGTTGCTGATGGCAGTTGAACCAAAAGAGGCACAGGCCAGTCTTAAAGGTAGTGGGTGGCCCAAGAGTTAATCGGAGGGGGGTCCAGCTGACACATTTCTCCCAAAGCAAATATGGAAATGATAACTATGCGCTGAAAAGGAGGCAGACTCCAGCAGTTGGCTGAGCGCGGCTCCTCTGTTGCCATTGTGCTACCACTCGCGTGAGGGCTATGTGCGTATTAGAAAGGCTAGGGATTAGTTCCACTTTGCAAATCGTATTGGTTCACTGATCTTTTTTTTTTCACTCTCTGCAACCTTTTTTCCCGCCGACCCATTGCTGCCAACTTTCCTTGAATGGTGGATTATCAAAATAATAACTAAAGACTTTTTATTTTTTTAACGCGATCAGCAACAGGTCCCCACTTCACCCTTCAGGGTGTTTGAATAACACTGAAAACGAGCGGAGAACAAGTGTTACAAAGTCGCACAGACAATTGAAAGGGAGGACAGATTTAGGCGGTTTTAAAAATTCTTTAATGGTTTTAGAAGGGAATGTTTTAGGCTTCCCCACCCATCTCATCTAGCCGCTTAAACCGCACCAGGTTTGACATATTAAAACATTTAAAAAGTATTAAAAGAGAGGCAGGCAAATCTCAGCTACTTTAAATCAATAATAGATTAATGGATTTAGCCTCTACTGCATATGCATATGCAATCGTAGTTCATTTTTCTTCTTACTTCCACATGGGCGTAAAGTACGAAAATACAAAATGTGACAGCATACCACTTCCAAACTTGATTTAAATCTATTAGCCTCAAAAATTAAGTTGTGTGGTTTCCACTTCAATGTATCGATAAATATAAAGTAATTAATGTTGAAAACAAGCCATTTGGCACAGTTTATATGCAGTAAATAAAGAACATTACTAAAATAAGAGATTCTTTTGTGACTAAAAGCCTGAGGACCCCTTCAACAAAGTCTTCTGACATATCTCATTCCATTCAAAATGTATTACATCAAAGTTATTGAGGCAAATGCTCATACATTATGAACACTTTGAAATGTTCCATAACTATTCCATAAACTAAACCTTGACCTTTGAATAGAGCTCATTTAATACTGGACAAGAGAAAAATGTGCTTTGAATCTACGATGGAAAACCACAAACCAGCCAATGGGCCATAAATTCAAATGGGAGTTTATTTTCCTCACTGTAACTCATAACTGCAAAGACAAGAGTATGTACTGTAGCAGCTGCGTTTCTGTTTGCTTTTATGAGTGAGTGTTTGATTAAAAACTGTCCTTATCTTTTGACAGAACCATTCACAGCCAGTGACAATATGTCCTGATAGCCTGATCCAAGCAACCTTCTGATAAAGCCTTGTTCACGGAGAATACTAACCTGTCGTAAGTCATACTCAGAGATCCAGTTGTGTTTACATTAAACAATTGTAAATCAAACAGCTGGACGGGGTGAGATACTCTGATTGCACTCAAAAAATTGACCACATGTCCTTGGCGTGTTTGTCAACAACTGTCCAATTTTAACAAGCTTCAAATATAACTTTCCCTCGCTTTTAGCCACACTGTCTCAGACAGAGCCTGCTTTGCACTGACCAGCTCAGACTAAGGAGGAATTTCCCACTCATCCAACCCCTTTTGACATAGCCACACTGTGGGGTGTGTAGGAATAGTGGTTAAGGGGACAGCAGGGGTTTGCTAGTCTTGCGTATCCAGACTTTAGTCTAAAGGTAAGCAAAAGGTCTGGACTGCATCACGGATTATTCTGGCCAAGAATCGCCCACTTAGACACTGTTTACATCTGGTATGATGGTGTTTTGGGCGATCCAATCACAAATTGACAAGCGACACACATCACCACTTACACCTGCTTGTATCTTTTGGACTACTTAAGCTTAGATTTTGAGGGTAGGGTGTCTGATTTTTATAACGTCAAACATCAAAAACAATGTTTTATTACATTTTCCGATTGGTCGGTTATTTACTTTCAAACAAACACGTAACCGGCAAAGTTTACAAATCTTGTTTTAACACATAGATTGACAGGTGAGTAGGCGGTGCTTTGCTGCTGTTTGAACACATTCGAACAGAAGAACATTTACACTATGAGCCCAATATGGTCATATGCATTTTCAACCACCTCCGAATGTGGCTAAAGTGGACAAATTTCAAAAAGTTTTGGACCACCTTTTTTCTTTTTTTTAATCGTCGTCCTGTTTCAAATGCCAGGTATAAATAGGGCCTTAGACAAGAAGTCTGACAGACAATTAAAACTATCAATCAGTTTGTTTTATATTATGTGCCATTTAGGAGCAGGGTTATCCGAGATACTTTATACCATAACAATTGATTGACATGGTCTCTGTGAATGACTGTACAGAAAACACATAAAAAAATAGTGTCACAGTGCAGAGGAAGTTACGAAAGTTGCTACAAACCAGTCAATCTGATTAGCACTTCCAAGATCGAGAAAGTGTTTTCCCGTTTTCTGTGCAATATGCATCATAGCGGTTAGCAAACCTACTGTGGGTGATCTGTGGAGTGCCGTCTGAGACTAGTGGTTTGCTGGCTGGGGTTAGGGGCTTGGGGAAGAAGGGGGTGGGTTGGGGGGGGGGCTATGGAGGGGTGAGTAGTGGTGTAGTTTTGGGAGTTTGTGGGTAGGGACCTCACCTCTGGGTCCTGTAATGACAGGTCGATGATGGTGTGTGAATGCCGTTCGGGGGGAAGAGATCTGCGTAGGCACGGGGCTGCTGAAACCAGACTTCTCTGACTTCTTTAATGTGGTAGGCGATGGCATCCCTGGCAAGAATGATTGATAAGTGCAATTTAATAACGCAAGGTCATGTAGACACAGGCTGGCGGAAAGGAGAGAGAGCGGACAAGAGGGGTGGGTTGGTTGATGGGGGGAAAGACAGCAGGGGAGATTGTTGCAAGGCCCAGCGGGGTGTGGCACAGAATACACTACATGGGACATAATCAATCTGGAGAAAGTGTAAGATGTGGGTACCTCAAAATGGCCAGAATGGTTGTATCTGTCCCAGTAAAATGCAAGATCACGCCTATATACATAGTGCTGTCTTATGGATGATGACGTCTTATGTGTCTGAAGACAAAGTCAAGAGCTTTGTCCTGGTTGTAAAGTCTGCTTTTAGTGTCATTAAAATCTATGGCTAATATTTCACTCAGTACATTTACATGAACATTAAAAGTTTAATTTCAGGTGGACTAAACCAAAAAATTTTAGACGCTTTAGTCCGACTGAAATTATACGAGTCTAATTTTTGCGAAGTCGGTCTAACAGCCCTAGATAATGCTATTGTAGCCCGGCTTTTTGAAACACGTTAATCATGTAAACATTAATAAAACCAAATTGTCCTTGGCATCATGCACATACTCAAAAAGACAGGGGTGTCCCGTGACCAAGTGTATTCACACTTCCTCAGCTGATTGTACTTCCTTCAAATATTCAATTACGCATTGTGTCTTGTGTAAAGGTGAACAGACTGATCAAGATTGTAGCTCGAGTATGCAAAATCTCACTGTAGCTTGATTGCTGCACATGTAAATGTACTGACCATTAAACATACTGATTAAACTGCTATTAAAAATAGCCTTGTTGAAACAAAAACAAAAAAACGGTTTTCCCAGGGCTTGACCATCAAAACAAATATATGTGCACAGTTAAAAGGTTAATGGTTAAAATTAAATCTTCTGAGGACAAACTTAAATGAAAATGTTTTCTTCCTTTCTCAAACTGCTAAATTAACAGTTATAGCTAGGTGATCTTTGGGTCAATTACAGGCGATGAGGTATTTCTAATATTATGAGAGTGAGGTTAGTTATTAATGGTAAAATGGCTCCTGCAAAATGAAAAAAAAAAAAAAACAAGACAAAAGATCTCTGATTGAGCAGACTGTTTTGAAAGTATCTTTTGTACCATACCCCTGGGCTAGTGGAATGAAATGATGTTTTAAAGGGACTAAAGATGAGCATACAAAGATGTGGTGAAGAAATGGAAGAGAGAAAAAGTGAACAGGCATGGAGGGAAGAGGAGTTAGGGATGCAAAGCACACAGCATTCACATTCACAGTCCGGCAGGCGGCTTTGCTTTGACAGGGGTTAATGTGAGCAACAGTTCAGATACACAGGCTAACATGAGCTAACCAAGAATGACTGGAGTCTGTTAGTGCATGCTCGGTCACTTTAGTTCAACTGCCCCCTCCAGCATTAGCGTTCCCATACTGCCTCATTTTCAGTCTTTACCCTTCACTCTTGGGTAAAAAAGACAGACGTGAGGGAAACCCCATGGCCAATTTACCGCTTGAGGTTAGGAATGCAAATTGATAAGAATGAGCTGCAAATAGAAGGGGCAATTAGGAGACACTGCTGGCCCATTCATCACCCATTCAAAGCATTTAGTCCATTCTTCTGCACTGGGACAGGATATAAGGTCTTATTTCTCCCTGAGAGCCATCCATTCCCCCCACCCCACACCTCAGGAACAACTTCATCCAGACGCTAGCAAATGACTTTAGCTGGAGCAATTCAATCATCTGTAGCTAAAGCTGTATTAATGGTTTTAGCCAGCAGCCTTCACTCTCCTACTGCTGTCCACACGTCTGCTGCATTGTTACATCAATGCCATTCTAGAAGAGCAGGCACCACATACCAAGCTCAAGGCTTTTTGTTTTTAAATAATTTTAGATGTTAGCTATTAAGATATGAGTGGGTCAAATGTGCATGTGTGTGTTGGTGTGCACTTATGTGTGGGTATGTATAATCAGAAGTCATCCTTGGTTTCTCCAGCCCTCGCAGACTTCTTCCCCTTTCAGGCGCAAGAAAGAGAGAGAAAACAAGACAGACAGAAAGACAGCATCTCTCCCCAGCATCACTGACCACAAGACAGAGGCTAAAACATCTTTATCTGGTTTATTATAAAGTGAATGTATTCAAATAAGATGGTCACTTTAGGTCATCTAAGAGGTCAATGAAACCGGAAAGAGATAATGGCTACTTTATTATGAATATATAAAAAAGGTTCTAAAGAAGAAGCCATCAAGCATATTAGCATTGGCTTAATACAGCTTTACAATGTTTTACAGAGTCATTCATCACACACACAAACACACATTTACTTAATTACCTAAATGAGGACATACCATAGACTTCTATTACTTTTATATTGCTAATCATAATAATTCACTGACCGACCGACAGACAGATAGAAACAAGGTCCACAAGATTAATCATCTAGACCAATTTGAACCAGCTGATGACCAGATGATGGAAACTCTTTAGACTTAGACTGGTAAGTAGGGCTGAAACAATTAGTCGAAGTTATCAACGTCGACAATAAAACATTTTGACAAAATTCTTTGTTGTAGAATAGTCATTTGATCTTATTTAATGTAAAATGAGATCAAATGAAACTAATGATGGTGCGCGAGAGGAGCACTTCAGCTCGCGCCTGATTGAGGAGAGGATGAAGACACAGCTCACAGTCCAGATGCACTCCAAACTTTCCAAACAGCTTCTGCTGATGTAGATCGCACAGTATGAGGGAATTATAAAAAAATACAAAATAAGTAAATACAGAAGCACTTACGTTGTGAAATAAAGCAGAGCCAGAGCTGCTGTTCTGCTTAAGCAATACTTTTGTGTCGAGTGGCTTTGAAGGAAACACGCTGGCATTATATCTTTAATGCATCCTTTATTAAAGTTCAAATAATAATGAAGCATGTCATGTAAATAAGTACAAACTCGAAACTGGCATTTCTCTGTGCGGTCAGAGCCGCTTCTATGAGTCGCGTGAAGTGACCCGATCTAAGGCGGAGAGATTGAAACTGCATCCGGGCTGATTCGCTCTCTCACGTGGGGATGTTCGTCCCTCAAGCGCGCGCTTGCTGCAGCTAGATTATAACGTGATGGCTCGCGACGTATTGAATCATAATATATGTGTCACTGCGTGTTTCTTATCGTTAAGAAGAGAGAGTTTGTTTTTTGTGAGTTTAAGATCGAAGAGAACAAAAAGGAGAGAGGGTAGTCTTTGTCCCATTATACACTGCAACAAAATATGTTTTTTTTTCTCCCCAATTCCCAATGAGCTCTAAGGCCTCGTGGTAGCGTAGTGACTCACCTCAATCCGGGTGGCGGAGGACGAATCTCAGTTGCCTCCGCGTCTGAAACTGTCAACCCGCGCATCTTATCACGTGGCTTGTTGAGCGTGTTAATGCGGAGACATAGTGCGTGTGAAGGCTTTACGCTATTCTCCGCGGCATCCACGCAAAACTCACTACGCGCCCCACCAAGAGCGAGAACCACATTATATTGACCACGAGGAGGTTACCCCATGTGACTCTACCCTCCCAAGCAACCGGGCCAATTTGGTTGCTTAGGAGACCTGGCTGGAGTCACTTAGCACGCCCTGGATTCGAACTCGCGACTCCAGGGGTGGTAGTCAGTGTCGTTACTCGCTGAGCTACCCAAGCCCCAACAAAATACATTTTTGATTTGTTTTTGTTTTGACTTGTTTTCCAATAAAAATATCTAAAACTCTTTTAACAACATACATTTAATTTAGGAGCTATACTGCAGATGAAATATTTGTTATCTGAGAATGTTGAATATAATATTAAAAATATTTAAATTATCTAAAATTCTTTAAAAAAGATGCATTCACCTGAGAAGCCGCATATAATATATTTGGACTTGCTTTTAGAGAATAGATCTTGAATATGAGTATATTTGTTCTTTACTGCACTGGCAGAAGTATAAACAAGTGAAAAAATACACTTACATACAAAATACAGTTATGTTCAAGATAAATTCTCAAAAAGCAATTCTTAATATCTTATATGTTGCTTTTGAAGTAAATGTATCTCGTTTTAAGGATTTTTAGACAATTTCAATGGAAAACAAGACAAATACACTTGATAACAATTGCAGTGAATTGTTTACTGAATTAAACTTAATAAAAAGTATTTTTTTACCTTTAATTCAGTGAATGTCATTTAGAGGCATTTTTTAAAAGATGATTTTGTCCTCTTTATTGTTAGTAAGCATATTTAATACAACCTTTTATCTCTGGGCACAAGCTGAATAGTTGGTAAAAGCTAATGATTAATCATTGCAATAATTGCACGAATAGTTGAATAATCATTCTAATAATCGTTAGATTAATCGATTATCAAAGTAATCGTTAGTTGCAGCCCTACTGTTAATCAACTGACTTGCGACTTGACTTGGACCAATTATGGACAAATCAGCAACTTGAAAATCATCAAAGCAATGTTGACAACCACACAAAGACTACAGCTTGTTCTAAAATTTAAAGACAAAGATGACCAGACAAGCACTGCACACAACAATATGAGGCTTGACTTGGACTTTTGACAGACTTCAGACTTGACTATGCATCAGACTTGTGAAGATGTCTGTTGATGACCATATGTGACCAGCTAGAACCCATGTAAAATCTGCTACCATCAGAAGCTTTGTTCATTGTACGTATACTGTTTTCTAAGGATGTGGTCCTGAGTGGGATGGGATGGTGCCATATAGTAAGAAAAACCAAAGAGAAAACAGACTGAACACTGTGGGTTGGTGGACAGTTCTCTTTGATTGTGTATGTGTGTAAGTGTCTGTGTTTGGGTGAACGGGGCCTGATGTCTTGGAGTGAGTAATGAACACTTGAAAAGGTTCTGTCAGTTGGAATCAAAGCCCGAACGTAGTCAGCACTTTCCTTTCCGAGCCGTTATTACATGCTGGGCACTGGTCCTGGCCCGTTTCTCCTCTTCTCTCCCTTTCTCCTTCCTCACAGCTGACAAATAGACGGGACCCAGACGGGCAAGGAAGCAATTCTGTATTGAGCGCATCTCTGCTGCTCTCCATCGCTCTCGTCCTGAAACGCTCGGTATCCCCTCCAGCACATCAATCAGTGTTGCCCTGGCTGCAGCAGGCAGTGAATCTACCCAAACTAGCCTCAACACACTCCAATTTACAGGTGTTCATTACAACGCATAACACAGAAAAAATTTCATTCATTTTGACAAAGTAACTAGGTCCACACTGCATCTGTAGAGTTATGCAGAAAATGCCACAGATTTCCGTAGAATTTGAAGTCTACCAAAGTTTATAATTAAAATGTTTTTTTTTTCTTTTATTATAGAAATACAATGTAGAATTAAGTACTTTTTATCATTCTTTTTGACAAAGTAACTACTGGGTCCATACGAAAACTGCGGCCGTGGAATTCTGCAGAAAACGCCACAGATTTACGTAGAATTTGAAGTCTACAAAGTTTGTCATTATTAATATTGAAGCATCTCCTTGCATGTTTATTAGTTTCTTTAAATTATAGAAATAATTACTGCTTTATTGATCACTCATTTTGATGAAGTAATTACTAGGCCCACACGGAATCTGCACTGGCAGAATTTCGCAGAAAGCGAAAGCACACACAAGTCTATAAAGTTTGTCATTATCACTAGCTATGCATCCCCTTATGTGTTAATTTTTGACCAGAATTATTATGACCAAACAGAAAATGCACCCAGAGAATTTTGCAGAAAGTGCTACATATGTTTTGCTGAATTTAAGTCTACAAAGTTTTTCATTATCAATTTAGGTGCATCTGATTTTTCTTTTAATTAATCTTTAAGATTGTTTTGTCAATCGGGACACTTACTGATAATGTGTATATCTTGAATGCACTTTGGATAAAAGCATCTTTGGCAAATGTAAATGTAAAAAGTCTAGCCATTACTAATAAAATCACTTTAAAGTTTTGAAAACTTTTAATTCTATACCATTTCGATTTTTGCATTTTGAGTAGGTTGCGTGGTGTCAACTGAGTGTGACTGTGGCACACTTTATCTGCACTGACTCTCTGCTACGTGCAGTGAGGCGACTGACGGGCTGACGTCACCCTTGTAGTCCCGACACCGACCTATCACCTGACACCCACTACCTGAGCAATGACAGGCACGCTGCTGTCACAGACATACTTTCAAGAGGCTGGCTAATTTTAAACACATAGCAATGGCCTCCGCTACCAAATAGAGATAGAGGCCACACAAACACATGCACAACAACACACTTTTCAGGGCAAATTCATGGAAAGGGACACAAATCAAACAGACTGCAGCCATGACAAGCACTTGTGATGTCATAGTTGTTTTGGCATTCAACACAGTGGCTGAAAAATGGATGAAAGTTGCTGATTGGCCGGGAAATGTGATCCCATCATGGGTGACGGGTGAGTGATCCAGAGGTCAAATCTCACTCTCTCACCCTCTTCATTTACTCGGACATTCCTTCTCACATTCAAGCAAACACAACAGAACAGACTTACACTTGCTTGGTGACTATGAAACTGTGAAAACAATAAAGCAATAGCCCTCCATATTTTCCTTTTGTGTCACCATTTTCCACATTAATATATAATTATATTAGAGATGGGGCAGGATGGTCAACTAGTCATCTAACAACCTACTGTCAGGTAGTGAGGTTGACTAGTGAGATTATCTAGATTTCTTTCTCATGTTGTTTTTTATGTATAGATACAGTATACTTTATATACCCTTGAAAAACATGTCTGATCTAAACCAGCCTAATTTGGCTTCTTTAAGACCGACTAGTTGACTAGTCATTCAGAAAGCTCAACAAATGATCAAATTGGAAAATATGTAGTTTTGCACTTCCCTAAAATATAGTATATACATAAAATACACAGCTACTACAGACATTGCGTGCTTAAAAACATAAAGATAAGTCACTTAAATGCAAACATTTCCAGATGCACTGATAATGGATATGGATGACGTCATGCACACATAAATATCACAAGAGTCTCATGGGGAAGGGAGTATGTGGTTCCTGGAAGACAAAACATTCTTCTGTTTTCCTTCATTACTTTTTTGTGGTAGAGATGGTTGTGGGGGGAAAAGCAGGTAGGGGAACAAAATCACCTGATCCAAAATACAACAAAAGAAAGAAACGAAACAACTACAACAAAACTAGACGGCACAACGGACAAGCTCCTTTTTGGGTTGGGAGGGAAGATGAGGTGGGGAAAGGTGACAACATTGATGTAGTTTTACCTTGTCTTGAGATGAACGAACTAGCTAGCGTGCCACGCAGTTTATATCCAGCTTTGAAAGACCAGGAAGGAGAAAGAAATAAGAAGGGACAAAAGAACAAAAAGAGGCAGGGTGAATAAGAGGTGTGGCGGGGTGAGCAAGAGACGGACACATTGGGTATGGCGTTAAGCCTCAGAGAGGCATCCATTGGAAATAACAGTAAACACAAAATGTCCAAAAATGGGTAAAATAGTGTCCGGGGGAATGGTGTTCAAAACAAAGGGGGATCTGGCATCCTCGCGGTGAAATACAGTGTTACTCAGTGAAGGTCGGGGGGTATCCATGGAGTGGCCCAGGCTTGAGCAGGGTCCGACGGCCACACGCGCTCCCCTCCTGGATCTGTGGCGCGTTGTCATCGTTTGCGGCCTGTCTTCCCATCCTCTAGCATGTTGGCCACGACGCATGCTGTTGTCCCCCGGCGACACATCTAACTCACGCTGGGGGTCCAAGGAGCAGGTCTGGCGATGTATCTAGAGGCCGGGCCGGGCCGCTTCCTCTCATACCTGCCGCGGGCCTGGGAAGACAGGCCGCTAATGATGACGCTGCCCCATGCGCCACGGATCCAGGAGGGGAGCGTGTGCGGCCGTTGGACCCCACTCAAGCCTGGGGCACTCCATGGACTCACCCCTGACCCCCCTTTATTTTGGACACTTTCCCTCTTGGACACTATTTCCCCCATTTATGAAAATGTTATGTTTACAATTATTTCCAATAAATGCCTCACCTAGGCTTGATGCCACACACACTGTGTCTTTCTCTTGCTCACCCCACCACAGAGGTGTAGAAGCAAATGTGCAATACCTCAGCAATTCAACTATTCATGTCAGATATGTTGTACCCTGACATGTCTGTAGCCTGCTGGAACAGTCATGTGCTCAGGTTACACACACACACACACACACACACACACACACACACACACACACACACACACACACACACACACACACACACACACACACACACACACTATTTCCTGCTATAGCACCCCTTGTAGCCCTACTGAGAATGCAATGCATACTTGTGTTGAGTTATGAAATATGGTCTGACAATTAAGCTTTTGTAGCTAGAAGAGTTTGCATTCATATACTTGAGTAGAGTATGTTTTGAGTTTTCATCATCTAGGCTTTCTTCTAAGGACTTTTAAAGGCCAAAGTATACTTTGGTTTTTCATGTGCCTCCACGTCTCGTGCACAGTGACTGTCCATTGGCTGTACAGGTGCAGCACAGTTTTTCTAGACACGCAGACAGTCTACATCTTTCACAAAGCAGACGCAGTGCACATGTGTCGAAAGCATCCATATGGGCTTACGGTCAAAACGTATAGTTCGAAAGGCTAAAGCGCTCAACCGTGCACAAGATGTAACGGCACACATAAAAACAAGTGTACCCTCTCCTTAAGGATTTCCACTCTTTAATTTCAGGTGGGTTTCAGTCATTACACTTGTTTGCCATCTTTCTTTTTATTCTCCATAATATCCCTCCATCTAAATCTGTTTTCTTCCATAGGTACTGGTCTGCAACCGAAACAGCATTTCCTTCTTTATCTATGGAGAAAGGAAACAGTCAGTGACTGGGGCTATTCCCATTATGATGTCATGAGAGGAAGGGGGCGATTGGGGTGGAAATCAGCTGCTGTATTGGGATTAAAACGCTTAACTTCAGCTTTAGTTTAGCAGCAGCATCATGTACATGAAAGTTGTTTTCAAATAAACAGCAGACGGCCTCCTGGGCGTGGGATGATATTAGATAACAGTTCTCAGAATACAGTAGGCTGGATTTGTATTTACGTTAATGGGAAAAGGGAGGGTGGGTGGCTCACCGGGGTGTGGAGAGAAAATCTGAGCCACCACCAAACTACATGTGAATCAGAGAGGGAAAGAGACAGAGAGAAGAGATGGGTAAACAGAGATAAGTGTTGGGGTTAGGGTTCGACAACTGATTTGCATTGCTACGTTATTTTTTTGTTTAGTCTGAAAACTCCATTTTCAGTTTCATAATGTTATCCTTTTCCAAATATGTCGTACTAGAAAGCACTTGTGAAAGTCTAAATTTTCACTGGAGGAATACGCCGTTCCAGTGTGGATTAGAGGCATAAATGAAGCAAAATCAATGCGTTTTCAAACTAAACATATTAGTGTGGACGTGGTCTCAACTGACTGAAGACTGTGACTACAACATTCTATTGTATCATCTTCACTGGTTGCACGCAAAAACAAACATGCGCCAAACCAAGTGTGTCTCATGAGTTATTGGTTTAAATCTGTCTAACAACAAATTAACATCTAATTCACAGAACCGCAAGTCATGCCGAAATAACTTGAAATAAACTGAGAACTGTTACTGAGTTAGGATTACTTCAGACCTGCCAGACCATCACAGAAGTACCAAAGACCACATACACACTAATCCATTTACATTTTAATCCTCCCTAATGCTGTAGTTTTCCAAAGTATGTGGTAATGGGGAGCATTTTAGGAAGTCTCTGTTTTCGCTGTCCTTGTGTGGATGAGAGGTGTGAATGTAGAAAAATGAATGCGTTTTAAACAATGTGGCCTATAAGAAACGTTCATGGAATCGTTAAGGAACCAAAATCGTTAAGTATAACTGGAATCAGAGCCACTAATTTCCTCTCAATTCCCATGCCTACCAGCGATGGAGAAGTTCCTCTAGTATTTAACACCTATGCCTGAAGGTGGAGCTTCATTGGTCAAGCTTGTACAAGTTCGTCCTTGTGTGTTATCAGACTATTTAACAATTATCACGCCCTCTGGTGCCCTCCTTTAGTTCTGTCCTGACCTGGCCATAATGTGGGACACATGTTTTCACTCTACTGTATTTCTGTCCACTATGCAGCATTTATTTCTAAAACTGAGGGAATGAGAGAGAGAGAGAGAGAGAGAGAGAGAGAAAGAGAGCGAGAGAGACTGATTGAAGACACTTTCTAGCAAGACAGATTTACAGTCCTCTGCTCTGTGGCAATGCGGCGGCATTCATAGGACACATACACAATGAGTGGACCTAGATGAATCAGCACAAGTGCCACATACGTTTACCTAGCCATATGTTTACTTCTAAATGGGGACTTACATTGTGACTATATAAAGCTAATTATAATTACACAACCTAACATTGCATATTTAGAGCTAAAAAAACTAGGTTCACCCAAATACACACTCACACAATCCATTCATACGCTGTCTTATGGGACCCTTCATACATTGTTAGCATCATTAGTAGACACATGGGTATGAAGTTAAATGATTCTTTATCTACAAGCCTTCTATGGTTAACTTCTAATCAGATGGACTGAGGAGGGCAGACAGTATAAATCAAAAAAAAAAAAAAAAAAAAAAAACATGGATCCAAAATGTCCGATCCAGAGAGACGGATCAGAGATGCTGGAAACTCCAAAACAGAAGAAGAAACTAAATAATCCCTACACAGCTGCTGCCGTCCCACAACCAGCACACACCACAGGATGCACAAACACACCAGATCTGATCGCCCGCTCTCCACCCGCAACCCACCGTGTGTGAATGTGTGTGTGTGTGGTAGCTCTGGGGGGAGGCTGGGTTTCAGGCTGGGTTACCTGGCTCCACTTCATGCCAGCTGCTGGCTTGGCTGCCGCTGCCAGGCGAGCGTCCCTGACCTGGGTAGTAGGAGTCCTCTCCCGGGCTGTCCACATCATCCTCCATGCATTTAATGCGCTTTGCAGAACTGTACAATGTGAAAGAGAATGTGAGATGGCAATTTAAGGAAGGACAGAAAATTAAGAGAAAAAAAAAGAAACCAATGTTATGAATTTGTTATTATGGTAGTTTGGTCTAAGAGCGAATATGTTTCTGCCACTTGTCTGTATTCTGCAAATGTGTGTATATTCTCTAGAGAGGAAGTCGCCAACTGTCCCAGCATGCTTTGTGTGTGAAAGGTCCAATATGTTTGTCTGTACAGTCAGTGTGCATCTAGATAAATGCTATATTTTTGTGTGGACAAGCATCAAGTTAATATGAAACTGCATCTGCAACACATTTAACGTAGTAATGTGACGTCATTCTGAGTGAAATGGAATATTCAGAAGGAAATAATGTAGGGTAGACTTCATTTTATCAATAGAGAAAAGTCTTTGATATTATTGTCCAACATTGTTTTTGCCATCTACAAGGCTTTGCTTTGGTGACGTCAGCTGAAAAGTCGTTTCTCGTCATTTCAGTAAAATCTTATGAAAACAGAATTTTTGTCCTGAATAATGTCCACAAAGTACATAGTCAATTTTGAGTTTATGTTAGCACTGTGGATTTCTAGAAAGTAAGGTCTCGTTAAAACATGTTTCACACTCCCACTAATTTGTCTACTAACAATTTCCAACAGCGTATGCACATGCATTAAATGTATCTTATGTATCCAAAATACAAACAATTATAAATGTTTACATAATTTGTCAAAATTACACCTTGACTGGATATTACGCCCAATAAAAATATTCAGCTTATAAGTGTTATTGACCTGGATATTACTTTTCGAATATTTCATCTCAAGCGTGCACTTCACTGACACGGCTTGGTACACTAACTTAAAACTTTATTAGGGGCAAAATTGTTTGGTGTGGTGGTAATGATGCCATTGTGCGACAAATGTAATTTTTACCAAATTGATAGTAATCATTTTCACACAATAATTATTCAAGTGTTTTATGTTTATTTCACTCTTTGTTTAGATTCTTAGGGGCAGATTCACTAAACAGTTGCGCCACTTTTTTACGTAGTATTTCAGCGCAAAAATCTGCGTCTTATTCACTAACCACCAGCAATCTATTTCAGCAGGCACAATAAGCAATGAAATTTTCTTTTCTTTCTGAGCAAACACGCCTCCTTTCTATGTAAATAAGTCTAATTGTAGACTGCGATTCATTCACGAAAATTTCCTGACGCAATTTAGATCACGCTAGTACCACCAAATGAAAGTAGATGGTAAAATACATTCATTCAAAAGAGATGTTTGTGAACATTTCCAATTGATCATATCAGCAGTAATTAATCAAATGATGGAGAAGAGCGTTATAGCCTGACATATATCAAGATGTGCGGTGTCGTCAAGCATACATTCTGCATGTTTAAGAGAAGATTCAGGTATCTGGATCAAAGTGATGCGCCCAGAATCAGACCGCAAGATCAGAATTGCGCATGCAAATTGCGTTCAGCAGTGATTTTGTGGGCGCGTTTGCGCCGTTGCCATATCTGCATAATTTAATCAGTGAATTGGGCACTAAACCAGCGCAGAGAACGCATGCAGAAAAATGATGCTTTTACCGGCCGCAATTCATTCTTTGTGAAACTGCCCCTCAGAGTTTTAAACATGTAACAATTTGCATTTGTTGGGGGGGGGGGGGGGCGGGGGGGTTTCACAGTTAAAAATTGAAAGTCTGGGTATGAGACAAGACTAAAACAATAAAATCGAAGGCTTGGTAAAAAGTTTCTAATTAGTTTTAATCTGACCTTCATAAAAGAAAAGTAAAAAAAAAATGAAAAAATCAACCCCTGGGACACGAAATTGCCAGAAGTTGAAGAAACACCCATATACATTTACACACACAGACACACATAGACAGTCAGATGCTAGTAGACATACCATAATCTAACACACACTCAAGAAGTGAGAAGTCATTAAAGGCTGGTAGTCGTGTGAGTGTGTGAGCATGTGTGTGTGAGTTATCTGCTGAAAGCTGAGCTCTGACATTTATTTGTTAATGTAAGGCCTACTGGTGTTTTTCACTCATAATCGCTTAATTAGCTTCTAGCATGCAGCCACACACAGAGTCCTTTTTCCAGATGTTTGCTTTGGCAGGCCTGGCTGAAGAGGCCAGCGATGCATGTGGGCAGACGCACACACACACACACACACACACACACACACACACACACACACACACATCCTTATGAGGACTCTCCATAGACATAATGATTTTTATACTGTACGAACTATAGATTCTATCCCATAACCCTAACCCCACCCCTAAACCTAACCCTCACCAAAAATGTTTGCATTTTTACATTTTCAAAAAAACATTGTTTAGTATATTTTTTGAGCGATTTGAATTATGGGGACACTAGAAATGTCCTCATAAACCACATTTATAGCATAATACCCTTGTAATTACCAGATTGTAACCTAAAAAATTGTCCTCGTAAACCACCCAAACCCACCCACACACACACACACACACACACACACACACACACACACACACAAACACACACAAACACACACACATCCTTATGAGGACTCTCCATAGATATAATGATTTTTATACTGTAGGAACTATAGATTATATCCCCTAATCCTACCCCTACACCCAAACCTAACCCTCACAAAAAACTTTCTGCATTTTACATTTTCAATAAAACATTGTTTAGTATATTTTTGAGCGATTTGAATTATGGGGACACTAGAAAAGTCCTCATAAACCACATTTATAGCATAATACCCTTATAATTAACAGTTTGTAACCTAAAAAAATTGTCCTCGTAAACCACCCAAACCCGCCCACACACACACACACACACACACACACACACACACACACACACACACACACACACACACACACTCACAGTTGTATGTGAGCGCATACATGTGGACGCAATGGACTATGTTGCAAAACCTAATGAGCAACCTACCTTTACAGCATTTTTGGCCACAATAGGTGCCTGTAATGCCTTAAATCTATTGGCAATACTGAAAAAACAAAAAACCCAGCTTAAACCTGCCTAAAGTGGTTAGCTGGTCTTCCAGCCTAGTCAGGCTGGTCTGTTTTGATCATTTTTGGGCACTTTTAGCTGTTCAGGCTCGGAGACCAGCTTGACTAGGCTAAAAGACCGCTAGACAATCTTAAACCTGCAAAATCACCAGCAAACCACCTTAGGCTGGTTCAAGTTTTTTTCAATGTTTACTTATTGATAAGTGTGTTCTCTCAAATTCAACACGTTTCACGAACATTAGCTAAAATAAAAGTTCATACACATCTGTGGTGATGATCATTCTAAAGTTTGCGTAATACACCTAAATACAACATAAGTGTATGTTAAATATTAGCTTGTATGTTTATGCATGCCTATGTTAGTGAAGTTACAGTTTGGTGTGGTGCGAAAAAGTGACAGCAAAATTTGCCCCATCTGTAAAATCACAGGGGCCGTTTATATGCTGCATTTGAGCTGTGCAAATACACGTGTCCAAACATACACACATCTGTCTACACACCTCATATGAGGAGAAGACGGGCGCCACGTGGTGGAGTCTTGCTTTGGGAAGCTGTGTGTGTGTGTGTGTGTGTGTATGTGTGACTGGCCCACAGGCTGAGTGGGTGGCAGAGGGAGGAAGTTCCAGGTGGACACACATATGTTGGAAGCTTGTGTAGCTCAGACTCCTGCAGCCTCTTCCATCACTCAGCCAACACATCAATCTCTGCCTCGGCTGATTAATTAAGACTCAGAGTGAAAAAGGGAGAAAGTGTGTGTGTGTTTTGAGTGTGTACCTGCTAGAAGAAGTGCTGGGTAGGGGGCGCCTCATGGCCCCGGGGCTCATACTGTAGTAGGAAGAGCTGTCCAAGTCTGCCAATGAGAAGTTGGGCCCTGTCCCTGCTGCAATGGGTGCTGCCACACACAAACACACCAAATAAAACAAAAACATAAATACTTGAGGACAAAAAACACACATCTAAGCTTGAACCATTCATCAGATTTACATTTAATTCATCTTCATTCCCATGTCAAAAATACACACAAGTCCTTATTGAAGCAAATCACTCCACTCTGCTGCCATCTTGGCAACACACCTGGGTATGGATATTTGAAATGTAGGATAACATGGAAAGAGTCATTTATGAGGAAAGCTCTACCTGATTCGTTAGGGTTAGGTTATAGTTTCCCCGACCAATCAGGTAGCACTTTCCTGATACATTTTTCAGAATTTCCCAATCAGGTACTGCTTTCCACATGAAAATATTAACTCTTCCCTGATAGGGCTGCAACGGTACAGAATATTCACGGTTCTTACGTACCTCAGTTTTGGGGTCACGATTTGGTACGGTTTCGGTACAGCAGGGAAAACAAATAATCTTTCTTTAAATTATTTAGTTTGAAAACACAGTGGCTGATGGGCAACAATTCTTATTGTGAAGGCTCATTTATACATGACTGCACTATGCATATATCTTCAACAAAATTACAATACAAAACTTAAGAGCCTCATATGCACATTGCATAAAAACATAAATATTAATAAAAGTACAAAAAAGTGCAATTATAATAATCAGTGATGGGGAGTAGCTTTGCAACAAATAGCGAAGCTATTAGCTTAACTTCATTTCTGAGTAGCGAGGTGGTAGCTTTGCTAGTTTTTAAATCAAGTAGCTTTTCAGTAGTAAAGCTATATTTTTGATTAGGTAGCAGCATAGCGCTGACAAAACCTACACTGCTACATCACGCGTGCACCTGGTGTTTACTATTGCCAGTTTTGAATCAGAACTAAAGATGTCAGTCTCACAAATGAATCGCTCATCTGAGTCGGTTCTTTACAATGAATTGGTCACACGGGATAGCAAAGCGGTCTGAATTGTTTCACAGTTCAAACTGAATGACTCTGAAAGCTCATGCGTGCGCTCAATCATTTGGTGCATGCTCTCACTTGACAACACACTCACAGAATATTGCAGATAAAGAAATGTTTCCATTTTTCCAACAAAAGAGTATCAAAACATTTAGTAGCCTACATGAATATACATTGGAAAAGTACCATGGCATTACCATGTTTTTTGGACATGTACCATTACCTGGGGGCACCATGTTAAGAAAATGGTATATGAATAAGATGATCATATAGTGAAGTACCATAGTAGTACCATGGTTTTCTTTGTACTTTGAAGTACTTTGAAGCACCATGTACAGAATAGTAAATAGATATGGTAATTGCATCTCAAAGTACCATGGTATTACCATCTGATACCATCAGATATCACATTGTTATTGCCCAGATGTGCTCACACACACAAGAAATTTAGCCTCTGAACAGAAGCTTCAAGTACATGCAGAAATACAACAGCTAGACACAGAATTACAGAATAAGATGAATAGTGTACAGTATGTATGAGTTTTTATACAGTAATGTGCAAAATAAATTTTGTTCAAATGGGCATGGGTTTGTAGAGGTAGTATAAATAAGAAAAATGTACAAATAGCATGTATAAATATGAATTGATATGTTTGTTTTTTTACATGCACATACATTTCATATTTTAAATGCTTTGTCTATTACAGTATGCACTGTGCATCTGGTTGAAAAAAATAAATAAGTAGCTTAAATGTAACAAGCTACTTTTAGAGTGTAGCTTGTAGTGTAACTTGCTACTTTCTCTGAAGTGTAGCTTTAGCTTAGCTTAACTAATTTTTTTGAGTAGTTGGTAGCTTAGCTAGCTAAATGTTTTGAGTAGCTTGCCCAACACCGATAATAACTGTAACAAAATTAAGACAACAGCAGTGCAGATTTCTGTGTCTTTTGAATTTCAGCTCACCGCTTGTACTTATCACTAAATTCTTGAGTTTTCTTTCAGGAAAATCAGAATATCCACATTATCAGAGGAGAGGGCGGATCTGTTAGCATTGACAATGTCCCCTGCTGGACAATTACAAATTACTTTATAACGGGGCTCAAGCACATTAAGCAGATGCTCAAATCCTGTGTGGTGCCCACAGAAAGGCTGTTCCACATTGTAGAGTGCATCTAAACACGTTCAGCGGGAGAGACGGATATAAACATGGAGACAGTGTGCAACAGCGAAAGCAAAAGCCGGCGGGGTAGCGCACGTTGATGGAAGAACTGTCTGCCCCCTTTCTGAGCCGACACACAGACTTCGACCTGTTCACTACTCATTGCCCAGTATTACTGTAGTTTACTGCGAAACCATAATGCTCCCAAACAACGTGGTCCCATTTTGCTCCATAATCATTTTTCATTTTAGTTATAAGTGGTTTGTGTTGTTAGTTATATGTTATTTTAATATTGGTTTCACGCATGCTAAGATAAGTAATCATTTGTGTGACTGCGTGTACCGTACCGAAGGACCTGTATCCATTCGGTTCGGCGCGGATACATGTACCATTGCAGCCCTATTCCCCGGCTATCCTATGTTTTTGAAGAATCACCCCCTTGGCAGCTATTTTTGCATCATGCAAGTACAGCCTCCATCAACTTGGAGGAAACACCTCTACCAAAAACTCTTAACTGAAAGGCCAAACTTTTCTATGCACAGATTTCCTGACTAACCTCTGCCCCACCATGATGATTTTAATTGCTTCTGGACTGTTTTCTAGTTCCAGACTCAAAGATGCAATGTAAAAACTACCAACACAAGTATTCCAGACAGAGAACCAGACGGATATCCACGTACAGTAACTCACCTGGGTTCATAGCTTCACGTCATCCACCCACTACTTAAAATTTGATGGGTGAGACACTGTCAAAAAAAAAAATAAAAAAAATAGAACAAAATACTTTGGAGCCACATGCTTTTTTTGTGACAATATAAGAAAAAATGTATACACTAAACATCCCATTATTCGCTAAGAACTTACGCCGTGCATGTGAAAACACTGGACACCGGAAAATGAAAATAGGCTTCCATTATGAATCGAAGAACACTCACATTCATGAAAAGAGTGGATAGCCATCGTGTCCTAGTGGTTAGGGCATATGTTCCAACACTCAGTAGTCACACATGCCTGTGACGCGAGTTTGAATTCGGTTTGCACCATTTCTTGACCCTGTTCCCTTTATTTCCCCCATAATTTCAACGATCCGTCAACAGAAATGGCAAAAATAAGTAGTAAAAACATACACACAGGCTCATCTTATGTAAAAATGTGTTTATTATGAAACTCTCCCCCAACTGCACCTTATTATATGCTACGGATCCTGCCCACCTTGCTTCTGTAGGTCATCGACAAACATGACTCTCTATCAAACGCCTTTTTTATACAGTACATAAAGCCGTGATGCCTCTTTATATTCATAGTGACTGAGACCACTATTTTTTGATGAGGACAGCACGAATGTGTAGCAGCTCTGGTCCTGCATACCTAATAAACCTGGTCGGGCTGAGAGAGTGAGTGTGGAGGGGGACGACAGTGTGGAAGACTGTGATAGACACGGTAATGGGCTGCCTAATTAACATTGGAAGAGGACACGGCTAAAGGGGCAAGTTGGGCCAAGGTAGGATGAGAGAGAGAGAGAGTTGGCAAGCTGGCCAACAAGAAGTTGGCCACGTAGGAAGTGAGACAGGCAGAAGAGAGGGAGGAAGTGTTTTAATTTCTGAGTCATCTCTTTGTTAACTTTTTTTTTTGTAAGGGGGGTGGTGGGGTGGGCGGTCCACCCCTCTAATAGAAGTGACGGAGCTGATTATTTATGAGGAGCAGTAAAGCCGGCTTCATTTGCATGGCTAATAGTGGAATGTGAAGTAATTTGTGTGAGAGCTAACCTGGGCACCGGGCTGCAGTAACTCAACACACACACACAAACAAACATGCTCTCACACCGAGAATAGCCGGTCCTGCTGCTGCAGTTTGGGTAGAAAAATGACCACACTGCAGTCTGTCTGACTGGAATGGAAATCAATCATAAAGGTAATCCACAGTCTCTACCTCTTAAAGGCTTTATCAAGTGCTTTCGCTTGGAGGATTCCAAATGAAGCCTGTGGCTATCAGACTGGCATTGATCTCTCTCTCCCTCTTTTCCTCTCCTTTCCTCCTGTTTTCTCTCTCCTGCCCTTTCCTCCTGTTCTCTCTCTCCATCTCTGATATTTACTGATTTGCCTTTCAAGTTGCTGGGTACAAAGTACATTAGCAAAATGTTTCAATCTATTCATTTACTTAGAGCCTTAAGTGCAGAGGAATTGTGGTAACATTGCAGAATTTTAGTGTGCATGGTTTCACTTAGCTATAACAAAACTGGTCCCAAAATTTAGCTAAATCTGACAAAACTTTCCTTTGTAAACTTGGAATCCTAAAAAGTAAAAATGATCCATAAAGTAAATAATGTCTTTTTTATTCTAATGTAGTGTTAGGGTTAAGTGTTGTTCACACTGAACACGTTTGTGTCCGTCTGTGCCCTTTTTACATTGTTTTTCTATGTAAACACACACTACACGGATGTTATTTTTTACTGTTGCAGCACGTCTAGCTTTTCTTCAGCGTCTTGCGCAGGAGTGCCAATTTTAAGATGCAGTGTCAAGTAAAAAAGAATGTCAAATTTTAAATGTGTTTCTTGAGACAACTGCGTTCTGTTATATGCATTGTGCTGGATCTAGCTTTCTCTTCAGCGTCCTGTGCAGGAATGCCGCATTTTTTAGACGCCGTGTCAGGTATAAAAAACGTCAACATTTAAAAGTGTTAAAATCTCGAGACGTGTTGCACTGCTATGTGTGTTGCATCTAGCTTTATTTTGTCAAAAAGAACACATTCAGTCTGAACAACACCTTAGTCTGTACTGACAGTAATTCACTTTATACAAAAACAATAGAAGTCCATGTCAAGATAAAGACGTGTGTAGTAAAGGAGAGCCAAGATAATAGGTTTTGAACCGAAAGCCTGCGAGTTACAGAGAGTTTTGTGTTGGGACACGAAAGTGAACGATTCTACAGGATGTGCCAGAGTTTCTTTGGTGTGGTCTCTTGTCTCAAAGGTTGACAATCCCTCTTAACATACACACACACACAGACACAGACATTCTACTCCCCTTCACCCAAACACTGCCCGCTAAAGAATCTACAAAAGCTGGGGAGGCTATTCATTTGAAAAGAGCAGGGGGAGGAGGAAGAGAGAAAAAAAATGTCTTTTGTTTGGGCCGGATTTTCAAATTGAAGCATTTGACAACAAAGGCAGCAGCAATCAACTTCAAAACCCTGGACGTCTGTCCACCCCTTCTTCCCCCCACCTCTCCGCAGCCTTACTCCTAATCGCTTTATTGAGTGAGAGGATGGGATCTCATCTCAAACTGTTCTGAAGTTGGTGAGCTTTGACAGGTCTTCATTGTTTTGTTGTTGTTGTAGTTGTTTTTTGCTGTATCAGCTCCAGTGTGGATATTATGGTTGATAATTCTCAGACTGGAAGAGAGGGTTTCTGTGGGGCTAGAATCTGCAGTCTTCACCATATAGCTTCACCCATCAAATCAAACTGGGGGAAAAGCAGCAGGCATCTTGTTGGTCAAGTCTGCAGGTCAGTCTCTTAATAGAGGGAGGTCGAGGAGAATGTAGGACTCAGCATAACATCACTCCTGCTAATATCATTGTTGTGGCTAGTGTGGTGTAGTTGTACCAGCACAGGGCTGGTAATTGACAGGTTGCTGGTTCAATCCCTGCAAGTAGTGAGCCATGAGTTCTCACCATTGTGCCCTTAACCCCAGGTTATTTCAAAGGGATTGTCTCTGTACTAAGTGTACTGTATGTCTCTTTGGACAAAAGCATCTGTCTCATGACTACTGACAGCTAAATATTATTATTTTACTATTAATGGCATCTTTTATTATGGTGAACATTTAGAGACTATATTTTGGAAGACAAAAGCAGTCTCTCAGGAACCTTACAGCCAGTTAGTATTGATAAGATTCAAGCCCTGTGCATGCATTTCACTACAGATGGCACTGCCCACTGGCAGACTTTGGCCCAGCATTGGCACATTGCTGACTAGAGTGGTGGGCGTATCCCAACCGGTGCTGCTGGAGCATGCTTGCAGTGTCGGCAGGGCCATGGCCGGAAGCACCCGCACGGCAGACCCTCTCCTACTCCATAATTCATACGCTCCCCATTTGGTCATATGGCTAAATGGTGCGTGCCAGCACCCAGCCTTCATCCGGGGATTTCCAGGTGTCCCTGCCCCTGGACCACACTGCCTGCTGCTTGCCAATATTTCTGCAAGGCTCTTGCTAGCGGACTTATAACAGTAACCTCGTCCTAATCCCATATCCTCTCTCTTTCCTCTCCTGTCTGTTTCTATGGCCCTTGCAAACTCCTCTGGAGAGGCTCGGAATGGGCGGTAGCAACTGTAAAACTGGCTCACATACAAGTCCTCCAGCGCACCTGAGTTTGACTGAGTCCCATGCAGTGTTGTGATGATGTCTCACTTCATACAGGGCCAGCTGTATAGTAGCCATACTGCAGAGGGAAAAATAAACTCTAAGTGGCTCTTCCTGGGAGCGTTAGGGAACAGGGACTTCAAGAGGAGAAGGTAAAAAGAATAGCTGAAAGAGAAGGAGCACTGTGGAAGGGCGGGGGCCAGGGAGAATATGGAAAGGGCGGACCTAATCTCAGAAATTACCCCAGCCTGGTATTGACTGCCCAATTATGTGGAGTTCCATTTACAAAAACGTAGTTATAGCAGCTAACTTTGAGACTTTCATTTCTCTCTCGCCTCTCCCAACCACCCCTCCCTCTCTTTCCCTTCCTCTCCTTTTTTGTGTGGTGCTTTAATAGGATATTGATCGACAGAAGCAGATTCGATTGGGCTGCCACTGAATTGTGTAATGGGTGCACAAAGCCAAGGTCATAGTGTATAGTAAGGGAAGAGCTAAGGCAGCCCGTTGTCCATTCAATATCACGAACTTTCATCTTCAGAATGAGCACGAGCCTGCACTCAACCCCTTCCCCATTCGCTTAAATAAATCTCCTAGATGTTCAAGCACTGAAGCCCCGAAAGAACTTCTCCAGGTGATTCATATGCTACTTCACCACACCATCACACATCAGATTACCCTCATCTACCCATCTTCCAATCTGGTGCACTTACCCTCTTCTCTTCAATCAACCGCATCATCTCGGGTGCCTTCCACAAGAACCTAGCAAAGTCATGAGTGTGCATGCATACGGCACTTTAATTCACAGCCGCTCCATAGGGAGCAATCCTGTTAGAGGACTTATGCTAACTCCTGGCTTTGCTGACTGTTGAAATTCTGAGATGGTATTGCCCATTAAAGAAGAAAGAGGTTGACGCAGGAGGGTGAGACACTATCAACTCTTCTGCAATTTTGCAAAGAGGGTGGAAGACAGGCTAGGGTGATTTCAAGATTTTCCTTGGAAATTATTAGATTCGTTGTGCTTATATACCTTAGTGCAAGTGCTAGATTATCACATTTGTTGATTGTCACAAATCACTTCTGCATTTTTTATTTTTTTGGGGTAGTAGTTAAAACTAAGGGCTGATATTCAAAAGGTGTGATGCTGGCTTAATCCTCACCATGAGCAAAACTATGAACTGTCACCATTGTGCCCTTGAGCAAGCCACTTAACCCCAGGTTGCTGGACCCCTTCAGATGCTAAAGTACTGTATGTGTGAAATGTTTAAAAAATATATATAAAATGGTTTTAATATCAGCTATTAGACATTTTTATGAAAAGGTCTGAATTGTTCAGGTCAAATGGAGTATCCCTAAGAAAACTTATGATATTCATGACTCAAATATTCAGGAAATAAAAAAATAAAAAAACAAATATATATTTTTTCAATTAATATTTTTATTGATTCATAAACATATAACAAAATAAAAAACACAACATATATACACTGAATCAACATTTAAAATTTAACCTCCCTCAGTACCCCTCCCCAATCACCAAACCCACCCTAACCCCCAATGAACACCTCTGTGATCACAATTAGATACACACACAAAAACAAAAAACAAAAAAATAAACAAACATAATAATCATATATAATTAAAACTAAACATTTCTCTCCTCAGCCCCTCCCGAGAGTCCCCCAAAAACTAATTGCCCCACTTCCTGTTAAACAAATTCTGAACCCCCAGCCTTCTGCTTGACATCCCTTCAAAAGCAGCCGCCCTCCCTATCTCCGCACACCACTCCGGAAATGAGGGACGCCCTATCCGACTTCCATCCCCTTAAAATAATTAGCCTGCCAACCATAATGCTGGTCTGAACCCAATTTTTTATGTGTTAATCCCCAAAATGTATGACCGCCCCATCACCCAAAATACAGAGTCTGAGGCAGAGTGAAATTCGAGTGCCTAAAACATCACACAAAAAACTCTGAACTTTCAACCAAAATTCCTGGATCTTAACACACCCCCAAAAAGCATGGGTTGTGTCTCCATCTTCTGACTGATCTATGTAAAATCTTAAATTGCATAAGACGCACCCTTGCGTCTCTAGATGCAGACTTGAAATTTTTTAGAATCCTAGCCCACACTCCCTCCTCCAATCCCAAATTTAAATCTTTCTCTGATAATCTCTTGAGAGAAATTGAAGCTCTGTCCCCCAGACTCTGAATTAGCAGGGAGTAATACACTGATGACTCATGACCTTTTCCGAAAGCCGTAATCACCTCTCCCAGAGTATCTGCCGCTTTAGGGGGGTGTGTGCCACTCCCCAAAACAATACAGAGCAGGTGGCACAGCTGTAAATACCTATAGAACTGAGATCTAGGAAACCCAAAATGATGAACCAAATTTTCAAAAGATCTCAACAGTCCACTCTCTTATAGGTCCCAGAGTGTATTAACCTCCCTCACAATTCACTCTGACCAGCGGAAAGGGGACATAATACATAATTTATGGTTCAGCCATATGCTTGAGGCAACATTTAAATAAATGTCTGAATTAAACACTCTGGACAATTTTGTCCATACCCAGTGCAAATGCGAGATAACAGGGTGTAATTTAACTTCTCCGATTAGTTTGATAGAAAGGCTTTGCAATGGCAAAATAGGGGCAAGAACTTCCTGTTCAATACAAAACCAGGGAGGGGCTCTCTCAGGTGGAAGTGACCAGTGAGCCAAATGTCTGAGACCGAATGCATAATAATAAAAAAAAATCTTGGGTAGGCCTAGCCCACCTTTGTCAATCGGTCTATGTAACTTATTCAAATGTAATCTGGGACGCTTACCATACCAAATGAAGGACTTCGCTATACTATCAAATTGCTTGAAAGTAAGAGAGGGGGACATCTATAGGGAGAGATTGTAACAGGTAGATACATTTTGGAATACAATTCATTTTGATAAAATTAACCTTCCCAATCATAGATGAAGCCCACCTGCCCACATCGCTTGAAAACCTTTTTATTAAGGGGTCAAAATTAACTAACTAAATCAGACCAATTTTCTGGGAATAAAGTGGCCAAATACTTAATGCCTTGTTTGGGCCACTAGATGGCGCCCGGATTGAAAGCTGTTACTGGGCAGTATGCTGTCAGAGCCAAATCTTCGGATTTAGACTAATTGACTCTGTATCCCAAGAACTTAGAAAAGGAATTAGTAATTCTGTAGAGGCAAGGCATAGATCTAGTAGGGTCAGAGACGAATAATAAAATATTTGCATAAAGCAAAAGCTTATGCACCACACCTCCTGCCACCACTCCTTTCTTATCACGGCTGCTAATGGTTCCAGGGCAAGACAGAACAATAATTGGGAAAAAGGGCAACCCTGCCGGGTGCCCCTATCCAGAGTAAAATATTCTGAAATTAATCCATTTGTTTGTACCGCTGCTACAGGGTGTCTATAAAGTAACTTGATCCATCACATAAAAGTATTCCCGAACCCATATATTTCCAAAATCTTAAAAAGATAATCCCATTCTACCATATCAAATGCCTTTTCGGCATCAAATGAGATGGCAGCGACCGGAGTCTGATCATTCGCCACTGACCACATGATATTGATGAAATGCCTAATGTTATCAGAAGAGCTGTGGCCCTGTGTCATGGTTGGTGGAAGCTTTCCATTCTTTAATGATTCCATATGAACTTCTAACAAAAGTTGAGCCAGTTCTGTAGCATAAGATCTAAAAAAATTCAGCGGCAAAACCATCTGGCCCTGGAACCTTGCCTGTGGGCAATGCCTTAATTGCCTCACCGAGCTCTTCCAAGATTATGTCAGAATCAAGAAAATTGTTTTGCTCAGTCGTTAATTTAGGGAGTTCTAATGGTTCCACAAAGTTTCCAATGTCTTCATCAATAGACGAAGATGTGGAACTGTAAAGATCAAGACAGAATTTTTAAAAAGCATTATTAATATCAGTGGCTGAGGAAAATATTTCACCACCAGCAGATTTCACTGAGGGAATGGTAGAAAAAGACTCTCTCTGCTTTATGTATCTAGCCAAAAGCTTCCCTGCTTTGTCCCCCGACTTAAAGTATGACTGTCTTGCCCTGAATAGCCAAAACTCCACCTTCTGTGACAAAATAGTATTATATCTGTATTTCAATCGGGTCAATTCTATGAGGCCATCAGAAGACATTCAGCGCTTCAGCTCTGCCTCGGCACTTTTAATATTCCCTTCCAACTCCACGAGTTCTCGTGCTTTGGATTTTTTGATGAATGAGGCATACTGTATGATCCGACCCCTAAGAACCGCTTTAAGTGCCTCCCAAGCCACGCCCACAGTGGATACTGAAGACCAGTTGGTCTCCATATAAACATGATTTCAGCCTTTAACATTTGTTGGAATTCAGGATTTTGCAAAAGGGATATATTAAAGTGCCAACTATATGATTTCTTTTTCTCCATATGTGGCAACACCTCTAAACTCACCAGAGTGTGATCTGAGACTAAAATTTTTCCAACTGAGCAACCAACAACAGATGAAATGAGGGACTTAGACATATATAAAAAAAAAAACAATTCTAGAATAAATCACATGGACTGATGAAAAAAAATGTATAGTCCCTACCAGATGGGTTCAAAAGTCTCCAAATATCTGTAAGACCAAGATTTTTACAAATCCTGTGAAGCGTCAATATTGCTCTAGGGGGCTAGCACACTTTTGCTTCACTATGATCAAGGACTGAGTCCATCAAAAGATTAAAGTCTCCTCCCAATATTATATCATGAGGGGTGCCAGCGGCTTGCAACATCCCTTCAAGATCTATAAAAAAGCCCTGATCATCAGCGTTAGGTGCGTAAATATTAGCCAAAATCAACCTTTGCCCCTGAATTTCTGCTCAAACAATAATGACTCTTCCTAATTTATCTTTAATCTGTTTGAGACATTTGAATTGTAGATGTTTACTTATCAATGTAATGACTCCCCTGCTCTTACTTGAGCCAGCACTAAAGAAAGCATGTCCACCCCATATCTATCTATTTTTCAGCTTCCTGCGGGGAAAGATGCGTTTCTTGAAGAAACACTATATCATATTTCTTACGTTTAAGAAAATAATTAACCTTCCTTCTTTTTATGGGGTGCCCCAACTCATTCACATTCTGCATGGAGAGAGACAATCCACTCATATTAACATTTGACATTTTGACATATTAGAAAAATTAGATTGTGTGTCAAAAATAAAATTATAAGGACCACATTCCACATTGGTGCAACAATCAACCCCTGAACTTTCCCCAGAAAAAAAAAAAAAAAAACAGAAAAAAGAAAAACGTGCGCATTAACCCTATGCACGACAGCGCCAACTGGTGTCCATCCCTCTAAACTCAAAAAGTCCATGTACGCCTACGAGAGTCCCCATGACAACTCTGCCGTCAGATGGCTCAAGTCTGGTGTTTCTATACAAAAATTTGTAAAACAGAATTACACAACAGAAGATAATCTATAAAACAAACTCCAGCCCATAAGCGGAATAAACACACACAAAAAAAACATGTAGATTCATCCACTTAACTGTCTTGAAGGTGTGTTCCTCCACAAAACAAGCTCCAGCCTCTAGCGGAACCAGCACAATAAATAACAAATATACATAAAAAATAACTGGGCCGTTCAGTTCTTTGGGCAGTCAAACTCACTCCAATGTCCTGCAAGAAATATTGCACAAAACCAGCTCCAGCCAACAGGAGGCATAAGCGCCCAAAACGAGCAGATTCATCCACAAGTTGTCCCGAAGAAATGATATTACACAAAACAAACTCCAGCCACTAAGCGGAACCAGAACAAAGTGAAACGAAAAAGGCGCCCAGTTTCCTCGGACAGTCAAGTGTATGTTCAGTGAGTCAGGTCCCTAGGCGGCAACATGAAAATCACCAAATGGCTTACTCACTCCAATGTTTTTATGAAGGACAATGCTTGTAGTGGGCATGTAAATTCTCTACGGCCATCCTTAGTATCTATTCTCAGTTTGGCCGGAAACATCAGAGCAAATGCGACCTTCTGTTGATGTAAGAGTTTCTTGCATTCCTTGAATCGTTCACGTTTCTCTCTTGTAGAATTCGCAAAGTCTGGGAACAAGAAAATGCTGTAGTTCTTCCAAGAAAGCTTTCCTTTACTCCTCACCTCACGTTACACAAGATCTTTATCGGATGATCTCAGAAATTTGGCCAGAATTGATCTGGGCCTGTCTCCTCGAGCCGGGACTCTGTGAGCTCCCTCAATTTCCAGCATATGGCCTGTTATGTCGAACAGACTCGGGAAGAGCCCGTCTAGGAATTTTACCATATCTCTGACTTCCTCATGCTCAGGAATTCCAACAATTCGGACGTTGTTTCGTTGATTACGATTCTCCAAATCCTCCAATTTTTCCCAGACGCATTTCAAATCTGCCTTGGTCGCTAGCGAGCTAGCAGCTAATTCCCTCTCCGATGACTCCAGATAATCAATCCGTTTCCCAATGTCCAACAATCTTGTAACCATCTCAGAGAATTTCGTCTCCATGGAAGTGATCGATCAACATATCACAGCAAGATCCTCCAAGTCTGCAACGACCTTCGTCAGCATTTCCGACACATTCATCATTTTTTTTCAGTTCACCGTCCGAACTGAGTCCGGGGCTTTCGGCCTGCTGCTGAGGGGAATCAGCTTGAGCACGTAAGTGTCTTTTAATATCTCCAGAGCCTGAGGATTCTGAATTCTTTGACATACTGTCTTCCTAGAACAGTTAAGAATCAGGCTATATCGAATCTCACCGGTTTATGACACAAACAGCAATAAAACTAGCAAAGTGTGCAGAGCTCGCCGCTCACAAGTCCGCTCCTCGCATGGCGTCACGTGACTCAAAAATATTTACTTTTTAAATATAATTTACTTGTGTACACTCATGTATTCAAGGTGCACGGAATGTATTTTAATACCTTTAACCAGACGGTTAGACCACTTGATTTTTAAGTCATTGTGCAGTATATAGTTTTCAAAAATGTATGAACCCAACATGGACACAAAGATTACATCTGTATGAACTTGACACATGTTTAAACTACATTTTGAAAGATTTCTCATTTTTATCATCTCAGACAACCAAGCATAAATATGTAAATGAACCATATTAGTGTGTATCATCATTTCAACGTCTTGTAGTACATGAACATCCTCTCCCTTTTGGTATGTTGGCCTTCACCCTTAAATGAATACATTAGTTGTGAATTTACAATGTGTGGGCCATGCAAAAGAAATATGCCCTTTAGACCAACATGAGCAACCCCCCCCCCTGCTGACTAAGAGCCACTGGACTGTGGAGAGCAGAGGAGAATAAAGAGAATGATGGTAAAAAGAGAGGGGGAGCAAGAGAGAGAGAGAGAACACTTTGATTTGAATTGAACATCCAGCATATGCCACCCAGCATTTGCCTTTCTTCTCAGCGTGTCACAGATGTTAGGATAAAAGCCGATCTCTCTGCAGAGCTCGATCAATTATGCATATTCCTTAATCTTGTTACCATCATATGCCAGGACTTCTGATGCTGCACAGTACTGGCTGAGCTAATATCAGAGTTGTGTCAGAATGTGGTGGCACCCAAATGTTTGTTCTCTCCAGACGCTTTCTTTGCATTGGCAGGGGCTATGAATCTTTTTGAAAGCTGACTGGGAGGTGAGACCATGGTGGGCTCTTTGCCCAGGCCCATGACACCTTCTTTCCTTTCTTTCTCCTCTTCTCTCCTTCGCCTGGGATTAGGTCACGAAGAAGTGTGATCAATGCACCTTTGATCAGAAGGCTCCAGTGAGTGCTGACAGGCGCTTTGGATCGTCTATTGTTAGCGGGTATCGACAGGCACGTATGGATTGTGCTGCGCTCTATCACTCTCCACCATGGACATCTGCAATTTTTAAAGGTCACGTTTGCAACTCCCTCCCATCCTCCTTCATGCTCCATCTTCTCGGGACAGTCTTCTTACCTTCTTCTGCACCTTGCCTCAGGGGCTGTTCACACTGAACGCATTTTTGCATCTGTCTGCACTATTTTTCAATTTTTTCTATGTAAACATGGATTAGATGGACGTCTTTGACCATTGCACAGTGTCTCGCTGTGTTCAGCATTTCACCCAGGAGCGCCACGTTTTATAGATGCTGTGTCAGGTTTAAAAAGAAGGGCAACATTTAAAAGTGCATCTCGAGACTAGACATGAAAGTGTTCGGTCTGAACGGCCCCTTAGGCCGTGTGCACAATCATATGTTTTTGGCTAAAAACCCAATGGTTTTGATAAGTTTAAGCCTCTCAACCATACTGGAACAGCGTTTATCTCAGCCAAAAAGGAAACGTTTGGAAACGCTTTCTATTACCGCATACTTTGTGAAATGATGACATGAGGAAACTAAAAACTGAGTTTTCAGACTAAAACATATTAGTTTGAACGTGGCCTTAATCACTCAATCAATCAGGAAATGTTTTGAGACTGAGTGATTGTTCCCTCAAAATTTCTCAGTTTGTTTCATTTTACTAATGAAGTTAAACATAAGGTAAAAAAAGAGACATTTCCTAAAACACACTTAGTTTGTACTTTGGATTCCAAGTTCTGTTCAACCGCATTGCACTGAAGCACTCTTTCAGATGACTGCTGCATTTTGCAGGTGTTTCGATTTCTAATGAGTGGAGGGATAGTGGATTCAGCCCATTGTTCTGAAAACAGTGGTGAGGAACCAGAGATGTTCCCTCCTGCACATCGGTTTATCACTAGCCTCATCCTGCCTTTGGGCCAAATTTAGGGAGCTTGAGCTAGAGTGCTACAATTCGATGCTAGCTTTCCCACAATAGGAAGAACCGGTGCTACGAGAACAGCATTGCCCTAAACACACTCTCTCCTAAAGTCAAACTGAAGGTTGTGGCCCCTGTACTTACATGACACCACTAAACTTGCTTGTGGTTACTGTAAGACACATTTTTTGGCTTATTACAAAACCTCTTCTTGAGATGGATCCCACCTGTAGGCGGCTAGCTAAGCAGGAGAAGGAGAGAATCAAACACACCCTTGTTTGTAGCTTTGAGGTGCCAATGAAGAGTAACGGTGAACAAAACTTACAATTATTACATTATTAAATAGCACGTCAATCATTTAATTTTAATGCAAAGTGAAAAACTGAAAGTTAAACCGTAAATAGTAAGAATAGAATTTTACAATAGTAAACAGTAGTACTCTAATGTAAAGTCAAAGGGTTTAAAGAGATGTAGTAGACATTAATCGAAAGATTTAGATGATAAAGAGTGCTTAAGTATGTGGTGGTACATTAAAAAGAGTTGAATGGAGTTAGTTATGCTGCATGAAGAAGTATAGACTTAGGAGATATCGATCTGGGTAATCTACATAAACCAAAGCATGATAAAGATGAGTATAGAGAGAGGTATTATGGAATAGCATGGACTTATGGTATCGTATTTGTGTTTGACCAGAGTGGAGGAATACATGAGATCTTACTCTGTGAGACTCGCACAAGCTCAGAGACGGTAAAGACACCTGATGTGACGAAACTGTCCTGGAAGCCGAGGTGTCCTATGAGACAAAATGAAAAAGAGGAGAGAGACTGTTATAGGACTGAATTCACTGTTATTTGTGAACATAAGAAAATACAGAGGAAACAGAACATTCAAGTCAGTGTACTAAAAACAGGCAAGCAACTCCACATGCACAGTCCCAATTCCCTTCCGTAGGGAAGGGAATAGGGGATGTTTAGAGTGACACGGAGGGTAGTGCACATCTGGATTTGGTCCCCCTGAGTGTGTGCAGTATTACAGTGGGGCAGAGGCTCACTCAGAGACACACATACACACACTCACAAATAAGGGGCTTTCAATCAGCATAGGAAGCCAGAGAAAGTGCATGATTATATGATTTTACATGTGTTTGTTTGTGTGTTTGTATATAATTCGTGATGGACCAGGTGGAGGTGGAACACATTTTGTGCCGCAGTCATAACTTTGACCACAATTACCGTGTCTTTCGTGCTGTCTACTGCTGACCCTGGACCTGTCACACATACTGCGTGCTTTTGCTCTTCTGTCTGCTGAAGGAACCCAGATCAGCTTCAGATTGAATTAACAGCAACCGAACTGCTCTAAATTGAAATTAGACAGTGTCTAAACATGCAGTCAGTGCGGACTACACATCCCATAATGATCTGCTATCTGTGTAAACAACTGCTGATATGGCATACAAGGTCAATTTTTATTAGTTTATATTATGATTTTAGACTTTATTTTATTTTATTTTTTATAGAAGTGTAACTAAATTTTTTTTTAAGTGTTGCTAACTTTTATTGCTTTAAAAACTCTCTTAAAAAATCTTACAAAAATCTCTTACAGAGACAATTGTCAGTTTTTTATGGAAAAATACTACTGAGTTTTTACATCATGAATAATGACGACAACAACAACATCAACAAAAGTAAATCAGCAAAGGATCAAACTCAATTTACGTTCAGGAGTCACATTATGTAATTAGTTACAAAACATGATGCCCTTTTTTACGATAAAACACAGCTCCTTTGCAGTGTTTCATGGTGATTCTCGCGAGATCTGTCAAGAAAATTCCCTGGTCCGATTTTTCTCCAAAATCAAAAGACAAAGATAAGAAATTATATTTAACATTTTTGGGCTTTTAGGATTTTTTTTTACATTGTGACATTATTTTCATGACAGTTATGCACATTTTACCCCCCCAATTCTCATTAACGCAATAAGAAAAAAGATGATTATTATGATATTCTCATTTCCGCAATGTTAAAAAAATTATGTATTACTTAAACTGTTAAAAAGACGAGTGACAAGATGAATATGGGGCAAAAGTGATGTAGCTATTAAACAGCTTCCTCTGCTGCTTGGTGGCTGGTGAGCTATAAAACCAACAATAGAAATGAGTTTAGTCTTGACTGGCTGGATGAGAAGACGTATAGCATGTGGACGGGCAGAATAATAAATAATAAAAACACAGAAAGAGAGAGAGAGAGGGACAGAGGGAGGGGTAATATCTATGGCTCATTGCAAGAGAAAGTGCTGACATGACCTAAAAGACAGCAGACCCAGAGAGCATTCCAGCACAGATGCCCCTGAAATTCAGAAGGAGTGAGATAGAGAGAGACAGAGAGAGAGAGCGAGAGTGAGAGAGAGAGAGAGAGAGAGAGAGAGCGAGCGAGTTTGTCCGGGGGAATTAGACAGGGGGTAACAAGTTAGATTGCAAAGATGAGAGTAATACGGACATACAGAAACAACAGAAAGCGACAGGACAGAGAGAGATAGACATCGTGAGGGTAAACAACAGAAAGTGAGAGAGGCAAAAAGTCTAATCCACTTTCAAATTGTGTACTTCTGTACTATATAGTATGCAAAAAGCTGTACGTCAAATAAGTACAATGTAAAAAAATATTCCTGTTAAATTTACGGTAAAAACTGGCAGCTGTGGTTGCCAGAAATTCACCGTAAAAAATACAGTAACCACATTTCAGGCTTTACGGGAAGTAATTTTGATGCCTGTATATTTTGACGGTGCAGTACTGTCGTTTATATTATTAAATGAAAAACCTGATATATTAACCTTCCGAAACTGTGAAAATCTGCTTTTCACTTTGTAATGTAATCACCGTAATTACAGAAGGGCACGTGATGACATGAAGTTCATCAACAGAGGCTCTTCCTGGAGCAATGACCAATAAACATGTAGAGACAGTGCACAGTGTCACTCAAACAAACACTAAACACCATAAGGATAACACGTGAAATTAAAATTATACAATAAACATTAACTAAACTACATTAAATATAAAACAGAACACCCCAATGTAGATAAGTGATACTGAAAATAAGAAAAATAAATAAAAAATACCGTAATTTTAACAATAATTTACGGTAAAAAGTACATGTACTTATTAAACATAATATACATTTTTACAGTTAATTATACGGGAAAATCATACTTTTTACATCTAAAAAAAATTTTTTTTTACAACATTTTACCATAAAACTACATGTATTGTCTTTTTAAACATTAAAACATTTACCGTATATTTTAAGGTAACTACTCGTTAACCAATTAAAAAAAAAATGTTTTTACTGTAGCATTTTTACAGTCTTTTACTGTTAAAATTACGGACATTTTTTACAGTGTAGGATGTCCGAATATGCTTTAATCAAACAGTACATGAAAAACAGTTGTTCCTTGAGGATATTTTGTATTTGTTTAAAAGGGCCAGAGTACATTTTTACGTGATTTTAACAAAACCAAAAATTCAATTTTGAACTTAAAATTTTGTGGATATATCCTTGTGGATATATTGTAATTAACAAAACCAAAGTACATTTTTTCCCCCACTTTTTTGAACTAAGAAATGTTGGCGAACTGCTAGTCAGAAAGTTCTCTTCAAGTGTAAGTACTAAAAGTACCAAGATAGTTGTTCCTTGAGGATATATTGTACTTGTTTAAAAGGACCAGAGTAAATTTTTAACACAATTTTAACAAAACCAAAAATTTTATTTTGAACTTAAAAAAATTACGGCAAACCGTGACTCAGAAAGCTCTCCTCAAGTGTGAGTCCTTTTAGTACCAAGAAAGTTGTTCCTTGTGGATATATTGTAATTATTTAACAACACAAGAGCAAAATTATTTTATTTTTTTCAATTTTCATATCAATGAAACGTCAATTTTTATGTCATGATTAATTTCAAGAACACGTTGGCGAACTGCGAGTCGGAAAGTTCTCTTCAAGTGTAAGTGCTAAAAGTTCCAAGAAAGTTATTCCTTGAGGATATATTGTACTTGTTTAAAAGGACCAGAGTAAATGTTTTACGGAATTTTTACAATTCCAAATATTTTATTTTGAACGTAAAAAATGATGGCAAACCGCAACTCGGAAAGCTCTCTTCAAGTGTGAGTCCTATAAGTACCAAGATTTTCACATCGATGAAATGTTGATTTTTATGTCACGATTCATTTAAAGAAAACATTTGTGAACTGCAAGTCAGAAAGCTCTTTTCAAGTGTAAGTGCTATTACACTTGAAAAGAGCTTTCCGACTCGCAGTTCGCCAATGTTTTCTAAGTACCAAGAAAGTTGTTCCTTTGTAGATATATTGTACTTGTTTAACAAGACCAGAGTAGATTTGTTCGTGATTTTGAACTTAAAAAACGAAAAAGTCGAAAAGCTCTTTTCAAGTGCAAGTACAACACAGCAAGTACCAAGAAAGTTGTTCCCTGTGGATATACTGTACTTGTTTAACAAGACAAAGTAAACTGTTTTCGTGATTGTTATTAGTATGTCATATGTCCAGAAACACACATATAAAAAAAAACAATGCCAACATTCCCTGATGTAGTATGCCCTGGAATATATGTATACTATACACCTGCCTACCAAAAGAATGTACTTTCTTAACGGTTCGTCATCAAATGCAGTACATACTGTGGAAATACAGGAATTTGGACATAAGTTTCCACACAGCTGTACATACTGTGAAACAACAATAACACAGAGCAGAAGTGTGGCAAACAATTACTTGGAAAACGATGGAATGACGCAATGGAACTGAGAAAAAGCGATGGGAGGAAGAAAGAGCGAGAGGGTGAGAGAAGGAGCCTTCATCACTAGAATTCCAGTATAGGGAGCATATGCACCCGGAGTTCACTGAGGGCATTTCCATGAGTGCCTCGTATAGGGAGGCAGGGGCGAAGGAAGGGGCAGGGCTTCTATATCAACATGGATAATCACTCCCAGCTGTGTCCACTGTAGCTCTGCACACACATATATATACACGTAGGGAGGGGCCAGGGTTCAACTTTCTTAGCAGCAGTGAGACCTCAGCAAGCCTCCAGCACAGCAACAAGAACATTGCCTCGACTCAAACTTCAATACATATCTACAATGGACTGTATATACAGGCCTTAGGAGAGGCAGCAAACAACTGTTTTACTGTATTTGGCTAGTTGGCAAATAACTTGGAATTTTTTAATGTGCATGGGATTTTAGGTGCTATGACTGGTAACCAGTTCTTTCAAAAACCTTTTTGGTTTTTCTTGTGTCGTTTTGCACGCAAAAGTCACCATGAAATGGAATTTGCAACACATTTTACTTGTAAATCTGGGAATTATATATACTACATACATGTATACCTACAAAACATCTTTCAGGAAGTTATAACTGCGGTGCAAGTTATAACATTTTAAAGACAGATAATGAAAATACAAACTTGTTTTATCTTTAAAGTAATGTGCACTGATGAAACAATAGAACCAGGAATGAGTATTATAAAGGAAATAGGGTCTATTTTGATTTCATGTTTGATTTTAAATACTCTAGTGTTGCAGTATGACAAATGAATTTCTGTGTAAGTATAAATACTCAGATAGTGTCTCAATTAATATGAAGTCATGAAATTGCACATATACTGTATGATAAAACTAGAAGAATCTAAAAAATGTTGCTTAAAATAGTTTTAGATGAACTATAGCATGCCACACTGCACTATACAGAGCATACAGTATTACTGCTTGACATGTCATTATCGCACCAAAAATTGCTTTACTGTATTTACTGTGTGCTGATTAAATGCCTCTCTCTCTTTTTCGCTCTCACATTCTTTTCCAATTTCTTTCGCTCTCTGTTATGGACTTCTCACCTCCTCTCTCTCTCGGGTTTGTAAAGGAGAGGATATCCTCTGGCCTTATCTAATAGACTGTGGATTGTGCAACGGCAGCCCCGTCCCAGAAAGACAGCAGCCTTTTTTGTGAAAATGCACGTAGCATGGAGAACAAGGGTCAAGGTTTACCAGCAAAAACAAGCCATGAAAAAAGTTGGTCATATTTTCCTGCATCAGGGATGAGAGAAAGAAAGAAACGAAGAGAAACAAAAGGAGAAATAGAGGCGGTGACAGGGAAAAGGTGGAAGTTTGTGTGTGTTTACATATGTGTAAACCACAAGCGTTATTTGAAAGACCAGAGTTACCCACAGTTTTTTATGAGATGGTGTTTGACTATGTTTGTCAGTATTTAAAGCGTTAGGGGCCTTTCTGACTGAACGCGTTCTTGTGTTTAAAAAAGCTAGATGCGGGGGCCTGGGTAGCTCAGTGGTAAAATACGCTGGCTACCACCCCTGGAGTTCGCTAGTTCGCTAGTTTGAATCCCAGGGCGTGCTGAGTGACTCCAGCCAGGTCTCCTAAGCAACCAAATTGGTCCGGTTGCTAGGGAGGGTAGAGTCACATGGGGTAACCTCCTCGTGGTCGCTATAATGTGGTTTGTTCTCGGTGGGGTGCATGGTGAATTGAGCGTGGTTGCCGCGGTGGATGGCATGAAGCCTCCACACGCGCTATGTCTCCGTGGCAACGCGCTCAACAAGCCACATGATAAGATGCGTGGGTTGACTGTCTCAGACGCGGAGGCAACTGGGATTCGTCCTCCGCCACCCGGACTGAGGCGAATCACTATGCGACCACAAGGACTTAGAGCGCATTGGGAATTGGGCATTCCAAATTGGGAGAAAAAGGGGAAAACCCCCCCCCCCCCAAAAAAGCTAGATGCAGGGCAATAAATACAACAGAACACAGGTGTCTAAAGACATGCTTTTAAAAGTTGACGTTCTTTATAGTACATTCTGACAATGTGTCTAAAAACGTGCCACTCCTGCACGTGATGCTGAAAGAACAGCGAGATGCAGCGCAGCAGTCAAAGACGTCTATCTAGCATGTGTTTACATTGAAAAACAATTAAAAAAACTGCACAGATGGACGGGAAAAATGAATTTGTTTGAATGGCCCCTTAGTTCACCCAACCATTTAAATTCTGACAATTTACTCACCCCCATGTCATTATTTTCTTCTGTAGAACACCAAAGGACAACTTAAGTAGAATATCCAAGCTGGTCTTTTCCTATACAATCAAAACGAATGGGAATGGACGCTGTCAAGCACCAATAATAGAAAAAACCCCACCATAAAAGTGTCATCAATGATGCTTGACGCCACTGACTGTCATGTTCCTCATTAGCAGCAAGTTTAATTAAGTATGTGCAAATGAGTTTAATTTTCAATCTGTTCTTCACACAAAGCTATCGTATGGCTTCAGAAGACTTTGAATTCAAAGCTGTATGAATCACTTTCATGGTACTTTTATGATGTTTTTCAGTCATTTTTTGGAGCTCAACAGCATTCACCCCCTTTCATTTTCACTGTGTTGAAAAGAGCAGCATGTATACATCTCCTTTTGAGTTTCAATGAAGAAAAAAAGTCAAACGGGCTTGGAATTACCTGAGAGGTGAGTAAATGATGGCAGAATTTTCATTTTTGGATGAACTATCACTTTAAGAGGCAGTGAAAGAAGTCAGTTGTCTTTAACTACAGCTTGGATACCTTGCTTAGAGCCAGAAGTCAAAAGCTGCTGACCTGAGACCAGTTTTGTGGATTAAAAAGAATAAAACAGGGTAAAAAGAACTGCTTTGGATCAAAAGTGGAAATAATCTGAAGATCACGACCAACAGATACAGATACCAGATGGATATAGTTTATATGGGAGAGAAAATATATATATATAAAAAAACATTAGTGGAGTGATTATATGAGGCCTATGTCTGCACAGAAGGCACACGTTAGGGGTGAGCTTCAGTTCAATAATGAGAGAGAGAGAGAGAGAGAGAGAGAGAAAGAGAGAGAGAGAGAGATGAAAAGATAATATCAGCAGCATGATAATATCACATGCAGGATGAGAGAGAGAGATGAACACACTCATCTATCTGTATCCTCTAATCTGAGTAAACAGGGCAATGTTGGTGTCACACACAAGGGCGTGGAAATAATAGCCCAGGCTCTGCCGCGCACATCTGCGATAATCTTTAAATTAGGAGGAAAATATGCCTGATAATCCAGTGTTGAGAGACACACGTAACTGAGCTCTAAGGGGTTGTGGGGGGATAAAATGGGACTTTTTTACATTATTCTCTATTTAAACTCATGCAAAGAGGCGGCTGTTTCCATTCAATCATTGTGTTTATGTTTTCCAGAACACTGAAGACTTTTTCATTGTCTGCTAATAATTTGTAAACAGATACAAAATTGGCGGAATTGCCGCTCTTTGTTTTAAAAGGGGCCGAACAATTCTATAGACGAGCATAGACACTGGAAACCGGCCAGTTGTACTGTATCTACACATGTCTATGCGAACACGTCCATGGGTAAAATCCTATTAAGAGTAATCACCTCTCTTGGGCTTACGCAAATGGACTGCTCACACTGATCTACCCTCTGGTGGGGAACTGCAGAGAAGAGAGAGAATCATGGAGTTTCCTGTCTGAGTAACGTCACGCAAAAAGTTTGCAAACTAGTTCTGACTTGAGTTCACCTAGCGACAACTGAAGTTATTCACCGGAGAGACAATGCACCTCATTCATGAAAAATGAACAGAACTCATTTCTGTGTAAATTGTTTGCATAATAATTCTTAATTAAATTGTTGCACTGAATTAAAGGCAAGAATGGTTTGACTAATGATTTATGGAGAAAGTATTTTTTTTCCCATTGGTATTATATATTTTTAGAGTTTTTGGCTCCATTTTATTGAGAGAGAGATAGAGAGTACAGAGTAGACAAAAAAATAATGTGAAGAGAGAGGAGGAATTGGATAAGGACACAATGTAAGCCGGGTTTAAACCTGCGTTTCAGGCATGAGCACCACAGCTCAACTGACAGGAGTTGCAACCAAAATTCTTGCTATGTGGCGAAATTTATATATTTGGAAACTGGCCGGTTAATGTTTAGATTTCACTCATCAGTAATTGTGTAGTATAGTGGTGGAGCATTCCAGCAGCGAGATTTCACTTCCTTTCACTGCTTGTTGGAAGTAAACATTGTTCTGTGCAATGCATGTCCAAAGACAAGATCCACGTGGCCCATTTGTCACTGAATATGTCCTTTTTACATGTCTGAATATGTCTTTTTATTATTTATTTATTTGTTATTATTCTTTTTTTATTTTCTCCCCTTTTTGGAATGCCCAATTCCCAATGCCCAAGTCCTTGTGGTGGCGTAGTGACTCTCCTCAATCTGGGTGGTGGAGGACGAATCTCAGCTGCCTCCACATCTGAGACCGTCAATCCATGCATCTTATCACGTGGCTTATTGAGTGCATTACCCCGGAGACATAGCGCATGTGGAGGCTTCACGCTATTCTCTGCGGCGCCCCACCAAGAGCGAACCACATTATAACGACCATGAGGAGGTTACCCCATGTGACTCTAACCTCCCTAGCAACCGGGCCAATTTGGTTGCTTTGGAGACCTGGCTGGAGGCACTCATCACGCCCTGGATTTGAACTCACAACTCCAGGTGTGGTAGTCAGCGTCTTTACCACTGAGCCAGTTTTGTTAAAGAGACAGTACGTGTTTTAGCATGTGTTCAACAAATCAATGTAAATACATGTAAATAGTAAACATTATGCAATTAAACAATACACATATAACACAAAATAATACATGAAAAAATGTGACCAATAATAGAATGTAATTAGTAACATTTATATTTTCATAATGTACCTAGTTAAAAGGTCCCCTGTATAATTGGGAAATATAACCTGGGAAATAATTTCTTTCATATGTAAGTAAAAGGGACATTATAACTTAAATATATCCATATGAATCGATAATTCCATATGAATATCCATATGAATCTCTGGTGTGCGTCGGAGTTCTGATGAACTTGAACCACTGCTCATTATCCCACTTATAACACGACTATTTAAAATAAATAAATAAACAAACAAACATGAAATATTGATTTGCATAAAAAATTATGTTATTATGTGAGAAAAAAGAGACTGCGGAGTATCCAGAAACAGCTGAATTCCACCTCCCGTGTGCGTCAGAGTTCTGTTAATGTTTATATTGCGAAAATGACTACCTGACTTATCCCGCTTATTACACAACTATATGGAAAATAAGTAAATATATTAACATGAAATATTGAGTTGAGTTTAAATGATTTTATTAGTTTACTTGTAGAGATCACAAGTGATACGAGAAGTAGTAAAGATGACTCGCAATACCCAGATAAACGGTCTTATATCACTTTACACGCTATAGTTATTCAGATACTGTATATCAGAACGATGGATGGCACAACTGACCAATCAGAATCAAGTTTTCCAGAGAGCTGTGAAATAAAGGGTTTAAAAGAAGAGGCAGTCAAGTCGTGTTGTCTGGAAATGTAAGTAGGCAGACTCACCATTTTCCGGCTGGTCTTTGATGTCACCTTCACTGGGCTGGTTCGGACTTTCAGACTGCCCTGCTTCTGTAGAAAGAGAAACACAAAGAGAGAGAGACAGAAAGTGAGACCTCAGTTTCATAACAGATAAAACCACATCAAAATTGATTCTGCTTTTTGCTGTTGACAGCTTGTTGAAATGAGTTGCCCATTGCGCAACCCTCTGTGTGGCCAAGGTGTCATGAATTTTCACAAAACTCAGGTCGCAGATGGCAAACTTCTAGTCCAAAGTCACTGGGAATCACCTGCAGGCGTGCTAACCATACAGTCTGGTTTCTAACCCTGTGCTGGGCATGCAGGTGAAACCCTACTCTGGTATGTGTATACACAGGAGGCCAGTGCATTACCGGTTCAATAGAGATGACTCTGCCATGGTAGACAACCAGACACTTACAGTGCCGATCAGACAAATGCAAAGGTTGTATGCAACAACAATAACAACAACAACAACAACAACAACAACAACAACAAAAAGGCTCCTTGTCTTTCTGGACATTAAACAGACTACAAATTTGTTTGAATATACATTAATATGCATGTTGTAAATTTTAAACTAAATTAGTACTCAGAAGCAAAGGAAAGTTATCAGAAAAGAGGACTTGATTGTAGTTTAGCCAGTGTCCTCTTGTTACGTGGCTCGGTAGGCCAGACTGACGGAGAGACTTGGGATGTGAATTCACACTGAGTGTGCTATTTGCAGCCAAAGCACTTATGGAAATAAGTCTAGAGAGAAAGCCTTCAGACCTGTGTGTACTGCATAAAAAAGCCCTATAAATTTGACGGGCTCCGATTTCTCCCAAGAAGTGCTCTTTAACGGTGCCATTAGTTGTGATAGCAATGATTCGCGCTGAGACGTTAAAGGAACTTTCGCAAGATTCGCCCTGCTCCCGTCTCTTTAACTCCTCTACAACTGCCAAAAATTGTAAGGAAACATACCCTTTAAGATGATTTAGATGCCGAGGTGAGTATTGATTTCCCACTGCAGAACAAATAGTTGAGTTGGGAGAAATATTACCTATATCCACTCAAAACAAAAAGCTAAAAGCATGGTATGAAATGACTCAGGGCTAGTGAATTTGTGATCAGGATCTGATTCATGGAATCCCACCAAAACAGCAGTCAGACATCTTAATTTCATTTCTGGCAGATTTTAGATTAAAGTAGCACTTGTGTGGAGCACAACAAGGGAAGATTTGCTGAAAAATTTACATATCTGAATGAGACGGAAAGTAATAAGCCGATTCAAGGTTGAATTACACAAAGATTAGTTGCAGAAATGCTTCTCTCTCTTAATCAAGATGTTCAATGGCTCATAATCAATAAATCAAGGAAAATTAAGTAACAGAAAAAGTGCAAGCTTCAAATGAGACCAGAAAATGTCATTTATAAAAGGAGGGAAAGTGCAACGAAAGTATCCCCCACCAAAAAAAAAAGGTTTGGCCAGCCCCTTCATCTGCTCCTAGACAAAGTAAACAATTTAGGGCCTTCTTTGCGTTCAGCTCAGCATTGTCATCTGCATCAACAGTTTAAAACAAAGGCAATCTGAAGAGTGGGCCAAAAAAAATAAAAAAAATAATAATAATATGCATGCCCCCCCAGCAACAGCCCAGAGACATGTGAAAGCGCAACGAGGGGGCAGAGACCGGGTGCTGGGTGGCTGTGTGTGTGTGCCGAGACTTTCACACACTCTCCCAGTTGCCCTCCGCAAACCAAGTGCTCTCCCACACAGTGCACATTGCTAATTAAATATGCAAATGAGGCGTGAGACCCAGACTCTGTGTGTTACATCTGCATTTACCCCCTGATGAGGGCCCTCAGAGAGCGAGGGACACAAAAAAAACCCCCTCCCGCCTGAAATAAACAACATAAAAAAAGACACTAAACAACAAACAACTAAATACCGTGCACAAACAGGGCTATTCACAGGGCCTAAACCCTCTATACAAGTGTATAACAAGCCACTCTTTGGGCCATGGTCTGAAAGACAGAGGAGGGATAGTTCCTGCCTATCTCTAATTTTGTTCTCACACCATCAAAAAGATGAGAACGCCACTTGGGTGTGGGAGAAGAAAAGGATCCTGGAGTGACTCAGTAAAAGCGTTATTCCGCCTCGATTCGACAACAGAATTCATTATTGCACAATTGACGGCACTGCGTATGGCCACTGTGTAATGAAAGGGCATCTTGAAGACCTTCGTTTAGTAACTAATAACTAAGCTGGACTAACTAAGATGACACAGGTTGCTTCTAGATCCACTAGATCACACACAATGGTAGGAATGAAGATGCAATGTCTTAGCACACTGAGAATAAGTCGGTGAGAAACATTATGCAAAAAGTTCACACATTAGTTCCGACTCTAGTTCGCCTGGAGACACCAACCAATAAAAGGTTGTCTTGACAACTGTGTCGTTTAGTAACTGACAACAAGCTTGGACTAATTGAGATGGCTCATGTTGCTTCTAGATGCTTACATGCGTTTAGAACGAGCGTAACAACCCGTCCTGTGTGTGGCCTGGTAGGAAGTTGGAAGCATTGTCATAGCGCTCTGTAATTTATTTGATGAGAAATGTAATGCAAAAAGTTCTCACTAGTCCTGACTCCACTTAGAACAAGTTTAAGTGAGAAATGTTATGCAAAAAGATAGCACCGACTCTAGTTCCCCTAACTACAACTGGAGATGCCAACCAATGACAGGGCGTCTTGATGACTGTCTCATTTAGTAAAGGCCAGGGTACACTTGTGGCAAAAAGTTTGGAATAATGTACAGATTTTGCTGTTTTGTAAGGAAATTGGTACTTTAATTCACCAAAGTGGCATTCAGCTGATCACAAAGTATAGTCAGGACATTACTGATGTAAAAAACAGCACCATCAGTATTTGAAAAAAGTCATTTTTGATCAAATCTAGACAGCAGCCATCATTCCAACATCTTATCCTTGAGTAATCATGCTAAATTGCTAATTTGGTACTAGAAAATCACTTGCCATTATATCAAACACAGTTGAAAGCTATTTGGTTCGTTAAATGAAGCTTAACATTGTCTTTGTGTTTGTTTTTGAGTTGCCACAGTATGCAATAGACTGGCATGTCTTAAGGTCAATATTAGGTCAAAAATGGCAAAAAAGAAACAGCTTTCACAAGACACCTGTCAGTCAATCATTGTTTTGAGGAATGAAGGCTTTAAAATGCTTGAAATTGCCAAAAAAACTGAAGATTTCATACAAAGGTGGACACAACAGTCTTCAAAGACAAAGGACAGCTGGCTCTAACAAGGACAGGAAGAGATGTGGAAGGCCCAAATGTACAACTAAACAAGAGGTTAAGTACATCAGAGTCTCTAGTTTGAGAAATAGACACCTCACATGTCCTCAGCTGACAGCTTCATTGAATTCTACCCGCTCAACACCAGTTTCATGTACAACAGTAAAGAGAAGACTCAGGGGTGCAGGCCTTATGGGAAGAACTGCAAAGAAAAAGCCACTTTTAAAACAGAAAAATAAAAAGAAAATGTTAGAGAGGGCAAAGAAACACAGACATTGGACAACAGATAATTGGAAAAGAGTGTTATGGATCTTAACCCCATTGAGCTTTTGTAGGATCAGCTAGACTGTAAAGTGTGTGAGAAGTGCCCGACAAGACAGCCACATCTATGGCAAGTGCTACAGGAAGCGTGGGGTGAAATGTCACCTGAGTATCTGGACAAACTGACAGCTGGAATGCCAAGGATCTGCAAAGCTGTCATTGCTGCAAGTGGAGGATTTTTTGATGAGAACACTTTGAAGTAGTTTAAGAAGTTCTAAAAAAAAAAAAATTCAAATTGTAATAGTAATTTTTCACGTTATTAATGTCCTGACTATACATTGTGATCAGTTGAATGCCACTTTGGTGATTAAAAGTACCAATTTCTTTACATAAGAGCAAAATCTGTACTTTATTCCAAACTTTTGGCCGCCAGTGTATACTTTGAAAAAGTGGACTGCACCCAGGTAGTACCTGCATACTGTATCGATGCCAAAATTTGAAGTGGCATGTGGAAAACCTGAACTTTACTTGAAACAAGGTTGGACTAATTGAGACAGCTCAGGTTTTATCTAGATCCTTACATACATTGTAGAGTGATTAACAAGCTTTCACTGAGTGCAGCCAGATCACACACACTGGTAGGAGCGTGGATGTAATGTCATAGCACTCCAAGAATTAGTTGCTGAGGTGATTCCCTAATTAGATCATAAGGACTGGCTTGCTGCAGGAGGCAGGATGGGCTGGAGCGTTATCCCCCTGGCCTGCCTCTCTCTCTCTCTTTCTCTCACATCAACCACCCCAACTCTTCCTCTCCCAGGCCAGACTGAGGGCTTTGGGGGAGGGGGAGGCAGGAGGCACACACACACGAACACACCGCCTGGTCTGTTTCATTATGCATGCGCTAAACCATCTGTACTTCTCGCAGGTCCTCAGCCCCAACCCGCCGCTTTCTCACCAAGTGCTTTGCTGTAATCCAATTGTGTGTTAAAACTGCTTTCAAAAGGCCTTTTACACAGCGAGCTCAGGAACACGAAGGCCCATAAAAGGAGGCAGAAACTTAATTTAGAAATACAAACGGGCCTTTCTGGAGTATCAATGGAAGGTGAAGCTCCAGGGTTTGGAGCATTGTTTCCACAAGTATCGTCCCCCAGATTTTTTTACCTATTCTTTTTTTGGCCACCAGACATTGAGATGGTGGGTGCTGGAAAGCCAAGAGGTTTATTCAGAATTCCTGTGTAGTCACACTTAAGACCGGACTATCTGTGCAGCTCAGAAGGAAAGGGTTTTAGATAGAACAATCGCTACAGCAACTAAATGTTTTTTTGTGGAGCAGCATTTTTTTGCAATGATGCATATTACATAAAAAGGACTTTGAAAAAATAAAAAAAATTCTGGGAACTACAATGAGTCACTAGACAGATGGGGAACATGTTGATGGAACCTTAAAATTGAGAACGACACGAGAAAAAACTGCAAGAAGGAAGGATAAGCAAGAGAGAATGAGCACAACATTTTTTACTCTAGGCTCATTTGCCCAGCCACAATCAGCCATCTCACCATGCTGTTTGTTACCGTACACTTGACAATTTTTCACACGGATCAAAATTTCGTAACAACTATAAACAAACGAGTCAAAATGGGGCATCATTTTTTAGTTTTGTGATTGCTATGGCAATACCTTGCAGTCAGTAAACATTGTACATGATGATGGTGACAACAATGAGAAAGCCATACACACGATCTTCCTTTTCAAAACAGGTAGACAGAGTGCACCTGAATAGAATATAATTCAGGGGTCTTGAGACAGGTCTTTCAACATAACATGCCATCTAAAACGTTACTCGCTGGAAAAGCAATAAGACCTGTCTGATGTATTTGTACATACACTATCTATCAAAACATTTAGCAAGATAGCACAAACATATTCGAGTACTGTTGATTTATCTGTCGAGTACTCGAATAGACTAAATAACCAAAATGTCCATTCCTAATGAGAACTGGTTTTCATTCTTCTGAGCAGGAAGGTGGAGAGAACCGTTTGTTTCCGTTAGGCCGCTGCCCGTGTGCAGTGTTTGCATAACCCTGACCTCTCCCCCTGCACTTTAACGTCACACCGTATTTAATAAGAGCCAGTGTTTAGACAGGACCCTTCTGCTTCTCCTCTATAGATCAGCCTCATTGCCCGGGCCTGTGCTGTTTTTCTTTTCTTGCAGTGTCGCTTGTTTACACTGCTGTTTTCAGAGGATCTGAAAGCGAGACCAGAGGGATAGTGTTATAACGGTGTTTACAGTTCCCGTCTGGATTTTAAATAGCAATACTGGTGATTTTTTTCCTTCTGTTTTCTTTCGATGCTTCTATCCATTCTTTTTTACTTTTGAGAGAGACAGAACACATTACCAAGGTGGGGAACACTGTAGGCCAATCTAGGCTCTATGTGAAAGTCTGAAGTGTTTGATGTGCTTCAGCCGAGCTCATGCACCAGAATGGGGTGTGTAAAATAAGCAGAATCCACTCTGCGGTCATCCAGTGATGACATTATGGGATCATTGTGGTACAGTAAACCAACTATTGCAATCTGGTAAAAAGCAATAAAACACTACACAAGTGTCAATTACTCTTTTGTCAGAGTGACTCATGCTATTCCTTCCAGCAAGTATAAAGCTGAACCAGACTACAACTAAAAGCTATCATGTAGCACTAGCTGAAGACGACTGGGGTAAAAGGAATGCCATGTTTCCTTACTTGAACTTGTATATCAGCTCTTCTCCTAGCAGTGTAAGAGAAGCTGTCTGCAATGCAAAGCTACCGTTACCAAGACACAAAAGTGGGACATTCCTGGCTAAGTTGAATCCACGTCCCCCCTGGACTGACAGGGGTATTGATTTAATTTATCATTATGATGATCGTGACTCTGTGATGATTATAATGCTTTTTTTTTTCATTCATTGCAATGCTTTTTGGGATTGCTTCATCTGTGAAGAAAACATGCCATGGTACATTCCTTTTGGAATAGAGTTAGGGTCAGGGGGTTACACAAAAATAATACAGTGTGAATGGAAAATGGACTGAGACCCTGTAACAGGTAAAGTGGACCAAAAAGAGATCTGAGCCCACTTTCAGACAGACAGTGTGAATGCAAACTTTTTGGTCCGCTTTAAGGGGTCTGAGCTTAGTATTTTAAGTATGACTCAAGTGTGAAAACACCATACACTCACCAAGCACTTTATTTGGAACACTATGGTCCTAATGGCAGTTAAGTGCCCAACATGGTCTTCTGCTGTTGTAGCCCATTCGCCTCAAGGTTTGACATGTTCTGAATTCTGAGATGCTATTCTGCTCACTACAATTATACAGAGTGTTTATCTGAGTTATCTGCTGAACAGCAGGGCCACGACACTGTATGGTTGTGGACATATCTATGCCATTTGGACCTAGAAGAGAGGGGGTGATGTCAATTATTGTACCCACTAAGGACAAAACAGATATGGGGAGGACAATTTGATGTTGAGTCTGATGATTACCTGGCAATTTAGCAAACAAACTAAATTATTGTGCAATGAAATCTATTTGGCTCTTCAACTAGAATCTGGCTCTTGTTAGCTTGGACTGTCTGTTTTTTCTATCTATGTCTCTCTCAGGCTGGTCGAACTGTTCCAGATTGACATTACATAGACAGAAAGAGAAGAGTAAAAGGAGGAAAAACTGGACCATCGACAGCCTCTTCCTCAATGCTTGCAGCTTCTTTATGGGAAAAGACAAATTCCCGAGCCTGTAGGCAAAGCCTTGCTTTCTTACTGAGTGTTACTACTTCTCGACTCCCCTGATATGAACTGTAATTTCTAGGAAAAGGCAGGAAAGGCAGGCAGAGGAGGAGGAGAAGAGATGTTCTTGGCCTTTTCCCAGGAAGGGAAAGAGAGAACCAGAATCCCAGAATTCCCCTGGGATATGGTGAAATATACAGCCCTGGGGCCGCTTTCAATTTACTCTCTTTTTCACTCTCTCTCTCTCTAAATAGCTTGGTTGTGAGAGAGAAGTTGAAGCTGTCAGGGATCTAATGTGTACTGCGACCTCCTGTAGCCCTGATGTGGAGAAATAGAAAGATCGAGAGTGGGTCAAGTGTCTGTGAGAGCATGGATTCCTCAAAGGGAGTATGAGGGCAGGGGAATATCTGAAATACCAAACACAGAGACTTGACTCTGAATTTAAAATACCAAAATAAAGTGATTAGGCATAAACAAGATCTTCTGTAATCGCCAGGCCAAAATTAGGTTTCCAACTGCTGGAAAATAAAATAATTGAAAAAGCACATTATGATGCCTACTTCCACAAGCTGCAGACACATCCTGTTTTTGTCTTGAAAGTGTCTCTTACTTTCCCTCAGTCAAGGAAACACAACAGCACAGGTAAAAGAGTTTGTCCTTGTTCTGACAGCAGGGATCTTCACAAAAACATAATCAGAAAAAAGAACCTGGCTTTCCATGTGGTATTTGAGGTCCAGGAGAACAATACAATAGGTACTATGGGCATTGTTATTCCTGTTCTAAGCCTATGTGTACTGTTAAGAGAGTACAATGCTTGTGTTTGACCTCTGTCAGGCCTGACTTCCTGCTGAAGTGGAGTTGTGTCTAAGGACATGTTACTGAATCCAAAAAAAAATGTGTTGTCAGTTTGATTGTCATTTGCCAGAGATCTAATCTCAGTGAGTATCTTGAGACCCTCCCTTTGTAGGCATGGGCGGGAGAAGTGGAGTGAGGGGAAATGGAGACTATGTGCGTACGTACATGCATGCTGTAATCCATCGCTTTACACAAGTCCAGCTGACAGGCTCCAGCTGCAGATGGAAAAGAGACATGCAATGTGCATGGTGGGTTTTCATTTGCTGTCAGGTTAGTGGACACGCCTGTCTCCACAACAACCACTGCCTGTAGCCAGGTAGTCCGTCTTCAATTGACACGGAGGTGTCAATGCTTGCTATAGTCATCACTCTGACAGTGAGGTGAAAGGGGAGAAGATGTCTAGGTATTTTTCCAAGACTTTCTTACCTACCTACGGTTAGGACCACACAATGGATTCCCAGTGCATGTATGGCCCAAAACAAACATTCAAACATGATGTCTATAGTATAAAAGAAGCTTGAAGGGGCTGTTTCATTAAACAGACATTACAGATTTAAGGCAGATATTTAATCTGGCACAAAAAACAAGGCTGTGTGTGATGACATTTAAAAAATATATCTTTCCAAAAAAAAAAAAAATCTAGATGTGACCCAGGACCTTAAAGTCCAAAGTATACTTCGGTTTTCCACGTGCCGGTACGTCTCGCACACTGTGTGTGAGATGCACATTTCATCAACAACACAGTTTGTGTGAACTGTGCGCATGCAGGCTAGTTTTTAAAGACATTTGGACAGTCTTTTGCTTCTTTGTGCATCATCGGCACATGAGCCTGCTGTTGACTGTGCTAAAAGAATATCAAAAAGCAGTCGTAGTGTGCATGCATTCAACGCATCCATATGGGCTTGTAGTTAAAAGTACACATTGCAAGGCAGAGCACTTGAACTTGCATGAGACCGAATGGCATGCGGAAAAACGAAGAATACTCTAGACCATGGGTCGGCAACCTATGGCACGTGTGCCAGCATTGGCATGCGGAGGGGTAATCACAGGCATGCCAGCAACGGCGAGAGAGGAGTAGACTAAATTATTTATACAAATTCCGCACCAGCATTCCAATCTACATCTTGATGTAATCCTTCCACATGATCATGCAGCGTTTCATGAGCTGAATGGGAGGCTAAACAAAAAGATAAAATGTGATGAGACTGCAGAATACCCAACAGATTTGTGCAGCGCAGGCAAGCCATTCGCAGATGACAAGCTGGTAGCGCTTCACTTTCGCATAATCGCGTGGGTAAATGCGCCTGCTTTGCTCCGGTCAGGCTGCGCGGATGACAGTCTACATTCCGTGTTTCATTTGTTTCTTTTTGCTTTCAGAACAACACGTGATGTAATAAACACCACTATTAATCCTTGAGATTTCCTACCCAGCATACATGTACACCCTCTTTAAACCATGGTCACACTCAAAATTACATTAAATGATTAAAAGAGCCATTGACTAGAAAAATAAAAAATGGCACTCCATGTCAGAAAGATTGCCTACCCCTTCTAGACTTAAAGGGATAGTTCACCCAAAAATGAAAATTCTCTCATTATTTACTCATCCTCATGATATCCCAGGTGTGAATGACTTTCTTTAACGTGTAACGTAATACCATTGGCATTTGAAACACGCAAGAACTGACGCACGTACGTCACAGCCAGAGGAGCAGCGCTGTTTACAAGTGAGGAGGAGGAACGCTGTTCAGAACCTTTGTTGATTTTGGTTTAGATCTGTATTTGTATCTGTATTTATCCTCACAATGGTGTGTTTGTGTGCTATTCCTGGATGTCTCAATCGAGTGGAGAATGTGAGATTACGTTGGTATCTTGGCAACGCAAATGTCGCACGAGAGACTGCTTGGACTCCACCCTCTCGTGAACCCTAACGGAAGCGATGGTTGATATTGATATTAGAAGACAGTAATTTAACCGCTGGTGTCATATCGATGATGTTAACTGTCTGTGATTTTTAGAGCTTTAAAAGACAAATCTCATTCACTTGCATTTTAAGGACCTAGTGAGCTAAGATATTTTTCTTCAAATGTGTTCTGGTGAAGAAAGAAAGTCATACACAGCAGGGATATCATGAGCGTGAGTAAATAATGAGAATTTTAATTTTTGGGTGAAATATCCCTTTAAGAGAACACAACAGTTTGTACAGTCTGTACTTCTTTTCATCACAGCCTCGTTTTCATTCACCTCAAATAAAGTATTACGTCTACCCTGACTAAAGTCCATTAACTGTAATAGAGATTTTTTTGTATTTCTTTGGACACAAACTGTCAGCTTTACACATAAACATTCTGGTTTAGATACGTAAATAAATACACAGTGGATAAATAAATGACGGGAAACATTTGCACCTCTTGTGGCAAAGGAGGGGGTGCTTGACTAGCCGCAAATATCGAACTCTAACCCTTGGGCAAGAAGGCCTTGTCTAACCCCCCTCTTTCCTTCTCCGTCAGAATGAGTGAATATAGAAAGTCTCCATGATCTTGGCAGTAGGACATTGGAAAAAAAAGAGGTGTTCATCAATTTGGCAGCCAACTTTTTCACCCCCTCTCATTAAGTCTCTCTCTATTTCGTTGTCTTTCTCTCTTGCTCTCTATTTGCTCTCTCTTCCTTGGAGAATGGCCGTAGCTCGTGTTTGGAACAGACTGGAAGACACTTGCCAAGGCTGAAGGATACACTGCCAGAGACGCACTACTCAGCCCGCAACTTCCCCTTCACTGTATTATTCTCTGCCCCTCACTGAGGGAACTCCCCCCGCAGTCTGGGCACTAGAAGCAGTGACCACCCACCACTATGCAAAAACACATGTCAACACTTAAAAAAGGGTGTCTCAATCATGTCAGAAATGGGTTTAATAATTAATAGGATAAGTAATTGAATTTACTTTAATAAAAAAAGTCTGAATTCATAGGAACTTATAGATTTGCAACCAAAATGGTTGGGGAAAAGAAAAAAGTAAATTGATAAAAATAGATTGAAAATGGTAACTAATTTAACTGTTTTATACATAGTGTTATATTTCTTGCTGGTCTGTAGCGAGGGTGAGGGATAAAAATGAGAACAAATTATGTAATTTTCAAGAAATACATTCCTTATTGATTTTTCATTTTATATCGATTTGATTTCATTCATCCGATGAATGAAAATTATAAAAACTAATTTCAAAATGTAGCCGAGTCAATACATAGGGTGCTAAAATGCTTTCTGTTGCACTTTCTAAATTTCACATAAATCACAAGCGACCATAATTCAGATACAGCATATACAGGAAATGTTCCACGAAAAAAAAATCTCAACAAAGGTGGCACTATGTTCCAAGTATTGTCATAAGCTCTATATCGTCAAGATGTGCAAAGTGCAGTCATTTTTATTTATGCAGTGCAATTGTGATACTAATTAGAATTAAAATATGAACACTTTGAGTGTCTGGGGAAGCAAAAGCCTTTGGACAAATGCTCAGTTGTGAACGGTGGCTCGGTCCAAGTCTCTGGCGTACACCCGAGAGCGTTAGAAGCATTCAGAGAGATGCCAGCCAAAGCTCTGGGTTGTCATTTCAACTCTCACAAGTCCTTTAGCAAGCAGTAAATTCGGTAGAACAACAGAGACGGCATGAAAAAGAGATACGCGTTTGTGTAGGAGCTAGCTGGCATCTACAAACAAAACAGGGTGAAACTAGGCAAACAAACGACCGTGTGCCATCTCAACCTAGAATGTTTTGGGCTTACGGACAAGAAACTGTTAAGCATCCAACTCACGTCAAGATAGACAGACGAACAAGAACTGACAATTTCATGTAGGACGTTGAATGTTGAAATATAATGCTATCACGTTCAGCTCCCACATCAAAGCTCCTCCCCTCCACCTCCATTTTGTGCCGATCAGTCTGCAACCATTTTAAGACAGTCGCCTGTTGTCAGGAAAACAAACAAAACAATCGGGCCTGTCAGGTGAGCAACGTCGTTCAGATTTTCTTGTTTAGCACAATTGTACTTATTACTATCCACACACAATAGATCTATTAATTAAAAATGCAATCTTCTGACAAAAACATAAAGGCTTCGGGTTTTGGGAAGAAAACATCTTGCATGCCAGAAACCATTTAAAAGCAACTCATTCTCATCCATTTTTTTCTCCGCCACACAAGCTTATCCCAACCATAGCTGCTAAATCGTCCTGCCAGGCACAGCAATACTGAGAGAATCACGTTAGCTGCTCCTATTGTTGGATGACACAGAAACCGCCGTTGCCAACAAGTTTACTGCCAAGTTCAACAGCATCCTGATTTGAAAAAAGGAGGGAAAACAGACAAAAGTCCTATCCCACACACACAGCCACATATAACCATTATTTTAAAGAGACTCATCAATAACGTAGAGATGCAGATGTTACCATTTATCCATAATATACCCTCACTCCTCTAAATACTTAACACCCTGGCAGCCATCTTAAAAGATCTGACAACCATTTTAAAAGTGCCCTCTCCTCATTTGAGCGGCTGCCATCCCCCCATGCCCTTTTTTGAACAATGGGCTACTCAGGATTTAGCAACCACGATTCCCAAATCCACAAATTTGTCATTTTTATGCCGAACATAATATGACTTGGAGATAAATACAAGAAACCGACACAAACCGAGAGACAATGCAAATCATGTCATGATGTTACATTCTGACATTATATCGACAATGAATCTGATTTATCACAAGGTAATATTTTCACATTGTGTTTTAGATACAACACATAATCAATGAAACAGTGCAAAACTTGATAGATAGAATGTTTATGTATGGATACAGGAAGAGTCTAGATTTGTATCTACTAATTTTGTGAATTAGTAAAAAATGCTAGTTTGAATTGAGCTTTGAACATAAGTAAATTCTTTCATTATTACTGGGCTTTTTAGATTTTATTTTAGAGTTTATACAGCAAATCACTCAAACCGAAGATTACTTCTGTTGACTTACCAATAATAGAGAAATAAAAGAAACAAATCTATCCACAATATAACAACTTGTTGGCAAAAATAAAACATATTTTATTACAATCATGAACTAATGACTTAAGTCTTCACTTTCAGTCATTTCCAACTCGAAATAAAGTTACAACTGTTTTGTGTACAACTGTGAGAATTAAATCTTCATTATTGTATCATATTAGTATATTCTAGATTTATTTATTTATTTATTTATTTTTTTACTCATTTTGTATATTGGAAAAAAAATGTTTGCTTGACTTGCTGAGATTATTTATATATATATATATATATATATATATATATATATATATATATATATATTAGAATATCAGTTAGAATTTCTACCAATAATAGAGAAATAAAATAAATACATCTATCTATCCACAATATAAGAATTTGTAATTAGTACCCTAAATGTGCTTTAATTTTGGAAAAATAAAACATTTTGTTGGCAAAATGTGTTCTTTGGAAGACATAATTTCAAATTGTGCTGACAGCAGAATGAAAAGTGGTCTGCATAAACAAGTATTATTTCAGTAAATGTTGTAGTGTAAAATGTTTGTTTGACTGCACTCTTCAGAAGGCATAACACAGAATCCACAACATGAGCATGACTTTAATTCCCAGCTCATATTACAGCCTTAATTTTACAGCAGTGGAACTATTACAGTAACATGCATGTGTGTTGGATGATAGTTGTGCATGTTTGTTGAGAGAAAGCACCAGTGTGGACCTCTGCCCAGATCTGTAGGCCCGAGCCCCATTTATAATGCCTGGTATTCTGTTAAGATGTTCAAGGAATCACTCACCCATGGCAATTCCAGCAGCGACGGCGGATCAATTAACGAAAGCATGATTAATATTACAGGAGAGCACCGTGGAATAATGGACATCTCAAGAAAGTGGATTAGGACGAGAGGAACCTTGACGTGCGGCCGAGATATTGCGCAAGTGAAGGACACCATCAGCAGCAGCATGAAATAAGCCAGACCGAAATAGTTTGGGAATGCAATTGATGAATTGCCGTATTGACTCAGTTCTGCTTCACTTACCATAATTATAGCGCCGTAATGGATAGCATTACTGATGCTGCCTTTGTAGGTTTTATGCTTTTCCTTTTTCACCTATCTTTCAACTTTAGTTTTGAAATTGTTGGGAAACTATGAGCATGTGTCTTGCGTAGTGCTGCAACTAACGATTATTTTGAAAATTGATTAATACATTATTGTATTATATGAAGGATTATATCCTATGTAGCTTCTCAGAGCACAACGTACACATCCAACTATTCGATAATGAAATTTGTGGTCGCTTGTAATAGACTTTATCGATAAGTTGTTGCAGTACTAGTTTCCCGGATTGCTTTCCAGAGTGTCACAGCAATAGAAATTGTAAGATTGTAGTCTCAATTGAATGCAATGACATAAAAAGACCAAGTACTGCATAATAATGCTGAGGCAACACATGTTTGTTGAGTTATTTTTACTGGCTGTATTTGGAAACGAACATACAGCGCAACCAGCGTAATTCCAATCTCGAATCACTGACTCTTATGAGTCGGTTCTTTTTGTGAATCGCTAAAAAGGCTAACGTAATCACCCGTTATTGTTTTAAAATAAGTCTGATGATCCCTTCACTAAATAAACTCACTGAATCAGAGTGGTTAGCGAACAAACATCTGACTCACTACCAAACCGTAAGTCTTTACTTTCAGTCATGTTCGACTCACAATGAAACAAGAACTGTTTCATGTACTCAGAGAAATATTCCAGGTTAAATACAAGTTAAGCTCAATCAAAAGCATTTGTGGGATAATATTGATTACCACAAAAATGTATTTGGACTTGCCCCTTGTTTTCTTTAAAAAAAAAAAAAGCAAAAATCAAGGTTACAGTGAGGCACTAACAATGGAAGTGAATGGGGAGCAATTTTTGATCGTTAAAATACTCAGTTTCAAAAGTATAGCCACAAGACATAAACAATATGCTTGTAAACATGATTTTAGTGTGATAAAATCACTTACTAACATTTTCTGTGTAAAGTTATAGCCAATTTTACAACTTCGTTGCCATGATGATGTAATGTCAACAAACCCTAAAACAAAATTATGATTTAAACAACTTTACAGCTCAAATAATACATGCGTTTTAAGAGAAAAATGTATGTAAGTGCTTTTATAAAATTATAAGCTTCAAATTTCTGCCTTTAAACCCTCCAAAAATTGGCCCCTTTCACTTCGATTGTAAGCACTTACTATAACCTTGATTTTTGCTTTTTTTAAAGAAAAGGAGGGATGAGTCTAAATAAATTTTTGTGGTAATCAACATTATGCCACAAATGCTGTCAATTGAGCTTAACTTGTATTGAACACATAATATTCCTTTAATGTCTGTGAGACTTAAATCTTCATAACTACATCGTTTGAGTATCATTGCTGTTGTTCATTTGACAGTGTGAAAAGATTCCTTAATGTCCTTTATTTTTATAATGTCCTTTATTTTATTATGTATTTCACTACTGAACAACTAAACTGCTCTACCTACTGGCATTCTCCATGTCAATTTTGCACTGTGACCCTCTGCTGCAAGCTGCCTTGCAGGGTTGCTCCAATCTGATGAAGAATGCCAGCGTGGGGAGCCGATGTCAGTCGCTCATGAACACAAAGTGCCGACTCATAGCAAGAGAGTGCAGGCTGCCTCTCCCCCCTCTCTCTGCGTCTCATTCATTGATAAGTAGAAAATGTTACCAGAAAGAGGTTCCTCTGAGCCAGACAATGGGCTTCTTGTATTGTTGAAACCCCCTGGGTCGAGGCGAGAGGGAGTGAGAGGACTCCTGGCAAGTCTCACTTTAGAAGGGTCTGTTACAAACAGAGTCAACCCTTCATAGCCATAGTATGATCATGTGGAGAATGTGGTTGTATTTATTCTTTTCTTTTCTTTTTTTTTTTTTTTGCATGCCATTAAAGCATAGCTTATAAAGTATTAAAACAATATAAAGCGCTCTAACATCAGTGAAAACTTTATAGCTAGTCAAATTTCTTACATGTTAGCCAAATTAAGATTGGATGAACAGCCTTTTTTGACTGACAGTGCTTTTAGACGAAATACCATTCATTTTAAATTTAATTTAATTTGTCTCAGTTTTTCCTATTTATCTGTTAATTTTTTTTAGCTATTTAAGGGGCCGGTGTTGGGCTAGAATGCAGAAAAAGAGAGGTCCAGTGTACTGTAGGGTGGTGTGGAGAGATCGATGGGGCCGTTAGGAACTGCCGTCTCTCAGGTTACTGTGTGTGTTGCCCACGAGCCCGTCTGGAGCTCTGCCCTGAGTCCTGACCACACACACTCACCAAAGGCTTGGACTGTGTATTGCCCACTCTACCTGGTATTAATGCAGTGCTAGATTTTACTATCTGTGTTTATAATTTATACAGAAACCAAAAGAGAATACGAAATATAAATGAAAATCATTTCATTTAAACTTTACTTTCGTATTGTGCTTTCTATGCAAAACCGTGTCAAGACCATTATTAAAATTCACTGCGAGATAAATTTACAGTCCTTAAGTGGTTTGCAAATGTCTGTAGTCTATCCAAATGTCTACAGTTATCCATTAGCATTAATGCTACAGTAATATGCATAATTAATAGGATAGAAGAAAAAAACAATGTAATGTTACGCCTAAAAAACTCAAATTAATATTACAGTAGCAACAGTAATTGGATTGCAAATGTCACGGTGACTGAATGAACTTGCAGATCTACAAATATGTGTGTATTGGCTGGCTATGCTTGATGAGCTGTGGACAATCTCAGCCCAGCCCATCGACCAACATATCGATCTCTCCTGGGGAAAATTGAGACGGAATTTGCAGTAGTAGAGCTTGGATTTCTGAGCAATGCTCGCTCTGATTCCTCACTGCCCTTTCTTTTCCCTCCCTGGATTTTGTTTTACTGTAAGGAAGGAGTGCTTTGTGGGGCTCCCTCTCTTTCAACGGAGAGGCGATCTGTTTGTTGTTGCTCAGGATATCTGATTCACTTGGGCCGTGTAAATGCACACACCAGAGGAGGAACGATTCAGTTGCTGCATATGAGCTACAATGCACATGTATCTGCATGTTTTTGACAGAAAAGACCAAATGTTAGACCATTTAATGTTACATAACTATAATAACCAGACAAAATTAAGCCTCACAAAAATACCATACCTTAAAAGTTAAGACACTTCTTGACCAATGAATTTCCAATTTTCCAATTTTGATTGATTCATTAGCGAATCATTACAACTTATTTGTGAACCAGTTCAACAGATTAACTGAAAAGAACCGACTCAAAAGAATGATTTGTCCACAAGTTCTCACACATCCACACCTAAGTTCTACATAGCCAGTATTTAGCTGGTTAAATATTTTAGAGCAGAGCATAACAAGAAAAATGTATTTTTAAAGTATTATACATATTTCCATGACCTTTACACCTTAATGGATAAGGACTTTTTTAAATTCAAATTCAAACCAATTCAGTAATGAATCATGCAGATCGGTTAAACCAATTCATTGAAAAGAATCGACTCAGACTTGCTGTCAAGTTTTACTCTGCCAAGAGCAATATTTACAATGAAATATTTTTGAGCAGAGCAAAGCAAAAAAATTACTTTGTGACTTTTCCAGGCCTGGAAAGCACACAATTTCAATTTCCCTGATATTCCCAATTTCTCTGTAGACTAAAACTAGGGTCTAAAATGATGAATAAATGTGTGCACAACATTTAAGCAGACCCCCGGGCCCTGTGTGTGGCCACTTTTAGACCTGTCAAATATTACAGCCTGAATTCATGGCTAGATCCGACTTCATCACCTAGTCAACCGTATGGATTACACTCCACGGACCAGGTTGCAACACAGTAGAGACAACATTTCAATATCAGATCTGTTTCTTCACAATCCTTCCCTCCCTCTCTCCGTCTCTCTCCCCCCTCCACTTTATCCTTCCCTTTCTCTCTCCGTCTCTCTCCCCCCTCCACTTTACCAAAATATCCTCAGTTGGCCTTTGGACAGTGTCTCTGGAGGGAGGCAATACATCAGGCTATTTATCACCCAGCAGTTCCTGCAGTAATCAATTAGTCTTTCAGTGGGCGTACCTGGCCCCTCCGGCCTGGCACTACCTGTTACAAGACTGCCTTCCTGGAATTGCAGGGCCTCTCTCCAGTCTCTCGTTTCTCTTTCACCCTCCTTCACTTCACTCACTCCGTGCAGACTTTAGCCATACAATCTGGCTGGTAATCTGGGTAAAATGGGCCTCTTGACAGTAGATGGTAGGGTCACCGAAGGACTGATGCGTCATTTCCACCC